>NC_142875.1:32853712-33156742 GCF_051225735.1 Oryctolagus cuniculus
GGGCACCCCTGGCTCTCAGGGCAGCTGCTAGACCCCATCCCACTTGCATGTTTGCCATTATTGTCAGAGTGGATGCAAAATTCAGGCTCTGGATTCCAACGCCCATAAAAAGGCTTCTGCTAACCAAGGGCTGAGGATATGCTTGTGTCTTTCCAGAGAATGCGGTACAGCCCATTTGGGTACCAGCCAGAAACATCAAGCCTGCAACTGACAGTCAACCAGAACCAGCTGAATAAGACTGAGAGCCCACTTTGTTAGCAGACACACCTGTTACCGATTGTCAAGCTGCTGCCCTATCATCCTACCCTGAGGAACTGCCCATAGCCACATCCACTACTGCTTTATATCCCACTAGCTCTGGTCAGCCACTCAAATGGCCCACAGCCCACATGTGGTTACACCATTCCTGATTACCATTGTTCCTCATTCCTACCCCCATCTGAGCAAGCACTCCCGTGGTTTCCTGTTTTGAGGGCTGGTTAGTCAATGACGGGTAAGGTCCCCTGGGGGACAACCTCAGGCACAGCTGCGTACGGGAGCATATGGAAACAAGGTCAACAATGGTATGGCCCAGAATCACGCCTCCTGTTGCTCAAAAATAAACAAAAAGGGGGAAATGTGGTGGAATGAGAAGGCCATGCCAAGACAGCCACTGGCAAGCCAGCGTCAGTTACTCAGGAATGGCTTCGGAAACCACCTGGCAATGAAGCCTGCCTGGCAACAGGCTGTGATTGGTTAGGCCATAAATTGCCCCTTGACTGGATTGGCTGCCTTGACCGGATAAGCTGCTGTACCAACTGAAATAAGAGTCTGCAGGCTGCTCGCCTCTGGCCTGCTTTCACCTGACTCCTGGTGTCTGTGTGGTGACTCTGCACCTTTTGCTCCCACCATGCTCCTCCTCTCAGAACAAATCCACAGCAAAAGGTGAAGCCTAAGTTTCTGTGTTCTGACTGTGGTTTGTATCTAATAACTCCAATGAATATAATGTGCTAGAAGTGACTTTGAGAAGTAAATTAATAGAAGACATTATAGGGGACCAGTATTGTTGCATAATGGGTTAAGCTGCCCCCTGCAGCAAGAGTATCCCACATGGGTGCCAGTTTGAGTCCTGGTTGCTCCACTTGACTTCCAATTCCCTAATAATGTGCCTTGGAAAGCAGCAGCAGATGGCCCAGATGTACCTCTGCCACCCATGTGAGAGCCCAGATGAAACTCCTGGATGCTGGCTTCAACCTGGCCTAGCCCTGGCTGTTGTGGCCACTTGGGGGAGTGAACCTGAGGATGGAAGATTCTCCTCTCTCTCTCTCTAACCCTGCCTTTCAAAAAAAAAAAAAAAAAAAAAGACATCATGGCTTCTGGATTACTTGCTTTGGGAGAATCCAGTGGCATAAGGATACTCAAACATCCACAAAGAGGCCCACATAGTATAGAACTGAGGACTCTGGCCAACAACCTTTAGGAAGTAGACTTTTCAGCCAAAGGGAATGCTCAGATGCATGTGGACCTGGTAGTCATCATGTCTACAACTTCACAAGGGACTTTGAGCCAGAACACTCTCAGCTAAGCATCTTCTGAATTCCTGATACACAAATCCGTGATATAACAATTGCTGCTTTAAGCCACTAGGTTTTGGAGTAATTAACAAGAGATTACCAATATAAGCAGGGACAACTTAGTATCAGCATTAAACTTCTTGAATGTTTGATAGTCAATAAGACCTAAAAGAGTCATACAGTGCCAGTGGCAACCTGCTGAAAGGATAGTGTCTCTCTAGAGATCTCTGAAAACTAAACACTATTCAGAATTCAGGATGTTTAGAAACTACTAGCATTGCTGTTCTTCGCTTCCTGGATTAGTCCACAGTGGAGTAGTCCCTGAACCAACTCTCAGTAACAGGGTTCACAACAGAGCTCAAGGTCTCACTTTTGTCTCAGCTTTGTAAATCATATGTCTTGGAGTTGGAAGAGAGGGAAAAGGAGTTACACAGTTCAAGATTCTCCATTTTGGTATACATTTTATAAAGATATGGATCTTATATTACTGTCCCAAAATAGTCATTTATCGAAAATATATAAAAGAACCAACTTCTTGTGCATTTTGCTTTCATACCTGCTAAGTCATAATTAGCAAACTGCTCAAAGAATTTGCCACTTATATCCATTAGAGGCATTTAAAAATTTTGTTATATTTTCATATTTTTATAGAACAAATATCAGAGACCAATTAATACATAAATAATAATGTAACTTGATAACTTCTATTTTAATATGTTATTCCAGCCTATTTTAGATCCAGTAGCAATTGCATGCTATCAATTAGTAAACCTTCAATTTAATCTAACCCTGGATCTTATAGCAGGTAACTTTGTTTCTTCTATTACCTTTTGAGGCAAACTTGGAAAGTCATTTCACATATCCAATTAATTTTATCATCTGTAAGTATGAAGATATTGAACTAGGTTATCCTTAAACTCCTATCCAATTGCTTTATAAAATTTTCATTTATTTGCAAGGCAGAGAGACAGAGAAAAAGACAGAGAGATGAGAGATCTTCCATTTGTGAGTTTTACTCCCCAAATACCTGCCAAAGTCAGGACTGTCAGACCACAGTCAAGAGCCCACAACTCCATGTAGACTTCCCATGTGGCTTGCAGGGACCCAAGTAGCTGAGCCACCTTGCACTCTCCCAGGGTTCACATTATTGGGAAGCTAGACTCAGAAGTGGAGCTGGGGCTTGAACCCTGGCATTTTGGATATAGAAAGTGGTGCTCCAAGTGGCATCTTAATCACTGTGCCAAATGCCTACTTCCTTATTCAGTTTCTAAAATTTTAAGCTTTTATTGAAAGGAATGACAATCACATGCAAGGATATGAATAAATACAAAACATAATTTGTATCCTGAAACAGATGAAAATTTATTTGGCAAAAATAAATTCATACAATTGTAAGTGGCAGATCAGTTAACTGTCACAAGAATTTACAAGAGGAAGAGGTTAGTAGAGACTTGCAGCGGGTAGGGAAACTCGGAGAAACAACAAGATGTGAATCTCAAGTATCTGGATTTGAAGGAAAAGTCCAGAGAAGACATCACAAGATTATTATTGCTTCTTTCTTTCCCAGTCTTTCTTTTTATGATTCATTTATTTGAAAGAGTTAAAGACAGAGGGAGGGAAGAAACAGAGTGAGAGAATCTTTCATCCACTGGTTCACTCCTCAGATAGCTGAAGCAGCCAGGGCTGGGCCAGGTCAACAGGAGCTTTCTATGTGGGTGGCAGGTGCCCAAATACTTGGATCATCTACTGTTTTCCCAGGCCATTAGCAGGGAGCTGGGTTGGAAGTGGAGCAACTGGGACACAAACCAGCCCTCATATGGGATGCCAGTGTCACAGGCTTTACCTGCTATGCCATAATGCCTGCCTCTACCTCTAGGATTTACAAAATGCTAATTTGCACTAATTTCATTTAGTTGCTTTTGTGTTTTATCTACAAGATTTGAATTTGTCTTTTCAACATACAACTCCCAGACTGTTAGGAAAATGGCACAGTTTTATCTATGGTATGATCTAGACCCTGACACCATCGTAGGCTCTAGCCCCCACTGCCATTGCTGGAAGCCAGGTGGCCACATGGTCCAACCACCAGTGCCAAGCTCCACCCCCATCCTAATGGGATTCGCGGCTCCTGCTTCCCTGCCTGCCCTCCGGCAAAGTTTTTTTTTTTTTTTTCCCAGCAAAGTTTTAAAAGGGCCTGCTCCCGAACACGTGGCTCTCTTGACTCTTTCCTGCTCTGTGCTCTCTCCTGCTTGCTCTCTCTTCTCTTCTCACTAGCTCCTCTCCTCTCTCTCTTACTCTCCTTCTCTCCCTTTTTCCCTCTTAACCCCTTTCCTCCGGTCTGCTGGATTTCCCCCAATAAATCCTTTCCCTTACTCCAGTGTTTGGTGTGTTTTGTGACGGCATAACACAGACTAACTTAGTATGTATCTTCTGGAAAATTACATGTAAAAAACATTATTTTTTGAAGACAAAGCATAACAATTTGATTCCTGTTAAGGTATTGCTTGTATTATAGTCACAATGTTTAGTATGCCCATTGATCCTCCAGCTTATGTTCTTAATATATCCTTCTTCAATCAAAGACACAAGTAGTAGATAACTCAAATCATGTCAATTAGATTCTATATCTGATAATTTTTATTTTTTTTTTAAATATTTATTTGAGAAAGAATTACAGACAGAAAGAGGAAGAGGCAGATCTTCCATCTGCTGGTTCACTCCCCAAATGGCTGCAATGGCCAGAGCTGGCCAATCTGAAGCCATAAGCCAGGAGCTTCTTCTGGTTATCCCACAGGGGTGCAGGGGCCCAAACACTTGGGCCATCTTCTGATGCTTTCTCAGGCCATTACCAGGTAGCTGGATTGGAAGTGGAGCAGTCAGGAAACAAACTGGTGCCATTATGGGATGGTGACATTGCAGATGGAAGCTAACCTACTACACCACTGTGCTGGTCCCAATTTTTATCTTGAACAGAGGTGCCCAGGATGATTGTTACTGAGTCATTCAAAACTAGGAACAAATGTTGACTACTACAATTCCTAGAGGTTTGTTGGATCCTGTTGACCTGAAGGTTTTTCAGTATTTCTCTTGATGTTAAATTACTTAATTTCATGCAAAAAGTACTATTTCAAAATAAGTAATCCAAATATGAATAATGGTTGAATTCATATAGTAAAAATTAAGACTGTGTCACAAGGAAAATATATGTTGATAGAGACCACAAGCCTTAAGATTTATTTGTTTGAAAATCAGATTTACAGAGAGACAGAGGTAGATCTTCCATCCACTGGTTCATTTCCCAAATGAACTGAGGCCTGGACCAAGTCAAAGCCAGGAGCCTGGAACTGCTGCAGGGTCTCCAACAGGGGTGGTAGAGTCCCAAGCTCTCAGACCACCTTCTGCTGTCTTCCACATGCATTAGCAGGGAACTGGATCGAAAGTGGAACAGTCAGGACTTCAACCAATACTCATTTGGAATGCCAATGCTACCGTGGTTTAACCAGCTGCCACCATGCTGGTCACCACCATAAGCCTTTGTGTTTCTGGAGCTTTGTATCGATTAGTGTTCACTATATAGCCAACTCTCCCAAACTTCGTAGCTTATAAATCCTTATTATTTCTTAACATTCTGTGAGCTGCTGGGAAGTTCTTTTACTTTGGATTGGCTAGGCAAGTGGGTGGTTTCGGATGGTCTCATTCATGTATCTGGTGGCTGGCAGGCTACTGTTGGGAGTTCTTCACATGACAGTTTCAGAGTTTTCAGGGTTCCAGTGCATTCCAAGAGGGCAAGCCACAATGTACAAGCAATTTTCAAGATGTTACTTGCATGATATTTATTTTTATCTTTTTGTATTTAATCTCATTAGCTAAAGCAAACCATATGGCCAAGTACACAATCAGCATGGGAGGAAACTGCTCAAAGGTACAGATACAGGAAGTAGGAACAAATTGTGAGGCTATTACAATAGCAATTTACTAGGTGCTTAGAAAATATGAGAGAGCACTGTTAATCTCCTCTACCATTCCAGCTCCTTAAAATATAAGATGAAAAACAAAACCTCTATAGTTCCTTCTTAAAACTAGCTTATTATATTTCTTCTTTTTGAAAGACAAATATCAAAGAAATTCCATCTTAAAAAAATATTCTCTCTATGGACTAATGTTTCAATTCATGAAACACACGTGTCAATAAGGTGAATACAATGCGGAAAGAGATTATGTCTATTTAACAAATGTATTATGTGTTAGATTGTGGGAATAGAACTGTGTATAGAATAAACTTTTGACTTCAAGGAATCTAATCTATCTTTTCTTTTTTAAAGATTTTGTTTATTCATTTGAAAGTCAGTGTTACAGAGAAATAGGGAGAGAGAAATCTTCCATCCACTTGTTCACTCTCCAGATGGCCATAATGGCCAGGGCTAGGCCAGGCCAAACCAGGAGCTAGGAGCTTCATCTGGGTCTCTCACAAGGGTGGCAGGGGCCCAAACACTTAGGACGTCATCTTCTGCTTAAGCAGTCTTCCAATGTGGTAGATAGACAAGCATTAATAATATAGTGTGATATAATAAAGATAAACAATCTGAATTCTTAGCCAAGTCAGGGAAGACTTCCTGAAGATAGTGATTTCTAGTATCAGTCCCGAGGGATCATTAGGAGTTAGCTGAATTGGGTTGGGTATGATAAATGGCTAAACAGGAGCACCTTATGTAAAGAATAGAATGAAAGATGATAACATGGCCCACTTATAGGAATGGATTATAGATTTTATAGGCCCTATGCTCCATTTGAAATTAAAATAAAAAATTGTGCTGACTACAAAATACACATAAAATAATGTTCGATTTTAATTTTCCTCATTATATTTAGTTTGATACTTTATAAAGAATACAGAATTCTCTAAAAATACATTCATGTTCCTGTTTTATGGTTTCTTCAGCATATATCAGTTTGTCTATTACATAACACAATACTGTTTGGGGAACTGCAGATTCTTGGGACTGGCAGCATACAGTGATAGGAGAATACTGACAGATAAAGCTGGAGAGCCTGCAGAGGTCAGCTAATGACCCAGCAAAGTATGAGATTAAAGAGGCAGTCTTTTGATGTTTACTGACCTGAGTTCAATACCTGCTACATACTGTATATGCCTGGGCAACCCAAGGCTTTAATTTCCTTGGCTGTGAAACAGGAATGTTAAACTATAAATATCACACAATAAATGAAAAGCACTTAGCACAATGTTTAATGCCATAAAACATACTTAATTTCAATTAGGTACTATTATTAATAAATTTGTATTTCAGCCTGGAAGCATGAAGCTAAGGTAGCATTTATTTAAAAAAATATATATATATTTACTTATTTGAAAGGCAGAACAAGGGACAGAGACAGAGAGATATCTTCTATCACTCATTAACTCTCCTGGGGCTGAGTGAGGCTGAAGCCAAAACGAATTTAATCTGATCTCCCATCTAGGTACGAGAATCTAAGTGGTTGAGCCACATCTGCTGCCACCCAAGGTACACGTTGGCAGGAAGTCAGACTGAAGTGGAATAACTGGGACTAGGTACAATATGAGATGCAGGTATCCCAAGTGGTGGTTTAACCCACTGCACCACCATGTGTGCCCCCATGAAAGATTTTAAATAGACATTGGTATGATTACAGGGGGCTTTAATGGATTTTTTCAGCTGCAGTGTATAGTCTGGATTGAATGACAATGAGTAGATTCCAGAGGTGTTTGGGAGAACTACTAAATAGAGATTAATGCTTAGACAGAATTGAAGAAGGATGATACTGTATTTCTGTTTTATTTCTTTATTTTTAAAGGTTTATTTTTTATTAATTTGAAAGCAGAGTTACAGAGAGGGAAGGATACACACATGCACACATAAACACACAGAGCGGGCGGGGAGGAGGAGGGAGAGGAGAGGAGAGGAGAGGAGAGGAGAGGAAAGGAGAGGGGAGGGGAGGGGAGGGGAGGGGAGGGGAGGGGAGGGGAGGGGAGGGGAGGGGAGAGGAGAGGAGAGGAGAGGAGAGGAGAGGAGAGGAGAGGAGAGGAGAAAGAATATCTTCCACTTGTTGGTTTGCATCCCAAATGACTGGAACTGGGGCTATACCAAGCCAAAGCCAGAAGTCTGGAGCTTCTTGGTCTCCCAAGTAGGTGCAGTGAGCCAAGCACTTAGGACATCTTCTGCTGCTTTCCCAGGCACATTAGCAAGGAGCTGGATGGGAAGCGGAATAGCCAGGACTCCAACAGGTGCCCATAAATGTGGGATGCTGGTGCTACAGGTGGTGGCTCAACCCACTACGCCACAATGCTGGCTCCAATACTAGATTTTTTTTTAAGTTTATTTTAAAATAAATAAAGGCAGAGTAATAGAAGGAGAGAGTGACAGAGGAGAGGGAGGGAGAGAGAGACAGAAAGAGATCTTCCATCTGTTGGTTTAGTCTCCAAATGCTCAAAAGTCCATCGGGAATTTCCATGTGGGTGGCAGGAATCCAAGCATGTGCGCCATCACCTGCTGCCTCCCAGGTGTTTTGGCAGGAATTTGGATCAAAAGTAGAGACCAGGGGCTAGCATCGTGGCATAGAGGGTAAGGCCACTGTCTGTAGTGTCCTCATCCCATATGGGTGCCAGCTTGAGTCCCGGCTGCTCCACTTCCAATCCAGATCTCTGCTGTGGCCTGGAAAGCAGTAGATGATGGCCCAAGTCCTTGGACTCCTGCACCCTTGTGGGAGACCTGGAGGAGGTTCCTATCTCCTGGCTTTGGATTGGCACAGCTCCAGCTGTTGTGGCCAATTGGGGCATGAACTAGCGGATGGAAGACTCTCTCTCTGTGCCTCTCCTTCTCTCTGTGCATAACTCTGACTTTCAAATAAATCAATAAATATTAAAAAAAAAGTAGAGACCAAAAGTATGGTAAAGTCTGAGACTTTACCCCAGACTCTCCAATCTAGGATTTGGCACCTCGATTAGTTACTTAATCTTCTGTGCCATAACTCTTGCCTCAATACCTAAATTTTTGACTTGAGCAATTGGTTGGATGATGGTGACTCTCCACAAGTAATATCACAAGAAAGGGGAAAATTGGTTAGTGAAAATGAATTCAGTTTTGGATTTTGGATCACTGATTTGCAATGCCTGGAAGACTGCAAAATACTTAGATGCACAGAAATAAATTTATGAGAGCTATAGGTAGTATATAAACATATTTCAGAATCATCAGCATGAGATGGCCCACGGGTACCATTCAGACTGAGAAAACAATGAACAATGGAATTACAAGGCAGATTTAATTGATAAGAAATATGGTTGAAGGTCAGGAAAGAAACAGTAGCGTGCCCACAGAAATAAGGGGGAAAACAATAGGAGTGTGAAACAAGCAAAACTATGGGGAAAAGATATGAAGATGTGAACAAGGCATAAAACAATGTAGGACTGAATGTGGATAACAGATTTAGTCAACATCAGTAACAGGATGTCACTGACAACCTTGGCAAGAAGTGTTTTGGTAAAAAAGATGGAGATAAAATCTAGTTCACATTGAACTGGAGTGGTGGAAAGGAGGAAGCAAAGACAGTATAAACAATAACTGCCTGTACAGAGAAATCAGAAATAGAATGATGGTTGAAAGCAGATCTGTGGCTGATAAAGAGCTAAAAAATTATTTTTTTCAAATCAATGAGAGACACAAGATATTGACCATTTTAAAAAGACTGACACCATGAACATCCCAGTCTAAACTTCAACATCTAAGGTAGATCATTAGGATATTCTTACTGTCTTTCCCTCTTATACAACTCCCCATTGCATTTCTGCTACACCATTCCTCTTTCATAGCTCCATATATTTTCCTCACAAATCTAAATACAGGATTCCCTTCCTAAAGTCAAGTAGCTGTGGCAACTTCTTCCTTCTTGAATTAGAGTAGGTTTATATCTCTCAATATCCTCTGGAGAGAGAGATCAGGGAAGCTATGAGGCCCCATACTGCTAGTGAGTGTTATCTCCACGAAATAGTTTACCTGCTTGTGACTATTCATTCTTACTTACAATAATCCCGTAATTTATCTGCTGGTAGGTATTCACTCTTTTTTTTTTTTTTTTTTTTTTGACAGGCAGAGTGGACAGTGAGAGAGAGAGAGACAGAGAGAAAGGTCTTCCTTTGCCGTTGGTTCACCCTCCAATGGCCGCCGCGGCCGGCGCACCACGCTGACCCGATGGCAGGAGCCAGGTGCTTCTCCTGGTCTCCCATGGGGTGCAGGGCCCAAGGACTTGGGCCATCCTCCACTGCACTCCCAGGCCACAGAAGAGAGCTGGCCTGGAAGAGGGGCAACCGGGACAGAATCCGGCGCCCTGACCGGGACTAGAACCCGGTGTGCTGGCGCCGCAAGGTGGAGGATTAGCCTAAGCGCTAGGAGGATGGCCCAAGTCCTTGGGCCCTGCACCCCATGGGAGACCAGGAGAAGCACCTGGCTCCTGCCATTGGGTCAGCGTGGTGCGCCGGCCGCGGCAGCCATTGGAGGGTGAACCAACGGCAAAGGAAGACCTTTCTCTCTGTCTCTCTCTCTCTCACTGTCCACTCTGCCTGTCAAAAAAAAAAAAAAAAATTCATAAAAGGGAATATGGTGGCTCCCACTCTGCCCTCACATTAGCAGGGCACTCTGTAAGTATTCTTTCCTCCCTAAATAATATACCAGAACTTCTCAAACTGAATCAACACCAATGGTGTTTCCAGTAGTATCTTACTAGAGAGTTTTCAAAATGTACCAAAGCAGTATAAAATAGAAGGACTAGGAGTTGTATTATTAGTACACTGGAATCTTTATTTTATTTCACATTCTAGAAAAGCAGCATTCAATGAAAATATAATGTAATCTACATGTAATTGAAGGCAAGTTTAAGTTGGCTAGTGGCCACATTTTAAAAAAGTAAAGCACAAAACAAAACAAATAAAAGGTAAAATTAATTATTTGGCCTAATTATCTAAAATATTTAAATGTACAACGAATATAAAAAATACTGAGCTATTTTACTTTTTTGGTTGAGATTCTTACTAAGTCTTTGAAATCCGATGGATATTTTATACTTAAATGCATATCACAATTTTGACTAGCCACAATGTAAGTGCTCAATTGTCACATATTGATAGTGGTTAGTTACTGGACAATGAAGGTTTAAAACTTTGGAGTGTTTCTTGAGGGCATTTAACTGTGACTAATGTTTGTTATTCTAACATTATTGGTTGTTTTCCTGTGCTCAGTTTCCGGCTTCCAATAATGGCACGGATTTTAAAAGACCTAATTTAAGTTACATGATTACCTTTGTAACAGTTTGTCTCAAGGGCTCTGTTACCAAGAATAGCATGCAGAAGTGGATCTTCAAAAGATTATTCATTCTTCTCCTACTCCAATTAGAGAATAAAAGGGGGAAGGAAAAGGTGAGGGTTGTACAGAGGTTTTTTTCTTCTTTTTTCTTTTTAAAATCCTCTTTTTGTTGTTTCTTGGCTTGAAGGAGAGGCTGATGTAAGGAAACCTCAGAGGTCTCTTGCTTTACAGCAAGAGTTAGGGATGGATTTCCAAAGGTTATGTTGTATGCACGGAATCTTGGTAGATAAGGAGGAATCCACTCAGTTCAATGGGAGAACACCTGTCTTTTCAGGAACTCGAAATAGTTTAGGACAGTAGAAGCAGACTGAAAGGTATTAAAAGGAGTTTTCAGGCAAACATTAAGAGGTTTGACTTATAAAATGGCCTTTTAGAAGATGTAAAAAATTTCATTCTGAAGACAAAGCAGAAGTTGACAAAGATTTTAAGCAAGGAAATGACATGATTAAACTTTAGGATTATCTGCTGTTGGAGGCAATGATGAAGGCAACAGAAGATGCACTGAGGAGTGCAGCCTAAAAGAGAGATTTCAAGGCAACTGTCATTGTTTAGGGAGAACAGAAGACCTTAAACAGAAGGGGAAGAGGCTGAGCCACTGGGAAAAGAAGTGCAGTTATTCTCTGTGGTAAATGTGGAGAGAAAATCAAGTTAGCTGAAATATACAGTATTTGACAGAAGGTTTGGAGGACTGGAACAGAGGGCCAGAGCTGTGGAATAGTTGGTGATAAGGTGGAAAGTATTAGTGCAGTTAGCCTGTGGCAAGGTTGTACAACATAAAGACTAAAAAATTATGATTTTAAGTTTTAGTAACATCGAATTTATAAATATTTATTGTAAAAGAAACAGAAGATTTACTGTTTCAATGATTGTTATACTTGATCTTACCCAAAAGGCCAATAAGCAATTATTTCAATGATTTTTAAGTGTCTCTTTCAGCAGAGATCAGTATGTCCACATAATCCTGAACATCACCCATCTCCAGAACTGTCATCATTCCAAACCAAAACTCTATCCACCGAAAAGTAACTTTCTTTTCCCATTTTCCATGCCCCCTTCTCTACCGGCCACTCCTGGTAACCACCATTTGACTTCCTGTCTGTAATCTGGCTACTCAGACATCTCATATGCGTGAAATCATATTTGTCCCATTGTGTCTAGCTTATTTCACTTAACTAAATCACTTTAATCAACACCCTAGTTATTCAGTCGCTGGATTCTAATTTGCATCCCACTCTACATACTATTTTTTTTTTTCAAACAAACGTCTAGCTTTGTACTTGATAATCTTTCCACTTAGTGCCCAAGGACACTTCACTCTGGTAAATTGCAAACACAGTGTTCATAAGGATAATTTAGTCTACCATTGTTGACTCCCATAATGAGCTTCTATTGGTCTACTTATTGTCTTTAGATTGTGAATTATTTTCATTTTTTCCATTTTAATTCACGGATCCTAGATCTTTTAATAAAATTCCACTTAGCACTTAATGGTAGAGAATAATAATACATGGAATTCAGGCAGCATCAAAAGTTATTTGACCACCCAGAAGGGAAATTTACTTGGGATGCTGGTACAAAGGCTCTCTCTTTTTGATACTATTCTGATAGGGCTTAATCTGCTCTAACTGAAGAGAAATAAAGACAAAACTTTCTCACCTGTAGCTGGGGAAAAGGTGGTTGGAAACAGAGCTGGCAAAGTTCTCTCACCTCTCTCGGGGCACCCCTAGGTCTTTAGGGCTCTGTCAACAGGTCAAGTTACTTGGGACACGACAGAAATGCTCTGGAGGCCTCAGTGGCTTAATCAGACCAGCCTGTATTCACCCATCTTGTGCACACACAGAGCGTGGAACTAATGGGGTATCGCGCAGGACGCCTAGAACCGGGGCCGGCCGGCTGATGGAGACGCTCTCATGCAGCTCTGCCTCTCAAGGTAGCTTCATGCTCACTCGCCACTACTGTCTTAGAGGAGAGGCTGCGGCTCCCGCCTTTTCCAGCAGTCAGCGGCCTTTCCCCTTTTGTTTAAAAAGAGAACTTTTACTCATTAAGGGGACTCAACCGTGAAAAAGCACAAAGGCCTCAAGTTACGCAAATACGCAAAAATCCAACCTTCGCACTCGCTCAGGGCTCTCCCGTCGATCTTACGTCTCTTCCCAGCAGGCTCTGGGAGTCACCGCGAGACTTCATTAATTCTCGCGAGATTTATCGGCAGCCATCTTCTTGGGGGTGCTGGGAGCCGGGAAGACCCCCCGAATCGTTCCCATTGAGCTGTCCTTCGTCTCCGCCTTTTTTTTTTTCCCCCCTAACTTTTGCCTCTTCTGCGTTGCCAACAAGCACCTATTCCCGAAGCTGAGAGAAAGGCCGGGTCTAAGCGCGTGTCGCGCTCCCGCTCCGGCAAGGCTTGCTGGGGACCGGAGAAGGGGGAGGGCCGGGGCAAACCGTTGCTGCCTCAGCCCGGGCCCGGGTCCGGGGAGGGGAAAAGCTCCTGGCGCCCCTTGGACTCGTGGCCTGCGGCGGTCCCCACGGAGCTGCTCGCGGGTCGGGACTCGCGGGAACCTGCCACCGGCGCCTCCCACCGCGGCCCACGCGAGCGGCGCGCGGAGGAGGGGGCGGGGGCAGCGGCGGCTGTAGCGGCCGCGACCTGGGCGGGCGGAGGAGTGTGACCGGCCTCGGGGCCGCTGTGGATGGTTTCTAAAATGATCATTGAAAACTTCGAGGCACTCAAGTCCTGGCTCAGCAAGACTCTCGAGCCCATGTGAGTATCCGGGGTATAGCTTCTTGCAGGGATGGCCCTGGGAGACTGGCGGACACACGGATCTGTGCAGTTTTCCCCAGGTGCCTATGGTGGAGGCCGAAGCGGGGAAGCGAGGTCCCAGGGCCCTTGTGTTTTCTCCTCCCCCTTCACCTTCGCTTCCCAGGTCCAAGATACCCCTGGGAATCTGAGCTGAACTGTATTTTATCTCGGAGCTGGGCCTCGAACCCGTCCATTCCTCCTGCTAATGTTTCTCCGTTATATGTAGTCTGACCCTCTCCCCCTCCCCCCCAACACACACCTGTATTTTCTGTGGGCCTCAAAATCAGATTATTTTAGTGAATTCGAGGATAATCTCCTTTCTACAGGCTATTTTACCTTGTTTCATTAAATGAATTGCCTGCCTTTTTGTACGGATTAAGACCTGGTTTTAATCGCTCACGTTTCACGTAAATACAGTCCCTGAAATAAAGGCCACGTCTCCCATGTGCCATCTGGCTCGTCTGCACCTCTCTTAACTGACTGAAGATGTAACAGGTGCTAAGGTGCCCAGTAAAATTCCCCTTTCCCGCCTACACGTTCAATCGCTTGGAAAGGAGGAAGAACATTTAATCTCCGTCCATATGGGGAATTTAGCAGTTTTAAGTGGAGGCTATGGAGGAACTGGGGGCAGGGGTGGGGAGTAAGAGGGAGTTAAGAGCTCTGAAATATCTTTAGATTTGAAAATTTAAGAACTGGTTTAAGGATTTATTAGTGCAAAATATATCTTGGACCAAATGCTGTATTAGATTTGGTTAGTTTACAATAAAGAACCAAAATGCAATGTTCTAATATTACTAATACAATATATTAATCACCTAGTGTGTACTGTGGGAGGCTTTGAGGATGGAGGTTTTAAATTTCAGCATAAACAGGACATAATAGGCAGATAAGATCATTTTAGATATAGAGTTATGATCTTTGTAGAACTAGAGGATCATATAAAAGGGTAATTAGATTGAGAGCTTCACTTCACATTTGATGGTCAGGGAAGTCCTCTTAGTAGAAGGCGTTTGGGTAGCACCTAAGGAGGTGAAAGAACCATCTAGGTGAAAGACTGGAGGAAAGAACCTTCTTTGCCGAAGGAAGGCAAATGCAAAGGCCCTGTAGCAGAAATGGTTGTGAGTTTCAGGAAGAGAAAAAATTGGCGGTGTGGCTGCAAGGAGCTTTTCTGATGAGAGAATTTGGAAGACATGAAGTTGAAGAAGGTGGTGGTGGTGGAGATGGAAGTCATATAGGCTCTTTTAGGCCTAGGTCAAGAGTGAGGTTTTGATTTAAAGTGTAATGAGAAGACATTAAGTGATTTAAAGCAGTAAGGACTGATGTGGTTTTGTTTTCACCCTGCCTGCTTTGTGGGCAAGAAAGGAAGCAAGGAGGTTTTTCTGCAGGGTGTTGCAGGGAAGGTTGTGGATAGTTGGCACTGGAGAAAGAGGAGAACCAAATATGTTTTCTAAGTTGATTTGATAGAATTGGTAATTGGTTTTGGGAAATGAGAGAGGGAAAATCAAAGATGATGCCTAAGAAGTTAGGACTGAGGAACTGAATGGGTGATGGTAGGGAAGGCTGAGAGAGAACAAGTTCAGAGTGGAGAGGAGTGGTGGTTGGTTTTGATCATTAAGTTTGAGATGGTTCATACATCTAAATAAGGCTTCAGGTAGTTGGGTATCTGAGTCTAGAATTTAGACCAGAACTAGAGAAACTTGGAGTCATGCAGATAGTACTAGTATTTAAAGCCATGTGCTTGTGGGAGATATCTTAGAAAGAATGTGTAGATAGGGAAGAGAAGAGGGCCCAAGACTAAGGTAGGAGGAAACTTTCCCCATTCAAGAAAGGGCCAAATGAATGAATGTCTGAAGTAAGAGCGGAGTTAATTTGATGGGATGCTGCAGAATGTAGGCAGATAAGTGACCCTTAGTTTTGACAGGGTGAACACCATGGGTGATCTTAACAAAATAGTTTCATTGGCAGGAGTGGTACAGATAGAAACCCGTTTCAGTAGGCTCACTAAAGTGTGTAGCCTTGAATAGGGGTTGACAGGGAGAACTCTGGGGCCTAGTGGCTGGCTTTGAATGCTGCAGCTGCCATTTACCAGCTGTGCAGTATTGGGTAAGTAACTGCCTCCATGTCCTATTCTGTTAAATGAAGGATAAAATGAAATATAAAGAAAATTTTAGAATAGTGCTTTGTGTATAATTAGCATTCAATACGAGTTAGGTGGCCAGAAAATTTTGGAAACTTTTTGTTGAAATAGCCTTTTTTCCCAAATTTTCTAAGCATTTGGTTTTCAAATTTAAAACTTAAACTTTCAGTTTCAAACCAGCTTTATTACATTTTTTTGTTTTTCACTAACCTAAAAGAGAAAGCCATTAATAGTGTGCATGTGTATAATTTTTCCTGAGTTTTATGAAACATAATTCATGTGTTAGAGCCTACATGACTGTAGTGCTGCAGTCATTTATGTTGTCATAAAAAAGGCACTGCTTATGCTTGTTGATCCTTTTTTGTTGTTCAAGATACTATCTATTTTTTAAAAAAAATTTATTTAAGGTATTCGTTTTGTGTGTTTCATATATACAGATTTAGGAACATAGTGATACTTCCCATCCTACCCTCCCTCCTGCCCACACTGCCACCCTTCTCCCTTCCTCTCCTATTCCTGCTCTTAATTTTTACAAAGATCTATTTTCAGTTTACTCTATACTCATAAAATTAACACTACACTAAGAGTGTTTTTTTCTTCATATTATTTGTTGAATTCAGTGTAGGGTGATTTTATGATCCTTTTCTAATGTGATAAAATTGAGCCCTTATCCAAATTCCTGTCCATTAAATTGCATTTCAGATAGATTCCTTTGAGTGATGACTTATAAAAGCTAATCCCAAATAAGACTAATGGTTTCTAAACTTGGTTTTGTGAAATTTTGAGCTCTGTTTGCTGTCTAAAGGGTCTTTGTGTGTGTGTGTGTGTGTGTGTGTGGTTATACTTTAATATTGAAATTGCCAGAGAAGGAGTATATGAGGGACCAATGATAAGCTATAACTTGAAACTTAAGTAGAACTTTTTACTACTAAGGTTTTTAACTTTACCTGAATTTTGAATGTGTTAATTCAGAAAACTGTTTAATGTGCTGCATAGTGTTATTGGTTACCATTTAGCAGGGAGTACAGCTGTTGAACAAGTAATTACAAGACTCATGAGTATCATGAAGAAGGCCAGAATATATGTCTGGGGGAGGTCAGGAAAGACTTCCCATTTTATCATAGCTTGGGAAGATGAAGAACAGTTTGTTGGGACAAAAAGATGGGAAAGGAAACCTGTGAAAGCATTTTAGGTTTTAGGGAACAGATTGTGTGAAGGTCCTAAAAATCAAAGAAAAAAAGATTTTTCTGGAGGAATTGAAAGATACTGAAAAAAAGAGCAAGGGTAAGAATAGCAGTGGATAGAGAGGATCACACAGGACTTGTTGAGTCCCATTAAGGATCTTGGATGCTATAAGGGGAAATCAGTGCAAGACTTTAAGGCAGATGAGTTTTCCAAGGGTTTTTTTTTTTTTTTTTTTTTTTTAAAGCCTGGTTCTATTTTCAGCACAAAATAAAATTCTGTAAGTCTATATTTTATTTGATTTTGTGTTCTCTACAGGGTTTTGACTTTATAATGCATTATCAAGAATGTAAATATTATACTTGTCATTTGAGATACTTAAGATGTTTTCTCACCTTTACCATTTGCTGACATTCATTTCTTTTTGATAGTATGAAGACCTGGAAAATATTTAGGCTCTTTTTTTTTTTAAAGGTAATTTTTTTTTTTTAAGCAGGTATGTTTTTCTATATTTTAAAATAGGCTGGCCAGCACACCGGGTTCTAGTCCCGGTCGGGGCGCCGGATTCTGTCCCGGTTGCCCCTCTTCCAGGCCAGCTCTCTGCTGTGGCCAGGGAGTGCAGTGGAGGATGGCCCAAGTGCTTGGGCCCTGCACCCCATGGGAGTCCAGGATAAGTACCTGGCTCCTGCCATCGGATCAGCGCGGTGCGCCGGCTGCGGCGGCCATTGGAGGGTGAACCAACGGCAAAGGAAGACCTTTCTCTGTCTCTCTCTCTCACTGTTCACTCTGCCTGTCCAAAAAAAAAAAAAAAAAAAAAAGGCTTACATGTAACTAAATGTGGTAATTTAATAAAGTCATGGACTTTTTTAAAATCTGAAAAGACACCTCAAGAACTATCCAGTTCCATAATTTTTAAGAAAATAAAATGGAGAGGAATATAGACCTAGTGGCATACCCAGTGTTTATAAGCTTAGTAGTAACTGAATGCCTGATTTTTTGCTTCTTCTACTCTGTAGTGCTGTAGAGGTAGTATTGTGTAGTTGAAAGAAAACAGGGTTTGTTTCCACGTAGATAAATGTTCAAATCTCAGATCTGCCATTTACTACTTGAGCAATGTAGGCAAATGAACCTCCCTTTTCTTTATTGACATAAGAGGGAGAATTTTGTTTTCTTCTGCAGTTGAATAAGATGAATATTTAAGAGCCTAGCTCTTCCCTCCTCCTCAAATACTGGTTGATTAAACAGAAGTATGTTACATTAGTATTGATACTGTTACTCTTGTTACCACCACTCTTGTTACTATCATGTAACATTTGTGTGCACTCTTGTTAAAATGTTTCATATTACTTTTAAGTTTGGTGAGGTAAGCATTGTAATCTCCGTTTTGCAGGTGATGACACTGAGGTACTAAAGCATGAAGTTAAAGATATTTTCCCATAATGATTTAAATTCAAGTTGAAGTTAAAGATATTTTCCCATAATGATTTAAATTCAAGCTATCTTCTTTGAGAGGCAGGAAGGGGGGGTGGGAACTGATTGACTCTCTCCATTTGCTGGCTTATTTCCCAAATACCTGCAATAGACAGGGATGGGCCAGGCTGAAGCCAGGAGCCAGAACTCAATCCATATGTCTCTCATGTGTGGCAAGGGACTCAACTACCTGAGCCATCACTTTCTGCTTCCCAAGTTGCATGTTAGCAAGAAGTTGGAATCGGGATAGAAGTCCGGATACTCCTGTGTAGGATGTGGGTGTCTCAAGTGTTATTTAGACCATTAGGCCAAATGCCTGCCCCTAAACTTGAGCTTTTGGATTCTGGAACCAAAAACGTTTTTAGTTTACTACTACTAAGTGTGCAGCCTTGGTATTTTCTTTCCAGTTGCTGTATATGCTTTGTTAGTGTTACATTTTCATAGTGGAACTACCATTAAGAAATAGTCAAAGTTCTAAATAAAGTGTCGTGGTTATTGATGTTTTAAAGAGTTTAAGACAGAAACCTCTTTGGAGTTTTTGTATCTTCTGCCTCACCCATGCTTGTTACTGCCATGTTAGAATTTTATTTTTGTTTGTGTATTATCAGGAGTGTTCTTATGGGTTTGCAAATTTTTACCCCTTAACTTTTGATTCTGTTTGCCGCCTTTGATCTTTTCCTTGTCCATCTCTACTGGCTCCTTTCTGCATAGTGAGTTAATTTCTGATTCCTTGAAGAAGATAAACTCAGTGACAGTAGCCATGAAAAATACTGAAATTTTATTTCTTGGCTTTTCTTCTACTCCTTGTTCCCTCTTCATTTAGTCAGATTTTATCTTTTAATCTTACTGATATTGCTTAGTAAAGAACTCACACTCCTTATCTAAACTATTGGAGTTTATTTCCTGGCAAATCTCCCTGTCTGTTCCTTTTTCCACATTTCCCCTTCTGACATGGATGCCTAACCTATTTTTTTTTAAATTTATTCAAAAGGCAGAGTTACAGAGAAGCAGAGGCAGAGAGAGAGAGAGAGAGAGAGAGAGAGATATCTTCCATCTACTGGTTCACTCCCCAGATGACTGCAATGGCCAGAGCTATGCTGATCAGGAGCCAGGAGCTTCCTCTGGGTCTCCCACATGGGTGCAGGGTCCCAAGGACTTGGGTCATCTTCCACTGCTTTCCCAGGCCATAGCAGAGAACTGGATCAGAAGTGGAGCAGCCAGGACTCGAACCAGTGCCCATATGGGATGCCAGCACTGCAGGCTGTGCCACAGCATTGGCTCCAACCTACCCTTCTTTATATCCTATTATTATTGCCTTTTGTAGTAGTTAATTGTTTTAACTTCATTATTAAAGTCTTGGGCACTTAAAAGCAGACTTCAACTCTTAAGATTTATCTCTCTTCCTGTTCTGTACAGCACCTAGGACAGAGCCTTGAGTGAAATATGCACATGAGTATTAAATGCTTTTAGTGGAAATTTCTAGTTTGCAAATTTATAATGTAAGTAGACAGAAGAGGTAGCTATTTAGGCAAAACTATAAAGTCCATCCTACCCTGCCTTAAATTTATTTCAGAGATACATGATGTGCCACAGAGTCAGGTCTGGGTCAGGCTCAGGCTGAAGCTAGCAACCAGTCACTTAATCTGGGATCTCCCACGCAGATGGCAGAACCTCATTACTTGAACTATCATTGGTATCTCCCAGAGTCTGCATTGCAGGAAACTGAAGTCAGGAGCTTAGCCGGGGTATCAAACCTGGGTGCTCTAATTTGGGTCTTGGATATTTTAAGTGCTAGCCTAACTGCCCATTCCTAATCCGATGAATTAGTTGGTGGAAGAGTTGATATTCTGCAGTTAATTAGTGGCTAAAATATTTTTCAGTACTCTCTTCATTCTCATTACCATGTTTCATTGCTGCAGTCTTATGTAGCTTTTCCATCTGAGTGTTAACTCATTAAAATATATTTAGCATTTTTTATATGTTTTAGCACTTTGGCTTATACGACTTCTCAAATAGAATTATTTTATATGTATAAACCAAAAACCAGGGATAGTATTATGAGCAAAGTGGAAAAATAAGAAATTCTCATGTTTGGTGTGTATATATAATGAGAATGACTAATTCAAGCTTGAGCTAAATAGCTTCTAGGAATTTTTTTCTTTCTTTCTTACAATTTGTCTTAGAGAAAAGAATGAAAGAGAAATTTGTAACGATAAACCCTCCCAAACACTTTCACCCTCTTACTACTTTATTTCTGTGGAAAATCCTTTTTAGTTTACAAAAGCAGTAACTTCTGAAATAGGTACGTTTATTTTTAATTTAGGGTTATATTTAGTATCTTTTGCCTGTAACATCATGGAGTAAGTTTAAGATTTGTTACCCAGTGATTCTTCCTGAGGTATTGTATCTATATACAAGCAATGTTTTGCAGTTTTTGTGTAGGGTTCTTAAAATCTGTGTTAGATTTTTTTTAACCTGGCTTATGATGCTTTACAAGCAGCGTTTTAAAATATTTTCCGATTTTTATTTTTAGTACATAGAAATATAATTGATATTTATGTATTGGCCTGTATTCTGCAACTTTACTAAGTACTTTTTATAGCTCTGGTAGTTATTTCATAAATTCTGTTGGGTTTTATTGCACCATTCATATAATCTGAAAATGACAGTTTTACTTTTCTGATTTTTATGCCTTCATTTCTTTTCTCATTACATTGGCTAGAAACTGCAAAGTTGAAGTGGTAAGAAGGAATATCCATCCTGCTCTAGTTCCTAGTCTTAGGGGAAGAGTTTACTGTTTCATTATTAATTTATATCAGCCTTAATTTTTTTGTAGTTGTCTTTTACTAGGTTAAGGAAATTATCTTCTTTCCCTGAACTTGTTGTTCTTGTCATGAAAAGGTATTGAATTTGTAACAATCTTTTCTTTTTTTTTGCATTTTTTGAGATGAATATATGAAATTTTTTCTCCTTTTGTGAACTGGCATATTAAATGTTTTTATTTTCAGATGGCAGGCCTACCTTACATTCCTGAGATGAATCCTGCTTTGTCTTGGTGTATTGTCTTTTTAAATTGATATTGTTGGGTTTGATTTGCTATATTATAACAAGTGGGGGAAGTATTCTGTCTTTTTGTTTTTTTTTTTTTTTCCTGTATAGCTTTATATGGGATTATTATAGGTTTTTCTTATAATGTTTGATATTCTTTGCCAGTGAAGCTGTCAGGGGCTGAAGTGGTTTGTTTGTTTTATATGAGGAATTTTATTTACATATCATTGTCTTTAGTAGTAGGTATAGGTTTGTAAGTATTCTGTTTCTTGTGACACTTTTGGCAACATGATTTTTCTCTTAAATTGCTAAGTTTATTTTTTTGAATGCTGTATTTTTTTTCTTAGAGTTACAGTTTCTTTTATTTCAGAGATAGAGTTACAGACAGAGAGAGGGAGAGACAGAGAAAAGGACTTCCATCTTCTGATTCACTCCCCAGATGGTCGCAACGGCCAGAGCTGAGCAGATCCAAAGCCAGGAGCCTACTTCTGGGTCTCCCATGTGGGTGCAGGAGTCCAAAGATTTGGGTCATCTTCTACTGCTTTCCCAGGCTATAGCAGAGAGCTGGATCAAAAGAGGAGCAGCCAGGACTTGAACTGGTGCCCATATGGAATGCTGATGCTGCAGGTGGAAGCTTAGCTTTCTAAGACACAGCACCAGCCCCATATTATTTAGTTAATAGTTGTTGAGTTTATTGTGGTGGTCTCCCCTTTAATTATTTAATTCTAACTATTTAATTATAATCATATTCTTTTATTTTCTTGATTAATTTTGCTAGTGGTCTGTCAATGCTATTTATCTTTAAGGAACACTGTGAGCTTTTTTCTATTTCAACATTTTCATTTCCTTTTTAAAAACTATATATTTAAAAGGCAGAGTGACAGAAGGGGTAGAGAGATTGAAATTGATCTTCCATCTTCTGTTCACTCCCCAAATGGCTACACCAGCCAGGACTGGTCTAAGCATAAGCCAGGAGCCTTCTGAAACCAGGAGTCTGGAACTCCATCAGGTCTCCCACATGGGTCCCAAGGATTTGGGACATCTTCTGCTGGTTTCCTAAGCACATTAGCAGGGAGGTGGATTGTAAGCAGAGCAGCTGGAATTTGAACTGGTACTCTGATATGGGATACCAGAGGCCTAGGCATCAGCTTAACCCATTGTGCCATAGCACCAACCCTTGGGAATTTTTTTTTTTTTTTTGACAGGCAGAGTGGAGAGAGAGAGAGAGAGAGACAGAAAGGTCTTCCTTTTGCCGTTGGTTCACCCTCCAATGGCCACCACGGCTGACGCGCTGTGGCTGGCGCACTGTGCTGATCCGAAAGCAGGAGCCAGGTGCTTCTCCTGGTCTCCCATGGGGTGCAGGGCCCAAGCACTTGGGCCATCCTCCACTGCACTCCCTGGCCACAGCAGAGAGTTGGCCTGGAATAGGGGCAACCGGGACAGAATCCGGCACCCTGATCGGGACTAGAACCCGGTGTGCCGGCGCCGCTAGGTGGAGGATTAGCCTATTGAGCCGCGGCGCCGGCCAGGAATTTTTGTTTTTTTGTAAGATTTATTTATTTTAAAGGCATTTAGGTCAATCAAGAGAGCACATGTGTGCTTCCATCCACTGGTTCACTCTCCAAATGGCTGCAGTGCCAGGGTTGGGTCAGACTGAAGCCATGAGCCTGGAATGCCATCCATGTCTCCCACTTGGGTCATCTGCTGCTGCTTTTCCAGGAGCATTTGTATACAGGGAGCTGGATCACAAGTAGAGCAACCGAGACTTGAACTGACATCCATGTAGGCTGCTGGTGTTGGTATTGTAGTCAGTGGCTTAACCTGCTATGCCATGATGCCAGCCTTCCCTTCTCCCCCTGCCTCAACCCTGGAATTTTTTTTTTTTTTTAACAGGTAGAGTTATAGACAGTGTGAGAGAGAGAGAGAGAGAGAGAGAGAGAAAGAGAAAGAGAGAGAAAGGTCTTCCTTCTGTTGCTTTGCTCCCCAAGTGGCTGCTATGGCCGGCACTGCGCCGATCCAAAGCCAGGAGCCAGGTGTATTCCTTCTTATAATTTTAAATATAATTCGTTAGTAATCTCTTAACATTTGTTTATTGTGTTTGGCAGTTTAATAGAGCATAATTCAGATGGTAATGGAAAAGTAGAATTAAGAAATAAGTTTTGGTGGAGGTGTTCAGTTAAAACACCATTGGTGGGCCTGGTGCTGTGGCGTAGTGGCTAAAGCCACCGCCTGCAGAGTCGTCATCTCATGTGGGCACCGATTCAAGTCCCGGCAGCTCCACTTCCGATCTAGCGCTCTGCTATGGCCTGGGAAAGCAGTAGAAGATGGCTCAAGTCCTTGGGCCCCTGCACTCAAGTGGGAGACCCAGAAGAGGCTCCTGGCTCCTGGCTCCGGACTGGCGCAGCTCCGGCCATTGTAGCCAATTGGGCAGTGAACCAACAGATGGAAGATTCTCTGCCTCTGCCTCTGCCTCTCCTTCTCTCTGTGTAACTCTTTCAAATAAATAAATAAATCTTAAAAAAAAAAAAAAAAAAAACTACACCATTAGAGACACCTGCATCCCATATCTAAGTGCCTGGGATCCTCTGTCAATTCCAGCTTCCTAATGCATACCCTGAGAGGCAACAGACGATGGCTCAAATAGTTGAGAGCCCGCAATGAGCTGCAAGACCTGGATTGGGCTCCTGGCTGTTGCAGGCTTTTGGGTAGTGAACCAGTGGATAGATCTGTTTGTCCGCCTTTTAACTACATAAATATAAGTTTAAAATATTTTAAAGACAGTTATTTTGGTATAAAAGTTTTTTTAAATCCATGCATTGTTTCTTCATAATTCACATTATGCATAATGCACATAATGCACAAATTCATGAAGATGAATTTTTGGAGACCCTGCATGTGTGTGGATTTCAGAGATTATTTTTTGCACCAAGATAATTTTGTCTTTAATTCCATTTTCCATTGGCTTTTAGAAGTATGCTCATAAAATGCTTTTTATGTAATCATATTTAAAATTTCTGATTTAGCAGAACAATTTATCTCAGATGAAGAAACTTAAACTTTAGTCCTGAGATTTGTGAATGGAAATGAGTCTAACAATTTCTCCTTTTTAAGGAAAAATTTTTTAACATGATTGCGCTAGCAATATTAAAAAAAGGAAACTTAGAAGTAAATGTGTACCATTTAGTGCTACACAGTTTTAGCCAGGCCTTTTGTTTGTTTACTTTTAAATATTTGAGAAATAGGCCTAATGGGTTTATTTGACTCAGCCAAGTTGATATAACAGAATGACAGCATTAGGGGTGTGTGTGTGTGTGTATTTTTCTCCCTAGTCATTGGCGTTATTTCTCGGATAACTTTGCTTTATCTTGTTCATGAAAGAAAATGTCCCCTGGCCTTTTTTCTCCTCTTAGTAACTGAAGGGATGTACCTCAGATAATCTAGTTTTAGGTAGAATGTGAGTTAACTGAAGTGGTGGCCTTTGAAATCAGCCTCTTTCCCAGAGAACCCACCTCTTCCTCAACTTGGAATATGACTTGGAATATAAAATATATTTCTAAATGAATTTTTTTGGTTGGTTCCTGTTTGTAGTTTCTGATTTTCCTTTTTGAGAGAGTTCTGTGTTACTGTGGGTCCGTACTTTGCCCTTTGGGTTACGCTCTTTGCCCTGAATACTAAGCCTTTACATTGATTTTTTGTGATCTAATTATTGAATCTTGGAATGTATGAAGATTGACTTACCTTTGATTTAGACACTTAATAGGTAATTTGTAAGTAACTTACATAAAGCAGTGCTTCTCAGGTGTGTGTGAGGACTCCTGTGATCTTTTTATGGAATCTTGTGAAGACCTGATTTTTCTTTTTTGTTTATGTATATGGCCAGGTTTCCTCAGGTACTTCAAACAAAATAGCACAGCAGATAAATTATAAAAGCAGACATAGACTTATCTATCTTCTGTTTGGCTAGGTGTTAAAGATATTTGCAAAAATGTGAAATATCACTATTCTCATAAAATGTTTTAGAAAATAAAGGGTTTTTTTTTTTTTTTTTTTCATGTAAAAAACCCAGTATTTTCTTTCAGCTGAGGCTGTCAGTAATGGAGTGCTATTTATCCCTGAGCTGTAGTGGGGACATGACCCAAGCTGGGAAAGATGAGTTTAAAGAAAAAAAAATATATTTATATATATGATAAGTTGTAATGGATGTAATGTTATTCTAAACTAACAACTTTCTCAGTTTTCTTAATATTGTAAATATTGATAGAATCTGTTAAAGTAAAAAGCTCTTTGGAATTCTGATTTATAAAGCATAGAGGGATCCTGAAACCAAAACTGTTGAGAGGAGAATAAAAGAACTGTGTAAATAATTTTCAGTGTTATGATAACTCATTGTGATAAGTTTGAGCAGTGTTTTAAGAAATGAATTGTGTGATGCTCATGGGGATATGTCATGTTCAGATATTTTGGTGGTGATTTTATTTTGTATAATGAACTTAAATCTTTGCTACAACTAATCATCATAAACAAATGATCTTTTTTGCCTTTTTATTTGAATGAAGTGACATAATAAAAAATTTCAGTGTCTGTATTATTTGTCATAGTGAAATTTGGAGGTTTAATAGTTTAATACTAAATATAGAATTATGATGGTAGGCACTGTGTCACAGTAGGTTAAGCTGTTCTCTGGGACTCCCTCATCCTACTTTTGGAGTGCCATTTAAACTGCTGGCTACCCTGTGCTTCTGATCCAGCTTCCTCATTAATGAGGAACTACCACCTTTACGTCTGGTTTCTGCCTGGCTCAGCCCTAACTTTTGGGGACATTTGAGAAGTGAACCAACAGATGGAAGATACCTCTCTATTATTTCTGCCTCTCAAATAAATAAATAGGTCTTAAAAAGAATATGAAATCATGACTTTGATGCAAATTAGATATTTTTCTTGAATATAAAATGAAAATTTGGCAGGAACAGATGTGGGTGTATATCCGTGTTCTAAAGTTACTGAGTTAACATATTTAAATTTAATTTTTAATTCCCACTACCACCTCCAGCTCCTCGTTTTCAAGATTACTGAAAATGGAAGCTTGGGTTCAATTCTATCAGTCATCTTCTACTGAATTTCTAATGCTTCCAAGAAACTTGAGCAAAACAAACTTCTTTTTGGAATATAGTACTGGAGTGCTTTAGCTTTCTTTACTTTGCTGTCTCAATCTTATTTTGAAAATCCTAAATTAAAACTAAAGCATACAAAAATGACAAGTGTGTTAGAATTTATTTCTAGGAGTGATTTGAATCATGGTATTTAAACTACTGAGGTTTGGGAGGTTTTATTATAACATTTGACTTTCTGATTACTTCGGTTTCTTTAACTTATTTAGTAGATGCAGTTCCCTTCCCAGATACAGCTAGGGGAGATTAACCCTCATAAATGATCTCTTCTATGCTTTTAAGGGTGTGCACTTTTTTTTTAATTGAAGTTTTATTAGCTGTATAAAGTTTTATTTTTATGCCTATAAAAATCAATGGTTTGAATGACTTCATAGTAATATGCATATTTAATTTGTCAAAGATTGCTAAGGCAGTTTATTTGAGATGCTTGAAGAGTGAGCCATGTTATTCAGATGTTTTTAGTAATAACTTTACTGCATTTTGCTGTACTCTTGTTCTTCATATGTGTTCTGTTAGGCCTCCACCTCAACTGTTTGTGTTGAGTTAACTTGGCCAGGGGTGTCTTTTTCTAGAATCTGAAAGCATGCTTGTTCTCCATTCCAATCCCTGTCTAAATTCAGATCCCTGTTTAAATGTCACTTCATCAGAATCCTTCCCTGATGATCTTATCTAAGATAGTAACTATTTAATCACTTTTTCCCTCTCTTCTGTTTTCTTCCATCTTTCCCTCTTATCCTTGTTCCTCTACGACATTTTATCCCTTTATGTTATGTACATGACAATACATTATAATGTGTATGAATATGTGTATATATACATAGGGTATGTCTCCTCCTCCCCAGTATAAATCTGTGGGAGATGGTCTTTAGTTTTTGTTTGTTTGTTTGTTTTTTTAAAGATTTGTTTATTTGAAAGAGTTACACAAAGAGGATAGGCAGAGAGAGGGAGGTCTTCCATCTGCTGGTTCACTCCCCAGTTGGCTGCAATGGCCGGAGCTGCGCTGATCCAAAGCCAGGAGCCAGGAGCTTCTTCTGGGTCTCCCATGTGGGTGCAGGGGCCCAAGGATTTGGGCCATCTTCTACTGCTTTCCCAGGCCATAGCAGAGAGCTGGATGGAAAGTGGAGCAGCTGGGTCTTGAACCGGCGCCCGTATGGGATGCTGGTGCTTCAGGCCAGGGCTTTAGTTTTTTGAGTTGTGTCTTCAGGGTGTAGAATAACATCTGACATAATAGGTGCTGATTAAATGTTATTGAATTATGACTGCAGTATTTGAAAGATAATCACCAAACCCCAAATAACCAGTCACAAAGCCAAGTGTTGTGAACATGGAAAAGGAGTTTTTGATAGAAATGAACTGTTGATTTAGTGAGATTAGTTCTTGTATTCCTTCTCCTTCAGGTACTGTTAGGCCCAGAGGCTGCACACATTAGTAAGATGTTCTGTTTTTGAATTCCCATAATTTTTTTGATAAAGCTCTTCTATAGTTTGCAATTTACCTATAGGTATAGATAATTTTTAAAAATTAGTTTTCTAATATATAATCAGTAATGGAAAAGAATATTGTATTTTGTATAGGTTTTTGCACAATATCTTTTGAACAAAATTAAACCTGAAAATTATACTTTTTTGGATTTGTAGGACATTTATTGTCCATTCCAGATTTTTTTATTTATTTTTTTATTTTTTTGACAGGCAGAGTGGACAGTGAGAGAGAGAGGCAGAGAAAAAGGTCTTCTTTTGCCGTTGGTTCACCCTCCAATGGCCGCCGCTGCCGGCGTGCTGCGGCCGGCGCACCGCGCTGATCCGATGGCAGGAGCCAGGTACTTCTCCTGGTCTCCCATGGGGTGCAGGGCCCAAGTACTTGAGCCATCCTCCACTGCACTCCCTGGCCACAGCAGAGAGCTGGCCTGGAAGAGGGCAACCGGGACAGAATCCGGCGCCCGGACCGGGACTAGAACCTGGTGTGCTGGCGTCGCAAGGCGGAGGATTAGCCTAGTGAGCCACGGCACCAGCCATTCCAGTTTTTATCTTGCTAAGGCCTCTTCAGTTTATGCTTAAAACCATTCTAATGATAGAAAACTCCTTTGCTCCAGGTAGTTTACTCTGCCTTTGGGAGGCCTCTGATTATTAACGTCTGTCTCTATTTTAGGCCAATTTTTTTTTTCTATTTACTGGTTCTAATGATATACACATGGAAAATATATTGAATTAGTATAATAATTTTTCCTTGTGGTAGTCCTTCACTTTTTTGAAGACTTACCAACTTTTCTCAGACATTCAGTTCTTTAGGCTGTGGGTTCCTAGTAAGCTGTATTATAATGACATCTATTTTACTGTTATGATCATTTTCTAAGAATTTGTTCATGATTATAAAAGGTGGTATCTAGAACTAAAATCGTAGTGCTCTATTGCAGCGTTGTTCTCTCACTAATTCTCAGTTTTCTATTTTCTATTGCATCTTTATGACTTACCATTCCTCCCAACTACTTCATATAAGTTACTGTTAATTAAAATACTCAAAGTGTTCATCCCTACCCTCACCCATCAGTTTTCCACAAATGCTATTGGTAAGTCAGGTTTCACGCCTTTCTTATTTTGTAGTTTTCTGGTTTTCTTTGGTCTTCTCGACCCCCTCCTTCCCATTCCCAATGCATTCATACAGAAGAGTAATTCGAGTTACAGTGCTCTTTGGTCACTATCACTCATGATCAGATTTTGTTTTATTTTTTTAGAGATGAAATAGTAATGGAACATAGTGAGAATTTGGTCTAAATTCTAAGTAGGTAGAAAGACTTTTAATACTATTTCTTAATGCTTAAACATTTTCAAAATATGATTACTCCTCCCTACCCTTTGTGATATACATGAAGATTTCAGTAACATTAAAAAAAATTGTTATTTGAGAGGGAGAAAGGGAGAGAGCAGGGAGCACTCCCACCTGCTATTTCACTCCCCCAAAATGCAAATTCTATTGTTTTGCTATTAAGTGTGAAATTATGAGTCTTGCTTCTACTATACAATTTGAACTGTAACAAATTTTTAAAAAATTATCTGGGGGCCAGCCCTGTGACAAAGCAGGTTAAGCTGCCATTTGCAATGCTGGCATCTCATTCAAGTGCTGGTTTGAGTTCCAGCTGTTCTGCTTCCTATCCAACTGCCTGCTAATGTACCTGGGAAAGCAGCTGATGGTGGCCCAAGTGGTTGGAACCTTGCCACTTATATGGGAGACCAGGATAGAATTCCAGGTTCATGACTTGCCTGGCCCAGTCTGGGCCCATGTGACCATTTGGGGAATTAACCAGCAGATGGAAGATTGATTTTTCTGTGTGTCTCTGCCTCACTCTCACGCTCACTCTCTCACTCTCTCACTCTCTCACTCTCTCACTCTCTCACTCTCACTCTCACTCTCACTCTCACTCTCTCACACACCCCCCCCCCCCCACTCTCTCACTCTCACTATGCCTTTAAAATAAATAAATGATTTTTTAAATATGCCTTTCAGGCTATTTAAAGCATTTAGAATTTCTGTGTATGGTAGTTTCTTGTTGTGGCTATTGGTTTTTGATTCAGTTCAAATTGCTTCCTGCAGAAGATATTGATCAAAGATGGCTCAGAATTTTTTGGCTTGCTGTATTGAACTAATTTTTGGACCACAATAATTCCAAAATTTACAGAATTTTTCTCTCAGAGTATTAGCTCCTAACATTTTAACTCACTTTTAGAGTGTCCTATTTGAGAAATGATTGTGAGGATGGAATAAATGTATTTATTTAAGAGAAATGGAAAATGACAAGTCCTAAGAAAGGCCACTATTAAATTGAAAATTCACAATAATCAAATGATATTCAATCAAATGTTAAGATCTGGATTCAATGTAGAGATTCCAAATTTGATAATAGCCATTAAAATAAAACATTATATAACAGTAATAGTAATATGTATCATGATTTCTAGTAACTGAAGTATGTTTAGCTTGATGTCTCAGTTGATGTCTGGTCAATTGTGCACATTTCAGTTGCTTAACATATAAGTATTGTTTCATGGTCCGTTATAACAGTTTTACCAGATTGCTAAATGCTAGCATATTTTGCCTCTCTAGATACATCATGAAGTTTTTGCCCCATGTTTTCATGTTATTTCATCATAGACAAATATTTCCATGCTCATTATGATAAAACATGAAACTCTAAATAATTTTCATTGTATTGTAATGAAAATTTTTTTTTTAACAGGCAGAGTGGACAGAGAGAGAGAGAGAGAAAGGTCTTCCTTTGCCATTGGTTCACCCTCCAATGGCTGCCGCGGCCGGTGTGCTGCGCTGATCCGAAGGCAGGAGCCAGGTACTTATCCTGGTCTCCCCTGGGGTGCAGGGCCCAAGTACTTGGGCCATCCTCCACTGCACCCCCAGGCCATGGCAGAGAGCTGGCCTGGAAGAGGGGCAACTGGGACAGAATCTGGTGCCCCGACTGGGACTAGAACCCAGTGTGCCGGCGCCGCTAGGTGGAGGATTAGCCTATTGAGCCGCGGTGCTGGCTGAAAATTTTCTTGATATAAGTATATTCCAGTACATTTTTGAAAGAAAGTGGAAGTCTTAAAAAATCATGCAGCACTGAAATGGATTTCTTAAGCTTTTTGTTTAGAATAAACTCACATAAAGTTTTTGTAAATAAATGGAAATAAATTTATGAGAAGATTTGATTCATAATTGCTGATGAACAAATTACCCTGAAACTTAGTAGCATAGAAGACATTTGTGATTCCCCTGTTTCTAGAGTTCCTGAATTTAGGAGCAGATAAGCTGGGAATCTGACCTCATGAGATGCAAGCTATCAGTCAGGAAAGCAGTCTTAGGGTTCTTTTGGGACTTTAGAATCTGCTTCCAAGCTCACTTAACTATTGGTCTATGGCAAGAGGCTTCAATTCTTTGCTAGCTATTGGCTGGGACCCTATTTCATTGCCACTGGGTGTTCTCCATTAGGTTTCTTAAGTGTCTTTAGGACGCTGTTGCTGATTTCTCTAGAACACATAATAGGGAGAGAACAATGAGGACACTTCAGTGCCTTTTATGACCTAGTTCTAGAAGTCAGACATACCATCATCTCTGCCATATTCTGTTAGAAACAAGTCACTAAATTGAGCCCACTCTCAAGGGGTGGGGAATTACAGTTTTGAAGGGAGGGGTAAAGAATTTGGGAAGTACTTTAAAATCACCATAATGATGCAGATAAGGAAGTCTTATACTCTATATGATAAATTCTATTCTAGTTCCTTAATAAAATAGTTCTCAACTCTGACACTATTATAACCTGTGGAACCTTTATAAAATACAACAAAACAAATTGAAGATGGTTGAATTATACCTGTTCACTTGCAATTAGGTTTTTTTTTTTTGTAGGTGATTCTGTTGGTATATCCCAAATTCTTCACTGTATTTAAGGTATAGCTTTGATTTAGTGACATTATTGCTATGCTTTTATTGAACTTTTATATTTTAGATATGTATAGGAATTAAAAGATTTTGGTATGTCTTGCATTATTTTCTAGCTTTAATGTGTATAGATTATTAATATTTTAGCATTTGAACTTTGTGTAGAACATGAAATCTGTATCATGTTTATATTAGAGTTAAAATTGCTAGCAGTTATTACAAAAACAAGCAATAAAAATGAGTTGAAGGATGTTGTGTCACATGTATCATGTGTGAATCTGTTTTTCTTCAAATGAACTATTTATTCTTTTCCTCACTACTCATTTGAAATTGTGTGTCTCTCTTGTGACTCCCCCAATATCTTATTTCTTTTTTTACAAAGCTGTTGCTGAGCCTTTTTGTCTTTAATATCCTTGTAAAATCAACAGGTTTCATTTTTGGTACTCAGTTAGTTGTCACCGATCAGGGAGAACATATGATGTTTGTCCCTTTGGGACTGGCTTATTTCACTCAGCATGATGTTTTCCAGATTCCTCCATTTTGTTGCAAATGACCAGATTTCATTTTTTTTTTTTACTGCTGTATAGTATTCTATAGAGTACATGTCCCATAATTTCTTTATCCAGTCTACTGTTGATGGGCATTTATGTTGATTCCAGGTCTTAGCTATTGTGAATTGAGCTGCAATAAACATTGAGGTGCAGACATCTCTTTTATTTGCCAATTTAATTTCCTTTGGGTAAATTCCAAGGAGTGGGATGGCTGTTGAAGTGAAATGGACACTATGAGAAACAATGACGTGATCAGCCCTTGTCCTGACTGTTGAGGAACAACTTATTACTTTATCCCTTTTAGTATTTTTTTATTCTTCTTAATACTATTGGTTGAACTATTTAATTAACACACAGTTATTCTTAGGTGTTTAACTGAAAAGTGATCCTTGTTAAATATAAGAGTGGGAATAAGAGGGAAGAGATGTACAGTTTGGCACATGTGCAATCAGACTTGCCCCAAATGGTAGAGTTAGAAATGTGCCAAGGGATTCCAATTCAATCCCATCAAGGTGGCATGTACCAATGCCATTTCACTAGTCAAACTGATCAGTTTTAGTTCATAATTGGTCATAATGATAGGATTAAGAGTCAAAGGGATCACATAAACAAGACTAGTGTTTGCTATTACTAACTGATAGAATTAAAAAGGAGAGAACGATTCAGCATGGGAAGCGGGATACACAGCCGACTCATAGAATGGCAGATGTCCTAAATAGCACTCTGGCCTCAGAATCAGCCCTTAAGGCATTCAGATCTGGCTAAAAATCCCATGAGAGTATTTCAGGCATGGAAAGCCAAGACACTGTGGAAAAAAAAAATGACCTAAATGAAAGATCTCTGCAAGTGAGATCCCAGCGGAAAGAACAGGTCATCAAAGAAGGAGGTACCTTTCTCTGAAGGGAGGAGAGAACTTTGGAGAATGAGATTTAGGTTTAAATCTTCTTTTATATAATTGCTGTGTTGTTTTGGTCAGTCTGCCAAATTTTTTCCCAAGTCTCTTTCTTCATCAGTAAATTGAGAGGTTAGTGAGTATGTACAGCTAGGAGTGGAGTGCATGGCACAGACAGATTTAGTAAATGTTAGTGGTTAACATTGCTGTTTTTTTCCACTGCAGTTTACTTTAAGTTGTAAAATGATCTTTAGGGGCCAGTGTTGTGACATAGTGAGTAAAGCTGCTGCCTGTGATACTGGGATCCCACATGGGCACCAGTTTGAGTCCCAGTTGCTCCACTTCCCATCCAGCTCCCTTCTACTGACCTGTAAAATTTATTCACATTTAAGAGTCACTTTCATTTCTTTCTTTTTCTTTTTTTTTTTTTTTTTTTTTTTGACAGGCAGAGTGGACAGTGAGAGAGAGAGAGACAGAGAGAAAGGGCTTCCTTTGCCGTTGGTTCACCCTCCAATGGCCGCCGCGGCCGGCGCACCGCGCTGATCCGATGGCAGGAGCCAGGAGCCAGGTGCTTTTCCTGGTCTCCCATGGGGTGCAGGGCCCAAGCACCTGGGCCATCCTCCACTGTACTCCCTGGCCACAGCAGAGAGCTGGCCTGGAAGAGGGGCAACCAGGACAGAATCCGGCGCCCCGACCGGGACTAGAACCCGGTGTGCCGGCGCCGCTAGGCGGAGGATTAGCCTAGTGAGCCGCGACGCCAGCCCTCATTTCTTTTTTTTAAAGATTGATTTATTTTATTTAAGAGGTAGAGTGACAGAATCTCCCATCTGCTAATTTATTCCCCAGATGGCTTTAGTAGGCCAGACTGGGCCATGCCAGAGCCAGGAGCCTGGAACTCCATCCAGGTTTCTCCCATTGGTGGCAGGGGCCTAAGTGCTTGGGTTGTCTTCTTTTGCTTTCCCAGGTGCTTTAGTAGAGAGCTGGATCAGAAATGGAGTAAGTAGCAGGGATAGGAACTACCATCCATACAGAGTTACAGCATTTAGGCAATAGTTTAACTTGCTGTGCCACACCCCTGGCTTCCATTTTTTTTGTGTGTTTATAGTCTTTTTTTTCTTTTACATTGTTGCTCTTGATAGATAGAAACTATGTTTTAGAAGAATTTGCCTTTTTATGATGAATAAGACTATCTGAACATTTTCCTCATTTGTTATTTGACTCTTTTTTATCTTGCAGGTTGTCCTTTTTACAAAAATCAAAATATTATGATATAGATTTTGCATTATAATTGAAAAGGTCTTCATTATTGCAGTTAGAAAATAACTCATTACAAAATAATTCTTTAATGGTTTCATGTTTTTATAGTTTTATATATACTGTAGTAGATAGACTATTATGGATTCAAGTTAGTTTTTTAAGATGTAACTGCTAAGTTGTCTCAATCATTTATTGCATAGTTTAACTTCTTTATTGATTTGGATGCCACATTATAAAATCAAATTTTTAATATATTTGGCTCTATTTCTAGACTTTCTTTTCTGCTATATAATATACCGTGTGGTATGTTATTAAGAGATGATGGCTATGTGTGGCATATAAGATACAAATATAATGAGAACGTGTTTCTTTAGTGCTGTCCTTGACTCAAGTGCTTTTTATATGTATTAACTTAGTTACTTAATTTTGTTTATTACACTACTAAGTTCACTTGTAACTGGAATTTCCAGGATAGTTGTATATGGCTGTTATACATGGCAAAATTTCCTTCAACTTTGCTTTTTTCTTTAGCTGTGATGCAGATCCATCAGCCCTAGCAAAATACGTTCTGGCTTTGGTAAAGAAAGACAAAAGTGAAAAAGAGTTAAAAGCATTATGTATTGATCAGCTGGATGTATTTCTTCAGAAAGGTAAAATCTTTTGTTTTATGATACTACTTTGTTTGCTTAAGGTTGTCCACAGAGTATTCAAAGAACTCAATAAAGATACAGGTTCTAACTGTATCGAAGTTGAATAAAGCATATCATGACTGATTATATCCTTAATTGATTTAAAATGGGAGTTTCTTTTCATTAATGTCCTAATGTTCATTTTAGAAGCATGGTGGTATTTTTTTCTTACATAGGTTTACAGTTTAAGACCATGACTGGATAGGTGTTTGTTTATTTAAAGATGGTACTACTTGGGAAGCTACTTCGCTTTATTGCTCTCCGACTTTTTGCACTTTGCTGACACCTAGGTTAACAAACTGTTTGTGTTTGATTCATGAGTGGGACTGAATGGGGAAGACTAGTTGTGGTTAGAAGCAAGTACTCCAGAGGCTTGGGCCATTCAAGTCCCCACCACTCTGAAAACTTGGATTTTGTGTCATGACACTCTGATTGGGAAACTATTGGTCTCAGTATAATTTCTAGGTTTATAAAAGTACATATATATGATATTAGAGATCTGATGTAAAGAAGTGGAGAATTAATATCTTAGCAAATGTTTTTTTATCTGTGGTTTTTGTTTTTATTTTTAGAGACACAGATATTTGTGGAAAAGCTTTTCGATGCTGTGAATACGAAGAGTTATCTACCTCCTCCGGAGCAGCCATCATCAGGAAGCCTGAAGGTAGAATTTTTTCAGCACCAAGAAAAAGATATAAAAAAGGAAGAGGTAAGGATCTTTGATAGACCTTATACATTCTTTAAATACATACAAGGAATAATTAAACCGAGTTTTTAATTTTTTTTTAATTTAACTTATTTATTTATTTTTATTTTTTATTGACAGACAGAGTTAGATAGTGAGAGAGAGAGAGACAGAGAGAAAGGTCTTCCTTCCGTTGGTTCACTCCCCAAATGGTCACCACGGCCGGCACTGCGCCGATCTGAAGCCAGGAGCTAGGTGCTTCCTCCTGGTCTCCCATGTGGGTGCAGGGCCCAAGGACTTAGGCCATCCTCCACTGCCCTCCCGGACCATACCAGAGAGCTGGACTGGAAGAGGAGCAACTGGGACAGAATCTGGCGCCCCGACCGGGACTAGAACCCGGGGTGCTGGCGCTGCAGGTGGAGGATTAGTCGAGTGAACCACGGCGCAGGCCCCGAGTTTTATTTTATCTCTGTGTTAGGAGTGTTCAGGACCACCCACGTTTGATGATTTCATTAGGAGTGCTGAAAGGACTCAATGTGTAGTCATTATAACTCATAGCTGTGTTTTAGCTACAGCAAAAGGATACAAAGCAAAGTCAGCAAAAGGATACAAAGCAAAGTCAGCAAAGAGAAAATCTATGAGAAAATCTGGTAGAAAACAGCTTCCAAACTCCTTGCAGTATTGCAGGATGCACTTGCCCTAGCAACAAGTTGTTTTAGTACATGTGAATTAAAGGAAGCTGCCTAGAGCCAAATGCCAGGGTTTTTATTTGATGCTGATCATTTAGGCACTGTATACCTAGAATATATCAGACTCCCAAAAGGAAATTAGATGTTCAACATAAATCATGTTATTCTCATAAATCAAGTAGAGTGAGCCATTCTTACCAAGAAATGCTGAGCACTCTGCAGAACTCAGGATTTCTAGAAGCCAACCAGCAGCCAGTTGTATAAGCAGGCTTCTCTAAAGATAGCCATCTCAAGTCTGCTTTTAATTCTTTTCTCTTACAGACATGGGGTCTTAACTGTGTTCTATGAAAATTATTAGATTGAGTTTAAATCTATGTGCTTTTGTCCTACATATATTTTGTAGGGGACTTTCTATTTTATTTATTTTTATTTGTGAGGCAAAGAGAGCAAGTGATCCCATCTACTGGTTTTCAACACAGATGACTTCACTGGCAGGACTGAGCTGGACTGGGACCATAGCTGAAGCTGAGAGCTGAGAACTCAATCCAGGTCTCCCAGATGGGTGACAGGAATTCAATTACTTGAGCCATCTCACTGCTGCTTGTTAGAGTATGCGGTAGCAGGAAGTTGGAGTCGGGAGCCAGAGTTAGAGACTGAACCCAGGCACTCCAGTGTCCAGGAGAGTGTTTTAACCACAAGGCTAAATGCTTTCCGTTAAGGGACTATTTTTATTTTTATTTTTATTTATTTATTTGAAAGGCAGAGTTACAGAGAGGCAGAGAGAGAGAGGTCTTCCATCCGCTGGTTCACTCCCCATATGGCTGCAACAGTCAGAGCCACATTGATCCAAAGCCAGGAGCCAGGAGCTTCTTCCAGGTCTCCCATGCAGGTGCAGGGGCCCAAGGACTTGAGCCATCATCTCCTGCTTTCCCAGGCTATAGCAGAGAGCTGAATTGGAGTTGTAGCAGCTGGGACTCGCTGGTGCCCATATGGGATGCCAGTACTGCAGGCTGTGGTTTTACCCACCACAGCACAGCTCCAGCTCCATGGGACTATTTTTAACATTGTTGAATGCAAGACTTCACAAGACAATGGAAATGTTCATACTTTAAGATGCTTTTAAATGTTTATATCTTATAATCTTCTCCATTCACTCTTATTTAATAGGTATATAATATAGTATTTCAGGTCTTATCAGTTTAATGTTTAAAGATTGAAATTTTAGGAAAATTATAAGAAGTCTTCAAAAAGATCATGGAAAGTGTGTATAATATTTTAATGCCATTTCCCTATGAACTTTTTGAAATGCTATCATAATGTTGGCCGTTAAGTCATTATACCATTTCCCGGCATTGGGTAAAAAAAACAAAAAACAAAAAAAAATAACTTGGGCCTAAATTTTGATTTTTTCAAGTTATTGCCTTGTGACATTGAAAACATTCCTTTTCTGAGGCTCACTTGACTGAGACGTTGAAATATTATAGTGGTGTGAAGAAAATAAAATATATGTAAAATCTGGCATAGTGTCTGGTATGGGATGCAGTAGCATCACAGTAAATGAAAGCTGCTATCATTGTTGAGAATATGTGTGATGGGAGATATGATTGTAACCTTTGTTTTTCCCCCTCATACTTTTTCCCCAGATTATATAAACAATATATTTATTATGAAATAATATATATTTATAATATGTAATAATTCTCAAATATCTACCTCGTATCTAAATGTATTTACACATATGGATATATGTGTGTGTGTTTATTTATTTATACCTGGTTTTCCCAACATCCCAGATAGTTCTATCTGCAAGAAGAGATCAAAAGTATAATTTTATAACTGAGCTTATTTTATACCTAAAAGGATATAGGTTCTGTTAGGACAATGAACATTGTGTTTATAAAATATAGTAATTTAAGTTTTGACCACTAATGAAGATTTTGATTAGTTTCAGATTTTTACTATTACAAATTATGCTTTAATCTTTTAAAAAAAATTTGAGTAAATGATAGGCCCTTGGGTTTGAGAAGCAGTCTTCCATCAAAGCAGGTTATTGGTTAGTCTTACATTTATTGATTTAGTAGTATAACATCAATGCTTTCTTGACTTAATTGTGGAGGATATTTAGCCTTGATATTTCAGAATTGTCAAAATGACAGATGGCAGTCTCATTTTTTTAAATGCTGTGGGTGTACTAAAAGTTCCCAGAGAAGCATGTACTATGGAATATGGTATTCTGTCAACATAAATTAACTTCCAAGAATGCAGTGAAGTAAAGAGAAGGGAAAAACTGCATCAGGAAGAATGTATTTGTATCAATTTTTTTTGTCTGGATTGGGAAGAGAGTGTGGATAGGAAGATAATAAAAGTGCTTTAAAATGTCAAGCTATTGAAAGAAGGCTTTAGCTGGTGCCATGGCTCACTAGGCTAATCCTCCGCCTTGTGCCGGCACACCGGGTTCTAGTCCCGGTCAGGGCGCTGGATTCTGTCCCAGTTGCCCCTCTTCCAGGCCAGCTCTCTGCTGTGGCCAGGGAGTGCAGTGGAGGATGGCCCAAGTGCTTGAGCCCTGCACCCCATGGGAGACCAGGAGAAGCACCTGGCTCCTGCCTTCAGATCAGCATGGTGCACCGGCCACAGCGCGCTGGCCGCGGCGGCCATTGGAGGGTGAACCAACGGCAAAGGAAGACCTTTTTCTCTCTCTGACTGTCCACTCTGCCTGTCAAAAAAAAAGAAGGCTTTAAAGAGTGTTTCTTCTAGTTCAGTGTATTAGTAGAGTTTCCATTTAATTTATCTAATCCAAGTGGCACACTTTTGACAGAAAGAAGCTGTTACTTAAAGGGATGCTAGAAAAGCTGCTATAAACTATAACATGAGTACTCTGTTTGTAGATACTCTGTTTCAGAATGTCTTAAGAGTCTTATTAAAAATGCAAAATCTTGAGCCCTTTTGTATTTACAAAAGTTAGTGTTCAGTATTTCTTGAGTTTGTTTTACCTCTAAAGCCTTTTATTCTAATCATATCTGTTTATGTCTTACAGAACCAGTGTTGTAGATATTATAGTCTGGAGAAAGTATTACTAATCAAGGCAGTATTTATGAATGGAGGCACCTTGTAAGACCCAGTGTAACGGGAAACTGTAGAATATTTTGTCTTACAGATTTACTGATTTTCAACTATTTTCTTTTGATGACTTGAATATTTCAAATGTATTTTCCTTTGTTCCTTGATGTGTTTAGTGCAAGACTAATCCCCCCCACCAAAAAAAAAAAAACATAAGTGCATATTAGTATTTTAAAAGAAGGAATAAAATTGACTTTCCATGAATTATGTTAAAATGAGGATATTTTAAATGTTTGCTTAATGTTCTTATCTGAAGATACATACTTATGATTTTTCTTTACCATTTGTTTCAACTTTGAGTGGATTGCCTTTTTATGGCTAAATTAAATAATTGAATAATTCTAACTAGTAAAGAAGTTTATTTTGTTTGAATATTTAGGAGATAATAGTTTTCATATATTCTATTAATAATTTTAATAATTAAAACACTGAAATAGTAACATGGCAAAGAAGAGTATCTCTTTTTTTTGGTTTGTAAGATCACAAAAGAGGAAGAACGAGAGAAGAAGTTTTCTAGAAGGCTAAATCACAGTCCTCCCCAGTCAAGTTCCCGTTATAGAGAAAATAGGTAAGTGGTTATTGAACCATGCTTAATGTTTAGACTTTGGTTGCCTTATGCATAGGAACAAGTAATGTGCTCTCTTTTGTTGGTATAGCAAAGTAACTAGGTGCTTTTCTACCATGAAAACCTAGGTCTGTTTTGTAGCTCTAAGGTAAAAGGTTTAGAATAAAGCTTGGCATATGTTAGTTATTATTTTTATTGCTAACTTCAAATCCAGTGGAATTTTAATGTAAGACTTTTTTTTGGCTGAAGTTTCCCTTTAGTGTCATTAGATTATTTTTATTTTGTTCTTTAAAGTTTTCAAAGTGTGTAGAGTACAGTGAAAATGATAGGCCTATGAGAATATATGTACAAGACAGTATGTACCATAAGACATGTATTGATGCTTTTAGGTACAAATGTCTGATGTGTAGATGCTGTTGTGACTAAGACTAAAGAATAAGACTAAAGACTAAAGGTTTCCTTTTATTTAAAAAGGATTTTGGAATATTTAAACTCGGGTGTTTTTTTTTTTTTTTTTCCAGTTTGAGTAATTGGCATATAATACAAATGTGTGGTAGGGTAAAAAGTTATAATGTTATCAGAATTACATACAGCTTTGGCACTTAAGAGTTTTTCTTGTATCCACTTGAAATTGTCTATAAACATAAAAGCAACTATATATATTTTTTTAGAAGTCGTGATGAAAGGAAAAAAGATGATCGTTCTCGCAAAAGAGATTATGACCGAAACCCTCCTCGAAGAGATTCATACAGAGACCGGTACAACAGAAGACGGGGGAGGAGTCGCAGTTACAGCAGGAGTCGAAGTCGAAGTTGGAGTAAAGAGAGGCTTCGTGACAGGGATAGAGATAGAAGCAGAACTAGAAGCAGAAGCAGAACACGAAGCAGGGGTAAATAATACATACATGTGTATATTTTGGTTAGCATTCTTTTATTATTATGAAAAACTCCAAATGTAAGGTTTATTTTAAATTATTTAACATTTTGCCACTGTTATCTTCATTTCTTCTATGTTGTTCTTGTGTCTTGTGGTCTAAGTAAAAGCTTTTTAAAAGTTTCTTTAAGAAATTTCATTCCGTGCAGAGTAAAATCACAAATAATTAACACTGCACATTCATCAGGATGGCTACAATGAAAAAGATTGACTATATTCAGTGCTGGTGAGAATGTAGATAAACCAGAATTCTTTGGAAGACACTTTGTCACTGTCTTAAAATGTTAAACCTAAACCTAGCATATGACTCAGCCAATCCACTCCTAGGTATTTAGTAAAAAAATGAGAATATAAGTCTACTCACTAAGACTTATACAGAATTGTTCATGTAATAGTCAGAACTAGAAACAACTGAAATTTCCATCAATATGTAAATGGATTAAGACATTTTAGTATATTTGTATCGTAGTATGGATAAAAAGCAAAGAGCTACTGTTAAATCATGTAGCAAAATGACTGAACCTCAAAATAACTAATTTGAGTGAAAGAAGTCAAACATACATAGGTATATAACATTTTAGAAAATATCAACTAATCTGTTATGGTAGAAAACAAATTAGTGTACTAAAGGAGGCCTGGATTAGGAGTGATGAGTGTGTTCATTTTGAATTGTATTGGTTTCATAGGCATACGTGGATTAAAAAATCATTGAATTGTACATTTTAAGCATGTGCAATTCATTGTGTAACACTTATCATTTCAGATATGATTTGCAGGAGCATGTCATCTCTAATATGTGTAATTTTACTTTGAATGCGTATTATTGAAAGGAAAACATTGTAAAACAAGTAAAATACCTTTGAGTAAAATACCTTTGCTCTAATTTAGAGATTTTTTTCTACTCTAATTAATACTGTGGCCTTTGTGTAAGATGTATATTCTGTTATATTTTTCTTTTTTAAAAAATATTTATTTATTTATTTGAAAGGTAGAGTTACAGAGAGGCGAAGAGAGAGAGAGAGAGAGAGGTCTTCCATCCTCTAGTTCACTCCCCAGATGGCCGCAACAGCCAGAGCTAGGCCAGTCTGCAGCCAGGAGCTAGGAGCTTCTTTTGGGACTCCCATGTGAGTGGAGGGGCCCAAGGACGTGGGCCATCTTCCACTCCTTTCCCAGGCCATAGCAGAGAGCTGGATCGGAAGTGGAGCAGCTGAGACTGGAACGATCAAAAGTGGAGCAGCTGAGACTGGAACCATGCCCATGTGGGATGCCAGCAGGCGGCAGCTTTACCCGCTATAACAGCCGGCCCCTGTTATATTTTTCGTAGAGTGTTTTCCCCCACTGAGATCTAGGTAAAGGAGGTCCCTTTGCACATTGCTTCATTTACATAATTTCCTTAATATCTTACTGTTTTCGTAGGGACCATATAAAGCCTAGTTTCTTGGCTCATGTTTAACATGAACTTCTCTTCCTCTTTGCCCACTCATTCTCTTACTGATCTATTTGATGCAAGGTAACAAGTATTCATCACAGGGAAAAGAGCCATACTTTTATTGCATATTTTGTTTTGTGGGCTACAGTTATGAGACTAAGATTGCAGTGAAGAAAATGGGAAAATCTTACTTGTATAAGCAAAACTCCAATGAAAAGCAACATTATTTAGTTTTTTAAAATTTATTTATTTTATTTGAAAGGTAGAATTAGAGAGAATCTTCCATCTGCTGGCTCACTCCCCAAAAGACCACAACAGCCAGAGCTGGGCTGATCCAAAGCCAGGAGCCAGAATTTCTTCCGGCTCTCCCACATAGGTGCAGGGACCTAAGGACTTGGGCCATCTTCCACTGCTTTCCCAGATACATTAGCAGGGAGTTGGATTGGAAGTGGAGCAGCTGGGACTTGAACCGGCACCCATTTGGGATGACAGTGCTGGCCCCAAAAAGCAGGTGTATGTGTGATTTTATGGTTTAGGTCATACTTAAATAGCTGATTTCGGAGTATTGCTTATTATTAAATAGCTTTAAAATGAAAAAGTTGTGCAAAATATAAAATTTTTTTCTGTTAAGAAAAAATATAATTTCTTACATCTAAGACTTTTTTATAATAGAGTATAATTTTCTAAGTAATGCATATTTTATTGCAGAAAGAGATCTGGTAAAACCTAAATATGACCTGGATAGAACAGATCCATTAGAAAATAATTATACTCCAGTCTCTTCGGTACCTAATATTTCATCTGGCCACTATCCTGTACCTACTTTGAGCAGCACTATTACAGTAATTGCTCCTACTCATCATGGTAACAACACTACCGAAAGCTGGTCTGAATTTCATGAAGATCAGGTGGACCATAACTCTTATGTAAGACCACCGATGCCAAAGAAACGTTGTAGAGACTATGATGGTAAGTCTTTGAGTATTTTTTTTTTAAGATTTATTTATTTATTTGAAAGAGTTACACAGAGGAGAAGCAGAGAGAGAGAGAGAGAGGTCTTCCATCTGCTGGTTCACTCCCTAATTGGCCGCAACAGCTAGAGCTGTGCCGATCCAAAGCCAGGAGCCAAGAGCTTCTTCCAGGTCTCCCATGCAGGTGCAGGGGCCCAAGGACTTGGGCCATCTTCTACTGCTTTCCCAGGCCATAGCAGAGAGCTGGATTGGAAGTGGAGCAGTCGGGTCTTGAACCAGCGCCCATGTGGGGTGCTGGTACGCCAAGCCAGGGCGTCAACCGGCTGCACCACAGCACCAGCCCCCACGTGGAGTATTAAAGTAATACACCTGTCTGCATTCTGTAACTTTAGGTTGTACACAGTAACTCAAAGACTGGAAATAGTGGGAAATTTCACTGAAACTTTGATTAGTCTGTACTGATAGTTATCAATTTAAAGCTACTGTTTATTTGCATCTGAGTCCTAATATATTGTTGGAGCTCACTAAATGAGTAAATATTCTATCAGGGAGGGAATCTGCTTTTTTTTTTTTTTTTTTTTTTTGACAGGCAGAGTGGACAGTGAGAGAGAGAGAGACAGAAAGGTCTTCCTTTTCCGTTGGGTCACCCCCTAATGGCCGCTGTGGCTGGTGCTGCGGCCGGTGCACCACGCTGATCTGAAGCCAGGAGCCAAGTGCTTCTCCTGGTCTCCCATGAGGGTGCAGGGCCCAAGCACTTGGGCCATCCTCCACTGCACTCCCGGGCCACAGCAGAGAGCTGGAATGGAAGAGAAGCAACCGGAACAGAATCTGGCGCCCCGATCGGGACTAGAACCTGGTGTGCCTGCGCCACAGGCGGAGGATTAGCCTATGTAGCCGCGGCACCGGCCGGGAATCTGCTTCTTAAACATTATTGATAAAACTCATTTTTTAGAAATGATTACTTGAATGTAAGGGTCTCCAAGTGTAAACATCACCAATATTAGGATTTTTTGAAAGAATTGAATACTTTTTTTTAAAAGATTTTATTTGAAAGATTTACAGAAAGGAGGAGACAGAGAAAGAGATTTTCCATCTGCTGGTTCACTCCCCAAATAGCTGCAATGGCCAGGGCTGGACCAAGCTGAAAGTGTGAGCCAGGAGCTTCATCCAAGTTTCCCACATAGGTGTAGGGACCCAAACACTTTGGCTATTTTCTACTGCTTTCCCAAGGCACATTAGAAAGGAGCTGGCTTGGAAGTAGAACAGCCTTGACTTGAAGCAGGGCCCATATGGGATGCTGGCACTGCAGACTGTGGTTTATCTTAGCCTGCTACACCACATTACGGGCTCCTGAATTGAAGACTTGAAGATATGCTGTAAAAGTTTTATAAGTAATGGGAGATTTAAATGAAAGGTAATGTCTCTTAAGACAGAGATTATATATTTTTTATCATCTTCCTAGCTAGATACTCTTTAGTTTGGTGATATATTGTTTTCATGTGTATATTAGATATAATATTACTTGATGAATATTTATATTACAGAAAATGAGCAAGTATCCCTTGTGAAATAGTTAAGTATGTGTTTCCCTAATATATTTTAATCTTTATATTTTAAGCACCTTTTGTTAACTTAAAATTTATATTTCTAGTGCTTTTTACATTTGTTTGTAATTTTTTCTTTGCTCACAGAAAAGGGTTTTTGTATGAGAGGAGACATGTGCCCTTTTGATCATGGAAGTGACCCAGTAGTTGTAGAAGATGTGAATCTTCCTGGTATGCTGCCTTTTCCAGCACAGCCTCCTGTTGTTGAAGGACCACCTCCTCCTGGACTCCCCCCACCCCCACCAATTCTTACACCCCCACCTGTGAATCTTAGACCGCCAGTGCCACCTCCTGGTCCATTACCACCCAGTCTTCCACCTGTCACAGGTAAGTTAATATGTGTGTTTTCTGTATTTATGTATTCATGCATAGTCTTTTTATAAATTTAATAGTTTGATATTTGATTTTGTTACAAGTACCTCAAGTAGTAACATTAATCATTGGTGGAAATTATAAGCAACATACTGCATTGGGAGTATGCCTCCACTTTTCAGCTTATGCCAGACCTATTACTGTGGTTTAGATTGGCCCTATGAGTTATGAATGTTACTGATAAATCCTGGCTGTTGAGAATCACTTATAGCTTAAGGAAAACCTATTTTTGAACACATTAAAATGAGATTTTACCTTTGAAATTAATTTAGTCATAATTAATTTGGTTGATGTTTGGATATATTATGTATTGATAATAAGAATATCATGTTTGGATATATAATAACTCATTTTATTTGTTTGCTTTCAGATGATATTTCTTATTCTTTGGTTTTGACAGGACCACCACCTCCACTTCCTCCTTTGCAACCATCTGGCATGGATGCTCCCCCAAATTCTGCGACCAGTTCTGTTCCTACTGTAGTAACAACTGGCATTCATCATCAAACTCCTCCAGCTCCACCCTCTCTTTTTACTGCAGGTGCAGTTTTGCCCTCACTATATTGATAATACAATACAGGTTTAGATGAAGAATTTAAAAATGTCTAGATAGTGAATTGGTCTATCAGAAGTATTTTCCTTACTAAAATTATATAGCATATAATATAAACATGGTGAATATACTATAAATAAATTCCCAGTTATGGTTTTTTAAAAAATGTAATTTTTATTCTTATGACATTAAGTTTTAATACATATAAAATGTGTTGGCTATGTGTAAGTTATATGGTTTGCTTTTTCTGTTATCAGTATTAAAAATTACCAAGTGGAGTTTTATAATGTTTTTTAATTGCAGTTTTTGTATTACCAGATACATATGACACAGATGGCTACAATCCTGAAGCACCAAGTATAACAAATACTTCCAGACCTATGTATAGACACAGAGTGCATGCACAGAGGCCTAACTTAATAGGACTAACATCAGGGGATATGGATTTGCCACCCAGAGGTACTTTGAACATCTTTTCTCATAGAGTCTTTGTTGTGTAATACATAGTGATAATTTTTATACTGCATACATATATCACGTACTTCTTTTGTGAGCTGATTTAAAAATATATTCTTCATTAATAACATGGTTTTTGTGTATCAAATAACTTATTTAGCAACCCATTTAAATTGAGGATTGTCTATGTTATTATTGCTATCTCTCCCTCGCCCCTCCTGCCCTCCCCCCTTATGTTCTGATGCATTCTCTATTTGAGTTCCAGAGTCACTGTCCTGTATTGTGACACATAAACAGTTTCTAAAAGTGTTTGTTATATAATTATTATACATTTCTAATAGCCTGTAGATGGCCTTGATTTAAGTTTGTCATGATGTTAGACCTTTATGTCTACTAATTTTAAACCTTTATGGGGAATTACCCTTATTAAACAAATGAAAATAGTGTAGACATTTGATGACTTGGTATTATTACTAATTTAAAAGTGACCCAGAGACTTCATAATTCTTTTCAGGATTTCTAAGGAAGAGGAGAACTTGGTAGATACTGGCATGATTCAATATATTTATTTATTTATTTTTGACAGGCAGATTTAGATAGAGAGAAACAGAGAGAAAGGTCTTCCTTCCGTTGGTTCATTCCCCCAAATGGCCGCTACGGCTGGCACTCTGCGCCGATCCGAATCCAGGAGCCAGGTGCTTCCTCCTGGTCTTCCATGTGGATGCAGGGCCCAAACTCTTAGGCCATCCTCCACTGCCTTCCTGGGCCACAGCAGAGAGCTGGAATGGAAGAGAAGCAACCGGGACAGAATCCGGTGCCCCAACTGGGACTAGAACCTGGGGTGCCGGCGCTGCAGGCGGAGGATTAGCCAAGTGAGCTGTGGCGCTGGCCATGATTCAATATAGACAAAAGGATTTCAATATTTTTCCATTAATAATCATCAAAACCAGTGTTCTCAATTTTAAGCAGAAAAACATTTGACAATTTAATAAAAGAACATTGAGAACAAAACTCATAAACTACCAAGACATATTTGTTGGTAATATACCAGGAAGAACTTGCTCTGTGGTTTTAATATTGCTCCATCATAAATAAATATCGGTGATAGGGAATCTGAGTGAAGTAATACAAATGAATTGGATCAAACCCATCTCAGTTACTAGAGGAACAGGATATTACTATCTTTCTTAGTAAACTTTCAGATACAGAACGTACTAAAAGTAAAGCAGGATTTTAGATGGCTTAGAGTTTCTAAGAGGGCCAGTGAACCAGACTTGGGAGGCATTTGTAGGAGCAAAAGTCTTGTTGTAGAACTGTAGTGAAGGTACTACTGGACAAGGAAAGTGCCACTTAGCACTATATTTTGTGACCAATGCTAAATGCAGGATGTTTCCACTTGATTGGCTTTGGAAATGTGGAATAAGTCAGCATAATTGGAGAGGGGGTAGACAAACTGTAGGCACCCTGTGATAATTTGTAGAAACTAAAAGAACTTTGTGACTGGAATAGAAGAAGTAAGGGATGTGAAAGAGGTAAGAGGCCAATTAAAGATATTTAAAGAATTCTATAATAGAAATTTTAGTATCTAAACTCAGACAAAAAGAGTGGGAAGTGATAAGGCAGGTGTTGTAGTGCAACAGGTTAAGCTACTGCTTGGGATGCTCACATCTCATATCAGAATGCCTCTGCTTTCAATCCAGTTTCCTGCTGACATACACCCTGGGAGGCAACAGATGATGTTTCAAAGTACTTGGGTCCCTGTTACCCAGGTAGGAGACCCTAATGGAGTTCCTGGCTCCTGGCTTAGTACTGGCCCAGCCATGACTGTTGCAGGAAGTGAACCTGTTTGAGAAGTGAACCAGTAGATGGAAGATCAGATCTCCCCCTCCCCGACTCAGCCCCATTGCCCTCTCCATTGGTTTCCCTTTCACATAAAATAATAAATAAGCAAGTGTGAATTCAAAGATTTAAATTTAGTGGAAGGAATTGACAGTAGTTAATTGTGGAGATTAGAGTAAGGGAATGAGTGAAATTAGATATGAGAATTCTGCCCTGGATAATTAGGCATATCATAATATCATTCATTAGAAACAATAGATTTGATAGGAAGATAAATTTGGATGTGTTTGTTTTGTCCATGGGACATTTTTTAAAAAATATTTATTTACTTATTTTAAAGAGTTACACAGAGAGAGGAGAGCCAGAGAGAGAGAGAGAGATCTTCCATCTGCTGCTTTACTCCCCAATTGGCCGCAACGGCGAGAACTGCGCCGATCTGAAGCCAGGAGCCAGGAGCTTCTTCCAGGTCTCCCACGTGGGTGCAGGGGCCCAAGGACTTGGGCCATCTTTTGCTTTCCCAGGCCATAGCAGAGAGCTGGATCGGAAGTGGAGCAGCCGTGACTAGAACCGGTGCCCATATGGGACACTGGCACTTCAGGCCAGGGCATTAACCCAGTGCATCACAGCAGTGTGCAGGGGCCCCTTCAGGGGACATTTGAGTAAAAATGTTAGGTGGGAGATAAAATGTGGAAGTTTGAGATCCGTGAAAGGCACTTAACTAGAAAGTACAGATTTTGTAATTGAAATAGGTAGGACTTTCATTCTTTTCCAGTGAGCAGGACTATACTTATTGGACACACTGCGAGGAAGCAGTGGCAAGCAGGTTAGGTAGGGGCTGACTACTGCTGCCAGGACTTTGGTTCTTAATGTTTTCTTCTGTCCTGTTCGTCAGGTAAGGGGAGTTGAAAGAAGCCACAGCAAAGTCTATGGGTGTGACTTACATAGAGTATAAAAGCCTTTCTCCTGGGTGTTTACTATCCTACTGCCCCTTCTCCATTCCTTCCCCCTTATCCTACATCACTGAAAAAGATGAATGAAGCTATGGCAAGTGATAGGAAAGATGGTGTCTTAAAGGTATTGCGTGGAGTAAGATGAGAAAGCTTAAGTATATGAAGGAGCTAACATGGAGGACTGAAAGAATAAAACCAAAAAGCAACAAACACAGAAGGGGAGATTCCTGAAAATTCAGGGAAGATAATATCTAAGGAGAGGAAGGTGATCAGCAGCAACAGATCCCTCTGAGAAGTCAAGTAAGAGAAGTACTGAGAACTTTTCATAGTTTTTTTTTAATATTTATTCATTTGAAAGGCATAGTTACAGAGGCAGATGGAGAGAGGGAGAGAGAGGTCTTTTATCTGCTGGTGCACTCCCCAAATGGCCACAACAGCCGGAGCTGGGCTGATCCGAAGCCAGCAACCTAGAGCTTCTTCCGGGGCTCAAGGACATGGGCCATCTTCCACTGCTTTCCCAGGCCATAGCAGAGAGAGCTGGATCAGAAGTGGAGCAGCTGGGACTCGAACTGGAGCCAGTATGGGATGCCAGCACTACATGCGGTGCCTTTACCCACTACACCGTAGTGCCGGCCCCAATTTTCATAAGTTTGAGTAACAAATTTGAACAGCAGTTTTAATAAAACCAAGTTAAGAGCAGTAATGGGAGCAGCTGGCAACTTTCACAGGATTTGTGAGTGAGTAGGTGGAAAGGAAGCAAAGTTAGCAAGTGTAGGCCTTTCTTAGGAAATGGCTATGGAGGTAGGAGGAGAGAAAATGAGGTAGCTGAAGGAGAAATTGGTTTCATGAGGTTTTCTTTTTTAAAAATGGAATAATTTGAGCTGTAATGTTTAAATATTGATGAGAAACACCTGTGTTGTGGGAAAAGCTGAATATGGAGGAAAGTAGTTAGGTTCCAAAAGGTAAGTTTAATTTGGTACAAAAAAAATTTTTTTTAATTTATTTATTTGAAAGAAATGACAGAGAGAGAGAGAGAGAGTTATCTTCCATCTGCTGGTTTACTCCCCAAATGACTGTAGTGACCAGGATGAAGCCAGGAACCCGGGGCCTCCTGCAAGTCTCCCACATGGGTGCTGGAGCTCTAGGACTTGGGCCAACTTCTGATGCCTTCCCAGGTGCACTAGCAGGGAGCTGGATCAGAAGTGGAGCAGCCAGGAATCCGACTGGCACCCATATGGATGTGGCTCTGCAGATGGTAGCTTAACTTGCTGCACCTCAGCGCTGGCCCCAGTACAAAAACTTTTGAAAACCTTGTGTAAATCTTTTTTCAGAGTAGCATTTTCCATGAACATTTTGGAGACCTCTCATGTTCTTGCATTTAATTTGCTTGCACCAAGAGAAACTTTCGATTCCATTTGCCATGCACTTTTTGAAGTACTCTTATTTGTGTGGGAAAAATCAATTGATGGAGAATCTGGACATAAAAGGCCAGTTAGAAAGATAGACTTAATCAAAAGTAAGAGAAGTTTACACTAGAGATATTTTTAAAATGAGAAAAAATGCATAAAAGATTAGTTGAAGTGATATGGGGAGTATCAGGAATGAAATATGATTGACTATGGTCTTTGAGAAAATCGTGGTAGAATTAATATAAATGTTTAAGAAAGATTAATTTTTTCAAAAAGATGTATTTATCCAAAAGGCAAAGCCACAGAGAGAGGGAGTGGGGTGGGAGAGAGATACCGCATCCACGGCTTCACCTCCCAAAATAGCCACAGTGGTCAGGGCTGTGCCAGGCCAAAGCCAGGAGTCTGGAACTCCACCCAGGTCTCTTGTGTGGGCAGCAGGGCCTCAAGCACCTAGGCCATCCTTTGCTGTACTCCCAGGTGTACCATCAGGGAACTGGATCTGAAGTGGAGCAGCTGGGACCTAACTAGTACCCACGTGAGGTGCCAGAATTGCAGGCAACAGCCTAACCAGCTGCACCACAACACTGGTCTAAATATAAAAACATTTTAATATAAAGGTAATTTGAATATTGTACCTATTGAGTTTTCAGATAGTCGTAGGATTTCCAGAAGAAACTCACTAGAGAAAATCAAGAAGTTAGAAATTTAGACTAGTCTTCAGCAAACATTCCTGGGTGATAAGAAATTGATATGTTCTCCTCCATGGAGATCATAGTTGTAATCATAATAGATTGTGCTGAAATAGATCCTAAATTCTTTTGGTTAAATATAAAACCATATAATTCTGTATAGTTTGAAGTTTGCATGTTTTGAACTTTAAAGTCATCTGGGGAAAACAGGTTAAAATGTTCCATTCTCATCAAATTCTAAGTAAATATAAATTGTTGAAACTAGCAATAATTTGTACTTGGATTCCAGTCTTACATATTTTCCTTTTTAAATCTAGTACATTTTCATTATGTTAATATGCTGCTGTTTATATAAGCAGTTCACTTCAGTCTCAACTCTGTTAGTGATTCTGAAAGGTTATTGGATTGTTACATTTTGAGTCTGTTAGATTGTGTGTTTGATTTCAAAACTGAGTCTCAGGATGATGTATTTGTTGTTTATTTGAATATTTTCATATTTATTTGTGTTGAGTATAATGGCCAATGGGAACAGTGACACGTGCTTTACTCCAAAGAAGTGATCTGCAGAATCACATTTTGATTTGACATGTGAGAATTATTGATTCTTCTTTACAGTTAAATGTGAGATGAAAGAATGTATTTGAAATAGTTTGAAAATCCCTTAGATTGCTGTATTTTAATATACATTTTATTTATTTATTTATTTATTTATTTGAGAGACTGAAAGAGATAGACAGGGAGAAACAGAGAGCTTCCATCTATTGATTCATTCCCCAAATGTCTGCAATGGCTCAGCTGGGCTAAAGCCAGGAGCTGGGAATTCAGTCCATGTCTCACATGTGGGCAGCAGCAACACAATTACTGGAGCCATGCTGTTTCCTGGGATCTGCTAGAGTCAAGAGCTGGAGCCAGGAATTGAACCCAGGTAGACTCTGATATAGGAATCCAGTGTCTCAAGTAGTAGGCCAAATGCCTGCTCTTGAACATAAATTTTTATGTTTGTTCTAAAATGTATATATTTGTACAAAAAACTGGAATTATTCAGTATGACTTTAAGGAAGTAGGTATAATCAACAGAAAATACTAATCTATGGGTTTTTTTCCTTTTGTTTTAAAACAGAAAAACCACCTAATAAAAGCAGTATGAGGATAGTAGTGGATTCAGAATCAAGGAAAAGAACCATTGGTTCTGGGGAGCCTGGAGTTCCTACAAAAAAGACTTGGTTTGACAAGTAAGAGAAAATTGATGAATTTTATTGTGCTCTGATTTTGCAGTTGTTATTGTATTATGACCAGAATACAGTATTTTCTTTCAAAAACTGTGATTCTGTTATGTAGAGAATCACCAACTAAATCTGAAGTTTCTAAAAAATGAAAAATCAAGAAATTAGTTGTCTGGTACTATAAAGGAATTTTCTTGGAAAAATGGTGTGGTGGATGAGGATATAATTTTTCCCCTTTCCACTTTCCTTTTCTCCAGAAAACTTCCTCTTATGTAACTTAGATATGTCATTGAATACAAACTATATCCAGGATGGTCATAAATATCTCATCATTACAAGAAGGAGATGTGGATCAGGTTTGGGAAGAGACTAGCATATAGGCAGTTCCTGTTAGCTAGAAAGGGCTTTTTATGGAGTTTGAAAAGCTGGATAGGCACTGAATTGTCAAGGAAGGGCTTTAGATCAAGTGGTAAGGAATCAGAATGTTGGGTGTTGGTGGTAATGGTGGGGGGTATATGTGATGATATATTTATAAATCTGCTGTGAAGGGAGACTGGGATCACACAGAGCTTTAGTATCTTTTGTAATGGCTAGTTTCTAGTTCTAGATCTGTGATTTAAGTGTCAAATGTATGATCTGTATTTCTAGTAATTCATTTTTTAAGTGGAAAAGAGATTGAGACAGCAATTATTTGCATCAAAGAAAATGCATTTTCAAATTTTACATTTAACCAAAACTTTAAACCCATTTCAGTAAATTAGTTTTTGCAGAAATAGAATAAGGTATTATATGCAAATTGATTGAAATAGGGAAATAGAACCTGTTTTGCTAGGAATGTTAAGTAGGAGCAGATCAAAAATGGAAAGTTAAAATGACATGGCAGGACCCTTGTAAGTTGACTTTGTGAAAGATGTTACTATTTCTAATTTGGAAACTTTGTTCTTTGAGAGAAATTTTAAATTTTCTTTTATCATTTTTTGTAGGGGAGGAGAATTGAACTTGATATTAATTTTGCAAGTAAAACTTTATTCCCTTGTACTTGGTAGAGGTTAAGACTTAAAAATGTATTAATTAACTTGATTTTTGTTTATAGGCCAAATTTTAACAGAACAAACAGCCCAGGCTTCCAGAAGAAGGTTCAGTTTGGAAATGAGAACACCAAACTTGAACTTAGAAAAGTTCCTCCAGAATTAAATAATATCAGTAAACTTAATGAACATTTTAGTCGATTTGGAACCTTGGTTAACCTACAGGTGAGAGCTGTTATCTCTACTTAATTATTTAAAAGGGAACTTAATATAGTAAGGAATATTATGGGAAATTTTTATTTTTTTATTTTTATTTTTTGCTTCAATATATTTTATTTTGATGAAGTTACAAAAGTAGATACAAAATACTTTTTCAAAAAGTACAGTTAACTGGCTTAGAAAAATAGATAAAGCCCCCTAAAAGTTTAAAAATACAACATAAATTTTTATGTAAGGAACATTTAAAAATATTTTAAATGGTAACCAAGACTAACTTATGCAAACTATTTTCAATGCACACCAAATACAGAATGCTGTTCCATAAGTCTATAGCACACTGGTAATCCATTTGGATTTATAGAACACTTGTTGGGAATAGAATCTGATAATGGAGAGAATGTCCAAGTGAATTTCAATGCAGTTGCTTCAATAAAATTACAGTTACCACATCTAATATCACCCCCCAAAGTCCTTTACAGCAATATATCAAACTCAAATGCAAAAACATGAAGATGAGAGGATTACTCTTCTGTTTTGCCAGAAATTTGTTAATAGTATACATTTGGAAAATTGGACTTGAAATGAAACTTTACCTTTTAGGAAAATGTGTTATTTTAATGCTCTTGGCCTTTTGGCTAAGATCAGATATAAAAATGTGTGATTTTAAGTAAGATTTTTTTAAAAGACAGGACTTTGGATTGATTATAATGTTATAAACTTTTTACCTGATAGAGATTGTTGTAAATGATAAATGTTGTAAATTACAAAGTTAAATCATCACACAGGTAAATCTTATTTTTTAGTTTTTAATTTCTCGGTTTTTCAATATCATTGCAACACTATACTTCAGACTTTCTTTTTACCACCTCTATAATGGGAAAGCATTTATTAGGTACTTTCAGGTCCCAAGTACCATATAATCTGTAATTATTGATTTTAATAAAGTTTTTTTTTTTTTTTTAAGATTTTTTTTTTCCCAAAGAGTGACACAGGAGGAGACAGAGAGAAAGATACTTTTCCATCTACTGGTTCATTCCTCAAATGGACACAACAGCTAAGTCTGGACCAGGCAGAAGCCAGGAGCCTGGAACTCAATCCAGGTCTTATACATCCCAGGCATATTATCAGGGAGCTAAATAAGAAGTGGAGCAGGCCAGACTTGAACTGGAGCTTGTAAGGGATGCTGGTGTCACAGGTGCCAGCTTAAAACTGCTGCACCACAAGGCTGGCCCCTGTAATTATTTTACACATATTTCTTTACTCTGTTTGAACATCACTCAATATAAATTACAGTATAATTTATATTTGACTTCCCCTAGAATTAGACTTGGCTTGGTTGTATATAACCTGTGAGGTTTTTTTAGTGATTTAAATTTACATTATGTGATATATTTAAGTATTGAAAATATTATAGTTTGTATGGTATTTTTGTTTTCAAAAATAATTTTATAATCTGATAAAATATCTATAAATTTTAGAGGCTATAATTGGTATTTTAGAAAATTTTGTTTTCTTGCCATTTAGAGAGTCCTATTATAAATGTAATAAAGGAAAAAAAATGAAGCTTCTCTTTGAGTAGAGCAATAGAAGTGTATAAGTTTTTATTCTTTATTAATTTATTTGAAAGGCATAGTTACAGAGAGGGAGAGAGGCAGAGAGAGAGGTCTTCCTGATCTTCCTGGTTCCAGGTAGCTGCAACGGCTAGGGCTGGGTCAGGCTGAAGCCAGGAGCCAGGAGCTTCTTCCAGGTCTCCCAAGTGGGTTCAGGGATCCAAGCTCTTGAGACATCTGCTGCTGCTTTTCCAAGTACATTAGCAGGGAGCTGGATCTGAAATGTAGCAGCTGGGACTTGAACTGGCACCCATATAGGCTTCTGACGTTGCAGGCGGTAGCTTATTCTACTATGCCACAGTACCGGCCTTGGGTGTCTAAAAAATTTAAAGGAATCATTTCTCCTTCAACTCATGATGTCCCACACATTTCCTTACCCATATACAATTAAATTGTTATCTCAATTTCTGTGTCTTCTAGATTTTTTGTTACATATTTTTGTGTCTACCTACACAGGTTTTTATTGGCCCATAATACACATTTTACCTTTTGATTCCTTAATCTTAAATAATCTCTGACTATGTTTTTGAGGGTGTTCAGTTTGATCTACATTTATATCTAGACATAATAAAGTTCTCAGAATATTCTTTTCCTCACACAATTATACTGGTGGTGATGTTAGTTTAAAAAATCTTGCAAAGCAGCCGGCGCCGTGGCTCAATAGGCTAATCCTCCACCTTGCGGCGCCGGCACACCGGGTTCTAGTCCCGGTTGGGGCGCCGGATTCTGTCCCGGTTGCCCCTCTTCCAGGCCAGCTCTCTGCTATGGCCAGGGAGTGCAGTGGAGGATGGCCCAGGTGCTTGGGCCCTGCACCCCATGGGAGACCAGGAAAAGCACCTGGCTCCTGGCTCCTGCCAGGATCAGCGCGGTGCGCCGGCTGCAGCGGCGGCCATTGGAGGGTGAACCAACGGCAAAAAAGGAAGACCTTTCTCTCTGTCTCTCTCTCTCACTGTCCACTCTGCCTGTCAAAAAAAAAAAAAAAAAAAAAAAAAAATCTTGCAAAGCTGAGGTACAAAATATAATATCTCACTATTGTTTCTGTTTGCATTAATTATTAGGTCGATACCGTCTCTTTATTGGTCCTTTTGCTGTATCTGTATACTAACTGCATTATTATTTATAAAGTATATGTTTTTCAAAATCAATTACAAAAAACACATTTACCGCCGGCGCCATGGCTCACTAGGCTAATCCTCCGCCTTGTGGCGCCGGCACACCGGGTTCTAGTCCCGGTTGGGGCGCCGGATTCTGTCCCGGTTGCCCCTCTTCCAGGCCAGCTCTCTGCTGTGGCCAGGGAGTGCAGTGGAGGATGGCCCAAGTGCTTGGGCCCTGCACCCCATGGGAGACCAGGATAAGCACCTGGCTCCTGCCATCGGATCAGCGCGGTGCGCCGGCCGCGGTGGCCATTGGAGGGTGAACCAACGGCAAAGGAAGACCTTTCTCTCTGTCTCTCTCTCTCACTGTCCACTCTGCCTGTCCAAAAAAAAAAAAAATTTACCTGTATTATTATTTATGAAGTATATGTTTTTCAAAATCAACTGAAAAAACACCTTTACCTGTTTATTAATTAAACGTGATGGTCAACTTGATGTTTTTACATTCTAATAATTGTATAATTACTGAAATGCTACCTAAAATCCTCCTTATGATAGTTACTGAATATTTGCTATTTACTCTGTTCTACATGAATTATTTAATTCTCAAAATAACACGACAAAATGAGTACTGTTGTTATTCTCATTTACAGAAGAAGAAACTGAGGCAAGAAAAGTTAAATAACTGATTCATGCTTATGTGGTAATAGCAGACAAAGTTTGAGCCAGGCAGTTGAATCAGACTGTACTCTCAGTCTTTATTATGTATCGCTGCACACCACCAGTGGTGTGCCACACTTTGAAAACATTCTTTTTATTGAAAATAAATTTGATAGGAAAACTCATGATTTATAATTTATTGGTTGTATGTGTCTGTAGGATCATATTCCTTGAATTCCTTTCCTCATATGGCAAATAAGATTGATCCTTTTGTTATGTATGTTCTTAAATTTTCTTGTGCTTCTGCAAATATTGTGAGAATTACAAATCTAGGATATTGTACAAATGGATTTTTCTGTAATTTTTATTTAAAGATAACGCTTTCCAAAATAGCTTACTGCCTTCTCCAGACTACATAATTCTTGGCCATGTCACTCATTGACAGATAGGTATCATTTTTCATAATTAGCATTAAATTAGGGGTGAAAAGAGAACGTTTCAACTTCTTGTATGTAACATGTGCTATCAGCATTCTCTACTGTTAACACAGAGAAGGCTCTTTTTTTGTACTGTGAACAATCCTGTTACTATTTTTCTTTCTGGAGTTAAAGTAAACTGTGACAGTTATCACAATAGAAGGAAATATGAAGATTGTCTCCTCCTGGAAGTGCTAGTATTTAACTTCTTGAGCAGTTTTACTTAAGGAAGCAACAGATTCCATTGGAAAACTCACTCTTCTTAATAATTTAAATCTTAGGTTGCTTATAATGGTGATCCTGAAGGTGCCCTTATCCAATTTGCAACGTATGAAGAAGCAAAGAAAGCAATATCAAGTACAGAAGCAGTGTTAAATAATCGCTTTATTAAGGTTTATTGGCACAGAGAAGGAAGCACTCAACAGTTACAAACTACTTCCCCAAAGGTAAGAGAGAAATTTATGTGAAATTACATACTTAGACAGCTCTTGGCAAAGTGTTTAAGAGCAGAGGCATTGAAATCAAGTATACTTGAGTTTAGACCCTGTCTCTACTACTGTTAATGTTATAGACTTGAGGAAGTTATTTAACTACTCTAGTTAAACCTTTTATTTAATTGTGAAGTTAATTCTTTATTTAGAGAATCATGATGATGTGTGTAAAGCTAACATATGGAACAGTTCTTGTCAAGTCATAGACATTCAGCAAGTGGTAGCTATACTTAGATTCATTCCAGAAATTCAGAATGTGGGTTCATCCTGGAAATTCTTTTTTCCTCTTTCACTTCTCTTTGTTCCTTCCTTGAATCAGTCAGTATACAATAATCCCCCTTTATCCAGAGTTTCAATTTCTGCAGTTTCAGTTACAGTCAGTGGTGGTCCAAAAATACTAAATGAAAAATTCCAGAGATAAACAGTTCATAAGGTTTAAATTGTGTGCTGTTCTGAGTATCACAGTGAACTCTTAGAAGGTCTGATGTGTCCCATTCAGGATGTATATCATCCCTTTGTACAGCTTATCCACATGATGTAGTCTACCTGCTGATTAATGATTTAGTAGCCATCTTGGTTATCAGATTCATTATAATGCTTGTGTTCAAGTAGCCCTTATTTTACTTAATATGGCCTCAACATGCAAGAGCAGTGATACTGGCAATTCGGATATACCAAAAAGAAGCCCAGGTGCTTCCTTTAATTGAAAATGTGGAAGTTTTTGTTTTGTTTTGTTTTAAACATTGATTTATTTGAAAGGCAGAGTCATAGAAAGGCAGAGGCAGAGAGAGAGAGAGAGGGAAAGGTCGTCCATCCACTGGTTCACTCCTCAAATGGCTGCAATGACCAGAACTGTGCCAATCTGAAGCCAGGAGTCTGGAGCTTCTTCTTGGTCTCCCACGTAGGTGCAGGGGCTCAAGCACTTGGGCCATCTTCTGTCACTTTCCCAGGCCATAGCAGGGGACTAGATTGGAAATAGAGCAGCCAGGACTCAAACTGGCACCCATACAGGATGCTGGCACTGTAGGTGGTGGCTTTACCTGCTACGCCAGCCCCAAGGTGGAAGTTCTTAATAAGGATAGAAAAAAATTGTATTCCAGAGTTGCTAAGATTTATAGCAAGAGTGAAGCATAATATGTTCATAGTCCAGTACTATATGAAGTTTGAAACATTCACCAGTGGTTTTAGAATATATCTCCCAAGAATAAGAGAGGAACTACCATATAATGTTCAATTGATTGATTCCTTCTAGAGGTTTATTGTGATAATTTTGTTTTTTGATTGTTTGAAATAATGAAGGGTAGATTTAAATTTTTTTCTTTATAAATGAATGATTTTATTCAAAGAAAATATGTATCCTTGTGTGAACGAAATTGAAAGGCAGTTTCAGCTATAAGTTTCATTTTAAAAAGTTTCTGTACTTGAGTAATTTATTACAAAATACCAGAAGTTTAGTTTAGTTCCTGAACTAATTGGCTTGTTTTGAAATTCTTTGGTTGTTCTGAGGTCATGCAGCCTTTAGTCCAGCAACCCATTCTGCCTGTTGTGAAGCAGTCAGTCAAAGAGCGATTGGGTCCAGTACCTTCAAGTACCGTTGAACCAGCAGAAGCCCAGAGTGCCAGTTCAGAACTTCCTCAGGTATATGGAAGGTTTTACTATTGTTCTTGTCACATATTATGCATTCTCAGTAAACCAATTTTCTGTGGTGATTGATTATAGTTAATTGTATTAATTTGATAGAAATATGATGGTCTTTACATATTTGAACCTCACTTATCAATTATTTTTTTCTTTTTACCATTGCCATAACATTTTCAGTTTCTACTTTTCTTAAAGTATTTGAGTCTTAAATTCTTTGCTGTAATTAATATTTGTTAGATTTCTTTTTACCTTGTGGGAAAAATATATTTTAGCAAAACTAGGTGAAGAATGAAGTTTAATACACTGAATCTTGTTTTCCCATCATCTTTTTACTTAATTAGAATTTTGTTGCAGATATACTTGTGCAGTAGACTGACATGAAAACTTTTGGGATGGGAAGGCATAAAACATCAGGTTACTCATGCTTGATATTACGCTGTTCTAAGTACTTAATGCAACTTTGTTAGAACTTTGCATCACTTATTTCTGATTCTGGGATTCTTTTCTCAAAATGTCACTTCCTCCCTACTTCTTTCCACATAGGAAGAACACAGGTTCTTGTTTCTACACTTTCAGTCTCTGAAATAAAGCTTTCCTTTGTCTCCAGATGGTTCATCATTTGCTGTGTAAAATAATTAGTATGTAGTATCTTACTTAGTTAATAGATGCCACCTTTTTAAAATGGTCTTCCAAGAAGTAAGATGCTGAGATCTTATAAGAATATCCAGAATGTAAATTGATAAGTTATCCTAAAAAAAGATCCTAAACCCTTATATCCTATACATCACCAAATACAGTGTATTTGAGTATAAAGCAAACATACTTTAGCAAAGAATGACATTTTATTTTTAGGCTGTAGAAGCAGGGATTTATTTTAATTACTCAAATCTATTATTCAAAATGAAGATTTTTTTGCTTGTTAACATAGGACCCTAAGAATTTAGGATTCTCTATCAGTGGAAGGGACTTCAACAAACACCAGATTCAGACCTCTTATTTTATATCATACTTTTTCATGCTGGAGTAATATTGCATACTGTTTATTTTTGTTTTTCCACACACATTTTCTGTCTCTTTTAAAAAAGGCCCACATTTCTGTGATTAGTATTAGTATTCCTAGACTCAGAATATATTAATAAAATCAGAATGTTCAAAATCCCAACAGAGATATTTTTGGGAAAACACTGAATATGTCCATTTTAATTTTTTTAGAATGTAACTAAGTTATCTGTGAAGGACAGGTTGGGTTTTGTATCAAAGTCATCTGTTTCAGCAACTGAAAAGGTAAGAAGAATAGCATGATGTGTTTGTCTTGGCTTCATAAATGTTTTCAGGTGGCATCTTAATTTTTAATTTTTTTTCATAGTTCCAAACTTGCTTCTTAATAGTATCTGTATCTCTTATTCCTACCTTTTTGCTTTCCATTTGCTGAAAAAGAAAAATATTTGCTTACCTTTTTTTACATTTTTGCATCAGCATTTTAATACTTGCCTCACTGTATTTTCATGTGCTCCATTCTCTGTTTTTTTTTTTTTTAATTTACTTTTCTTTAGAGATATTGTACATTTTAATTTGAAAATTCTGACAGTCTGTTAGAAAGGACCATGAATTAGAGGAGTTTTACCTGAGTTTGATCCCTGGCTTTTCACTTACTAACTGCATGATGTTGGGCAGTGCTCTTTACTTTTCTGAATCTTTTTACTCATCTATAAAATGGTGATGGTAATTGTCTTGCTCACTGGGGTTTATAAGGAGTAAATAATTTAAAAATATTTTGTAAACTGGAAAGGATAACATAAATGTTTATAATCTCACACTGCTGTTGATACAGTCTGATAATATATTTAATCATTTTTTAAGTGATTGAAGGCATAAATACTGATTATTTTAAGACCGTTTATGGATCTGTCTTATGTTCTTTCTGTGTAGATGTGCTTTTTTTGTTTGTTTGGGTGTTGGTGTATACTATGATCTTTAGTGTTAATTGGGGTATGTGGAATTACAGAATGTTAGAATTAGAAAATCTCCCTCAATTCTACATATTTACTTAAAGGAAAGCAGGACCCAAGTAGTCTTATGAGTTACACTATACATTGTGCATTACTAAGCTAGAACTAGAATCTGGGTCTCCTGTTTCTAGTCCACAGCTCCTAACCATTCTGAAGATTACAATAGAAATTGACTTCACAGATGAACAAAAGATCCAGTGAGATAGCTGACCTGCTGTCTTCATTTGTTCTTTAGTATATTATTTTCCTTACTTACTGTGTTAACCTGGCAATTCTAGGAATTCAAATCTGAATCTTATTCTGTCCATCAAACTCTCCTTTGGGCATCTCGGCATTGACTTCAGGCATAACATGCCTAAAATGAATTCATTATGTCCCATAAAAATTAACTTCTAACTACCAGCTCAGAAAGTGATATGACTACTTTCTAAGCTGTATAATCATTATTTATTTGTTTGTAGTCCACTTCTTTTTCTCTATCACCTTCAGGTCACTGGCCTTTGGATGCAGTGTCTTAGCTGGCATCCTGAAATTCCCCTCCTCTAATTATACTATTGCCATCCTATTCTAAAGTTTACTTTAAATATAGTTCATTGTAGAAGCTTTTAATTTCTCAGCTAAATTACTTTGCTTGATTCACAGCTCATCAATTCCTCAATTATTCTGGTTCTGTTGCTTTTGCTCTAGTCTTTCCTTTTTACCTTAGCAAGTACTTTTCTGCTTAATGTCCCTCGTGCCCTTTCCTTCCCCACCCCACCTTTTTTGCCCCCTCTCCCCTTTTGTCTGCCTAACAGCTCTAACCATTCTATAACAGTTGAAAATCTCTTATCATCTCCCATGAAACCACCAAATTTTTCCATATGATGGCCCCCTCTGATTCTGTGTGATTTAGTCTGTGCTACTGATTGTAGCCATATCAGATATTTATTTTGATTAGATTTATATTCTGATAGTAGTTCAGGAATTAAAGCACTGAAAGATCCGCTATACTTTGTATACTATTGAGCAGTTCTGGAGACATCTAAATATACGATTATGTTTAAGATCTGTTTATGTTAAGATTTGGATTCTAAAATTGAAGTTTATTCTAATTATAACTTTTACAAAATAGTATGTTTGCTGCTTTTATTATTTATTTTTAAAGATGCTTTGAGTACCTTTGGAATAAATGGATATGAATTTGGAATTGATAGTTTAACTTTACTAATGGGGTAACTTCAAAATGTTCATGAAAAATGGAATTAAAACTTTTTTGGTGCAAAAAATTTTGAAATCCATGCATTTTTCTGTAGTATACATTTTCTTTGAACTTTTTGAATATCCCACCTACTGTTTTTGCAGTCTAAAAATTTTGATCTTTTTGCATGATGAAATGTTAACAGCTATACCACAGAACTTTTGAAAAGGAAATTGTGTGGTATAATTGAAAGAACACTATATATCGTGTAGCGACTTCAGCTATTGATTTAGCAGCTTTCATAGTATAAGTAGAGAACAAGTGTTACTTGCTGTTTCATTACATAAAGTACAGTTTTTCTAAAAACTTTACCACCTTATATACACAGATAAAGGATTCTTATGTTTTTTTTCCCTTTCATAACTGTTACTACTTTAAGTTTTCATTTACTAATGTATCAACCTGTCTCAGGATGTTACCTGGGTTATTTTTCTTATAGGAAATAAGGTTTATGTGAAAGTGTTTGTTTTGCTGAAACATGCAGAATCCCATTTGGAAATACAGAGATATGGTTGCTTGGAAAGGCAACTTGCCATGCCTTGAATATGTTCCAAGGAATTGTAGCATCATCTTTTCTATTGGATTTGTCGCTTCCCTCCACTGGTTGTATTATTAATAGGTTTTCATCTTTTCAAAAAAGATTTTTCTTGCTATTCAAACTCTTACTATCCAAAGCTATAACCAAATAGATTTACATAGTGAGCAATATTTATATTCATTGTTTTAATAATTTTATTTTTATATTTTAACAATCTGAAATTAGACTACATACAGTTGCTGGTGTTTATGGTTATAATTGGTGGCCTTTTATTATAGTATGGCTATATAAAATTATATTGTGTTTTATAGACATTGTGATTTAGGCTCAATTAAATATGTTAAGCTGAAGTTCTGTTTTTAGAGAAGAAAGTTCCTGGATAAAACAATGGAATAGGAGACCTTTCTCTCTGTCTCTCTCTCTCACTGTCCACTCTGCCTGTCAAAAACAAAAAACAAAAAAACCAAAAAAAAAAAAACAAAAACAAAACAAAACAACAACAACAACAAAAAAATGGAATAGGAATGCTTCTAGGAATAAAAGTATCTTCTCATTCTTGCCAATACTTTCATTCACTTTGAGCCAGCTCTCTTTAGTTTAATTTCAGATGTTAAAGATACTTTGAAAAAGAATATTTCCTATTCATTGGAGTTGGAGAAATACTAAATTAAACCAATTACATGGATTTTTTACTTCTAATGTTCTTAGTGCTTTTATTTTGATAATAACCATTGAACCTGGAGAGAGGGGTTAGGATATTCATTGTTTCCAACTTATCTGACAATAGAAATCTTTTTTGATCACAGCTTTATGAAACAGAGTCTGTTTTCTGTGTTTCTGCCCTTATAAAGTATATACAAAATGTTTGACATTTCACATGGTAAAATAGCATGAAAGAAATTTTTCTCTAGAGTTACAGAAAATGGTCATTGAAGTAGTACTACAAATTACATCTGTTCATGCTATATTTTAATGATGCAACCATTTTGTATTTTTAGTGATACCTAGCTAGGTAATGGCCCTATCATTGAAAGGAAATTATCAAATTAGGTGCATATCTTGTATTATTTAAGAACTTTTATTTTTAAATTTTTTTTTGTTTTAAATATTTATTTATTTGAAAGTCAGAGTTACACAGAGAGAAGGAGAGGCAGAGAGAAAGAGATCCTCCATCTGCTGGTTCACTCCCTAGATGGCCGCAATGGCCAGAGTTGTGCTGATCTGAAGCTAGGAGCCAGGAGCTTCCTCTGGGTCTCCTATGCAGGTGTAGTGACACAAGGACTTGGGCCATCTTCTGCTTTCCCAGTCCATAAGCAGAAAGGATTAGAAGAGGAGCAGCTAGGACTTGAACCAGTATTCCTATGGGATGCTGGCACCACAGGCAGAGGCTTAGCCTAACATGAAATTAGCTCACCATGAAATTAGTGCTTTGGCAACTCATCACTATTCTAAGAAAGTCAGTCTCTAAATGAAATAAAAATTAACGCATGGTTAAGACACCAGTTGGGACACCCGCATCCTATTTAGGGGTATCTTAGATATGAAACCCAGTTGTGCTTCCCATTCCAGTTTCTTGTTAAAGTAGAGCCTGGGAAGGAACAGGTGATGGTTCAAGAAAGTAGGTCCCTGTCACCCTTGTCGGAGACCTGGATTGAGATCCTGGCTCCTGGTCTTGATCTGGCTTAGTCTCAGGTGTAGCAGATATTTGGTGAATGAACTAGCAAACAGGAACTGTTTATCCCTCTGTCTCCTTCTATGCTTTTCAAATAAATAAATTTCTTAATTAATTTCATGGTGAAAGAGTATGAGTTGGCTTCTAGATTATTACTATGATGTACCCAGATGTTTACAAAAAGTGCAATTTTTCTCATTATTACTCTGCATTTGAGTGGTTACTTCATCCTTTTTTAGGTTATAAACTCCTTTAAGACTTTAGAAACAATGTTTATGCCTCTGAAAAATTACAGTGTTCACACAATCAGTTTCATGTTTAATTTTTATATTTTATAGCATTCGTAGATCTCACTGAAAGGATACATTGGCTGTTTTCTACAAACCAGTTGCTATTCCATGGATTTTAGAATTGCTTTTCTTTTGAAGGAAATAAAGGGAGCCTATAAAATCTTTTATTTTTTAAAAAAAGATTTGTCTATTCATTTGAAAGGCAGAGTTAGAGATAGAAAGAGAGGTCTTCCATCCGCTGACTCACTCCCCAGTTGTCTGCAATGGCCAGAGCCAGGAACCTCCTCTGGGTCTCCCATGCGAGTGCATGGACCCAAGGACTTGGGCCATTCTTCAGTACTTTCCCAAGCCACAGTGGAGAGCTGGATCAGAAGTGGAACAGCCAGGACTCGAACCAGCATCCACATGGGATGCCAGCACTACAGGCGGCTGGCTGCTCCACCTGCTTCGCCAGGGCTGCTTCGCCACGGCACCGCCCCTCCCCCCCCCCCGGGCTTTATTTTAAACTTTCATTTTTTAAAAAATTGATCCTTGTGTAAGAAAGATTGTCTTTTTAACTTACTGTCATTTCACTTTAGTGAAAAAATGTTTATTGAAATTTTTTTCATGTGCCCTGGCACTGTTTATGAACTTAAGATATAGCAATGACCAGAGACAACAGCAAAAATTCCTATCCTTCAGCAGGGCATGGTGCCCCACGGCCTGCACCAGGGAGTCATGTCCCCCCCACAAGGCCTCATGGCCCAGCAGAATTTCATGCTGATGAAGCAACGGGGCTTGGGGGTCTACAGCCAGCCTCCCCACATGCTGTCCCCGCAGGGCTCCCTCATGGGCCCCCCGCCCCAGCAGAACCTCATGGTGTCCCACCCACTGCGGCAGCGCAGCGTGTCTCTGGACAGCCAGATGGGCTACCTCCCGGCGCGCCGGGCGGCATGGCCAACCTGCCCTTCTAGTGGTCCCTGCGAGGGCGGAGCTGGGGCAGGCTTGCAAATATGCTAACCTAAAGAAAACTTCCCCACCATGTGGGGATGGCCTGGGTCCAGGGGTGGGGTGGAGGGGGGGCGGGGGCTTGTGTGGGGGCGTGGCATTTGTGGAGACCAGATGTGCTGGCAGCCTAGAGGGAAGCGGCAGAGCTGGGCAGGTGGGGGTGGGGGGGATTCGGGATTGGGGTTGGTTCCGTTTTGGCCACCAGGACTGCCCCTCCCCAACCCCTAGGCGTCTCCTTTCCCTCTCTCTCTCTCTCTCTCTCTCTCTCTCTCTCTCTCTCTCTGCAAGCCCCGCCCCTATCCCCACCTCCTCCTGCTGAGCTTTGGATCCTTAGGGGAGGGAGGGTCCTTTCTGCTGCTGTCTCCAGTCTTCATTTCTCCACCTCTGGTTTCTCTGCCCCCACCCCTTTCCCTTCTGTCTTTTCCTGCCTTATTCCCACCCCCGCCTGCGATGTGGCTGACCCCCTCTCCCACCCCTCCCTGCAGGCAGCTGGCCAGGTGGGCAGGTGCCAGCCATAGCTGTAAATAGAGCGCTGGGCTTTTGTGCCGAAAAAAAAAAAAAAAAAAAATCCTATCCTTGTGGTATGAAATTTGGGGTTTTATAAGAATTTCAGACACCATCACCTTGAGCTTCCTGATTTTATAGATGAGCAGACAGCCACAAAAAGGTGCTTGATCTTATCTCTGCTCATATTTATTTATGTAGCAAGACTTAGGTACTGGAAGAAGCACAAAAAGGAAAAAGGTATGGTCTTTACTGCAAGGTCCTTGAATAGTGAACAGAAAGACACATAAATTAATATACCTAACTCCTTTTTACCAAGTTGCTAATGCTAGCTAAAAATAGCTATTAGGATTTTATCTAATAGCTGAAGGAATAAAATTTTATACATGGATTTAGGGTCGAAGAGTGAAATGTATAGGGATTTATAGATGTCTTGATTGTGTTATGTTAAACCCAAGCTAGGTTTAAGGAGATAAGATCACTTGAGGCAAAGGCACATTGCTAGAAAAGAATTAGAGAATTAATAGAACAGGATTTATTTTAGAACTGCAGATTGCAAAATAGAATAGATTGTTTGATGACAACAGCACCCAATTTCTTCCTGTGCCATGTTTTTGTGTATAGTTTTTGCTTTAGTCACTTTGAATAGCAGTAAGGTATTCAGCAACTAATATTTTCTGAGTGATACAGCAATGGTAATGTTTTTTCTTGATTTGGCATTTTGTATGTTTGTCTTTGCTTTTTTCCTGTAGGTATTTGGTAATTTAAACTTTTTTCACATTAGAGCTTATTTCTCTTTTCTATGCCTTTCAAATCATCAGTTGCAATTTAGTTATATGTATATAGTGCATTTAGTACAATGTGCTAGAGTTTAGAGACATGCCTATAGAAAATGGGACTTAGGAAATCATAAATCATTGATTTTTTTTTTCCTAAGAAATTGAATTTGTATTGATAGGTGTTATCTACATCAACTGGCCTAACAAAAACAGTGTATAACCCGGCTGCTTTGAAGGCTGCACAAAAATCCTTACTTGTTTCTACTTCTGCAGTTGATAATAATGAAGCACAGAAAAAAAAACAGGTAAGAACACTGAGTATAGTGCACAGAATTTGCAAATAAGGAAGTTTTTCTTTGTGCAAATGCTGCTTCAGTACTTATCATAAATAAGACTAAAAGACTAAAAATGTGTACATTAGTTGCCACTGAAGCTTTATTTTTCATAGTGTAGAAATAACTTAATTTTTTCTTTGAAAGTTTCCCTTGATTGCTCTTTTAAACACACATACATATTTAAACTCTAAATTGCAAAAGTTTGCAAATAATTTTTGTTGTCATGTTTCTACAATTGGAATCATACTGCTCCTCTTGAATAATTTTTTTATCCTTAGTAATATGCCAATGGTATTTCTTGTCCCTGACTCCAGGAGGCACTGAAACTTCAGCAAGATGTAAGGAAAAGGAAACAAGAAATTTTAGAAAAGCACATTGAAACACAGAAGGTAAAATATTAAATTTGGAAGAATATATTTACAAATGTCATAATTTGTGGTAAATTTAATCTGAAAATATGCATAGTCCTGAGATAACAGGTTTACTATAATTGATAAAATGAAATATTTATCAATGATATTTTATTATCAGTCTAATGTGTTTTATTATCAATGTAAATACAGTTTGGGTTGCAGACTACATTTAGAGTAAGAATACTTAGGCAACAATATCAACAAATAGTTTAGAAAGTAAAATTATTGATATTTTAAATTGACAAATTTTTAGGGATTGAACTGAATTTCTGCTAGTTTGAAGTACAAGGCTATTACAAAAAGTTCATGGAAAATGGAGTAAAAAGGTAAATTGATTTTGGTGGAAAAAAGTTTTGAAATTCATGCGATTGAGGGATCTTAAGTTCACAGAAAAAAATTTATCTTTTAGTTTCATTGTCCATGAACTTTTGAGGTAACCTTGTATTGAAGTTGAAAAGCATGTATTAAATGGTGAATGTAGTTTAAATGGATCTGTGGTTATCAACATGAAGTGGAAATAAGATAGTGGTCATTCAGCTGTTGCTGCATAGCAATTTAATCAGCAGATAATGAAATGGAACCCTTTTCTCAATGACCTTTTTTTTTTACTTGCTTGATATCCTCTAGTTCTGTGTTATTTAGTAGAGTAGTCAGTAGCCACATCTAACTAATTAAGTATATGGAATATGTCTCGTTCAAATCGAGATGTAAGTGTAACATACACACTGGATTTTAAAGATGAAGAGAAAAAGTAAAATCATGGTATTTGTAAAATCTTCGATATATTGGTCAAATAAAATATATGATGAAATTAATTTTGTTTATTTTTAATGTGGCTCCTGGAAACTTACGGATAATCTATGTGACTGACATTTTTTTTGGACACTGTTGCTCTAATTTTTGATATTTAATTGATAAGTTGTCATTGTCAGTTTTTGTCTGGCAATGAAGGTTAGCTCTGTAACATTTCAGAAGATTGAAAATATAGAAACCATTTGAAATGTATGTCTTTTTAAATTCAAATTTGGATACACTTGATAAGAAATCAATAAAGCTTTACACCTAAAATCAAAGTCTTCTTGACTCAGAGAACCTGTACTATTTATTACATGGTTTCTTTGGCCCATTTTATATTTCTTATCTTGCTATCCATGTTGGGGATATCAGTTATTGTTACCTATGATAAAGTAATTAAGCATTCAGTTTTTCTAACACTTGATTATGTGATACGGTCTATAAAATTTTCCTCCTGCATATTCTGGGTTGCATGCTAAATTTGGCATGGGAATAGTTAGAGGTAGTAATATTAACAAGTAGATTAAAAAAGAAAAAAATTTTTTTTAAAGATTTATTTTATTTATTTGAAAAACAGTTACAGAGAGAGGAGAAACAGAGAGGTCTTCTATCTGCTGGTTCACTCGCCAGATGGCCGCAACGGCCGGAGCTGTGCCAATCTGAAGCCAGGAGCCAGGGGCTTCTTCTGGATTTCCCATGTGGGTGTAGGGGCCCAAGGACTTGGGCCATCTTGTACTACTTTAAAAAGGAAAATTTTTGACATTTCATATTGACAGCTTTTCAGGAATTGAATTGAATTTCTGCTGGTTGTGTGATTTGAGCTAATTTTGAGAGTTCCAAATAGCAATATAATTCTTCATAAAAAACAAGAGTAACACTTGAATTGAGTATAGTTAGTATCACCAAGTCTGCTGTCCTACTACCTTTTTTTTATTTTTTATTTTAAAGATTTATTTATTTATTTGAAAGTCAGAGTTATACAGAGAGAGGAGAGGCAGAGAGAGAGCAAGGTCTTCCGTCCTCTGGTTCACCCCCAATTGGCTGCAACAGTTGGAGCTGCGCTGATCCAAAGCCAGGAGCCAGGAGCTTCTTCCAGGTCTCCCATGCGGGTGCAAGGGCCTGAGGACTTGGGCCATCTTCTACTGTTTTCCCTGGCCATAGCAGAGAGCTGGATTGGAAGAGGGGCAGCTAGGACTCGAACCGGCACCCATATGGGATGCCAGCGCTTCAGGCCAGGGTGTTAACCCGCTGCTCCACAGCACCAGCCCCCGTACTACCTTTAAATATTTAATAGTTGTTAGCATTGTTGTGAATATATAAACTAAGAATGGTATTATTTACTTTTATATATACTTACTGTGTTCACTTTAATAGTAGGAGTATGTTCAGATTTTTTCTGTTTTTAAAAATTCCACAGATGTTAATTTCCAAACTGGAGAAAAACAAAACAATGAAATCTGAAGATAAAGCAGAAATCATGAAAACTTTGGAGGTTTTGACAAAAAATATCACCAAGTTGAAAGATGAGGTCAAAGCTGCTTCTCCTGGACGCTGTCTTCCAAAAAGTATAAAAACCAAGACTCAGGTATTTTAATTTATGTCCATATTTCTACTTGGTAGATAATATTAAACATTAAATTTTTAGGATTCAGTTTTTTTTTCAGGTAATAACCTTTGTTAAAAATCTGACCCTTATATTTACTGTTTTCCTCTGTCATTGATAAATAAGTACAAACAAGTAAACTCTACTAGTCTTATAAAGATTTATTTTGTTTATTTATTTGTGTGGGGAGCAACCCGGACTAGACTGTTACTGGAATTAAGACTTATTCTATGCATCTGCTCTCCCACAATATGGCGCTGGGAGAGGAGAAAACAGTTTCTACACAGCTGCCTCCAGTTCAGCCAATAAACTGTAGGACTTGCTCCTGATTGGAGGAGAGCAGCGTACTCGGCGTGTGGGCAGCCTAGTTAGGATTGGCGGAGGAGGACTATAAAGGAGGAGAGAGACGGCATGCACCAGGAACATCTAAGGGGAACATCTAAGGGGAACATCTAAGGGAACACCTGTGCAGCCCCTGAGAGAGCCGGCCGGCGGTGTGCCGCTCCCCTGCGGAAGTGGGGAATGTGGCAGGGGGAACCGCCCTTCCACGGAGGTGGAAGGGACAGTAGCCAACCCGGGAAGAACCAGCAGCAAACCCGGGGAGGGCCGAGCAGACGAAAGAACAGCGCAGGGTTCAGTGTTGCTCCTCCACGAAGAGGGGGAGCGACATAATGGTGCCGTGACTCGGATATGAAGCCTAGGCAGGGTTTAGTGTCGCTCCTCCACGAAGAGGGGGAGCGACATAATGGTGTCGTGACTCGGATAGGAAACCTAGGACGGATAGGAAACTTAGGAGGGAAGAAACGGGAAGAACTGGGAAAATATCGGAGAGAGAGACTAGCAAACAGCCTAGGGAAAAGCCGGACGAAAAAGGTGCCGGAAGAAGCTATTGAAAGCATAGGCATAGACTCAGATACGGACTACGGGGGGAAGCTGGGAGAAATCTCTAAGGTCGAAAGTGAAAGCTAGAACAAACAGACTCGGATACGGACTGTGGGGAGAGGCCAGGAGAAATGAGGGAGGAGTATTGTTGGAAGAAAGCTTGGGGAAACATACCGGGTAGAGAAAAATGTTAGGGAAATTGAAGCCGCGGGGGGCAGGCCGAGGCGGAGATGAAAGCCACATTGGGATTCTCAAGTTAGCCCGGGATTAGGGGGCGAAAAGTTGAAACCAGAAGCGGAAACGTAAGCCAGATTGGGATCCGTCTGATTAGCCCGGGGAGCAAAGGACGGGAAGCCAAATCGTGGGGCGGAGACGTGAGCTGGGTTGAATTCGCCAGGTTAGCCCGGGGAACTTGGATTGAATACTAGTGGCGGAGACGCAAGCTACGCTGTGTGACTCGCGGAGGCTGCCGCGCGCAGACAGAGCGTGCGGGGCTCAAGTAGATAGGGAACGCGAGGCTAGTGAGAGACCGTGGAGTGTGCGCGCGAAGCCGAGCTGCGTAGAGCTGCGAAGCCGCGCAGATGAGAGAGGCGCGGGCTGAAGCGGCTCAGAGCCGGAAAGCCGCCGAGAAGCGGCCTCGGGGCGGGCGCCGGGAAGCCGCGGGGATAAGAGAAACAGAAGTTTAGAAGTAAAATGAGAGAAATAGGAATGCTGGAAGATAGAAGCAAAATGGGAGAAATAGGAATGCCCGGAGATAGAGAAATAGAGAAATAGAAAGGCCTCCCCACAATACTGCAATGAGAAGGCTTGGATTCGGTCTGCCTGATTAGTGAGGCGATGAGCACCTGTGGGCGGCTAGCAGCTTATGCGCCGCAGGTCACCGAAGACAGGCACGCTATCAACACCAATAAGGCCTCCCCACAACACAGCAATGAGAGAGCTTGGATTTCGGTCTGCCTGATTAGTAAGGCGGTAAGCACCAGCAGGCGGCTCGACCAGAGTATGAGCTGCAGGTCACCGAAGATAGGCACGAATCAACACTAATAAGTCTCCCCCACAATATGGCAATGAGAAAGCTTGGATTCGGTCTGCCTGATTAAGGCGGTAAGCACCAGCAGGCGGCTCGACCAGAGTCACCGAAGACAGGCACGCATCAGCGCCTAAAAACCTCCTCACAACATGGCGAAGAGAGGACCCGGATTCGGTTTGCCTGATTGATAGGACTTGTAAGAACCTGTGGCAACTCTAGCAAGTAGAGCAGAGTGTGTGCCGCGGGACACCGAAGACAGGCGTGTATCAACGCCAAAAAATAAAAAGAAAGGGGGATCTGTGGGGAGCAACCCGGACTAGACTGTTACTGGAATTAAGACTTATTCTATGCATCTGCTCTCCCACAATATGGCGCTGGGAGAGGAGAAAACAGTTTCTACACAGCTGCCTCCAGTTCAGCCAATAAACTGTAGGACTTGCTCCTGATTGGAGGAGAGCAGCGTACTCGGCGTGTGGGCAGCCTAGTTAGGATTGGCGGAGGAGGACTATAAAGGAGGAGAGAGACGGCATGCACCAGGAACATCTAAGGGGAACATCTAAGGGAACACCTGTGCAGCCCCTGAGAGAGCCGGCCGGCGGTGTGCCGCTCCCCTGCGGAAGTGGGGAATGTGGCGGGGGAACCGCCCTTCCACGGAGGTGGAAGGGACAGTAGCCAACCCGGGAAGAACCAGCAGCAAACCCGGGGAGGGCCGAGCAGACGAAAGAACAGCGCAGGGTTCAGTGTTGCTCCTCCACGAAGAGGGGGAGCGACAATTTGAAAGGCAGAGTTACAGAGAAGCAGAGGCAGAGAGGGAGAGAGGTCTTCCACCTGCTGGTTCACTGCCCAAATGGCCACAATAGCCAGAGCAGGGCCAATCTGAAGCCAGGAGCTTCTTCTGGGTCTCCCACATGGGTGCAGGTGCTCAAGGACTTGGGCCATTTCTACTGCTTTCTCAGGCAATAGCAAAGAGCTGGATTGGAAGTGAAGTAGCTGGGTCTCATACCAATGCCCATATGGGATGATGGTGCTGCAGTTGGCGGCTTTACCTGTTATGCCACAGCACCTGCCTTTGAACTTAAGTACTTGGTGATTTAAAGGTTAATGAAAGAGAAGTAACATTCTGGCAGCAATAGAGATAGATTGGGAAGGAAAATTCAGATAGATGCCTTAATTAGGTAAAGATAAGTGAATAAGTTGATTTCAGATTGTAATAAGTGATTAAAGAAAAAATGCAGGATTATACAATATTTATACCCAGTGTATATATATAAAATCATTAATATTATTAATTCTAATCGAAAACCATATGGTTCCTCTTTCTCATTTTGGGTTTTATCTTCTGGTTCCATAAGCACAGGTTGGACCTATTAATTTAATATTATTCATAGATAGTCTCGTAATACATTCAAGATAGTTCTAAAATTGATGCAACAATACTATTTCCAACAACTGACTGAACAAAGAATAACTAAACCAAAATTTTTTTGCATTCTTTACAAACAAAACATCTGTATTCCACTATGGATATAAAGTCAGAACTCTGTTATAGGATTACTTTTTTTTTTAAGACTTATTTACTTATTTGAGAGGCAGAGGCAGAGAGAAAGAAGTCTTCCATCCACTGGTTCACTCCCCAAATGGCTGCAACAAGCTACGCCAGGCCAAAGTCAGGAGCCATGAGCTTCTTCCTGGTCTCCCATGTGGGTGCAGGGACCCAAGCACTTGGGCCATCTTCTGCTGTTTTCCCAGGCTCATTAGCAAGCAGGGAGCTGGAACCAAAGTTATTCAGCCAGCACGTGGAGGCTTAACCTGCCACGCCACAGCATCGGCCCTAGGAGTACTTTTTTAATTCATTTGGTGTATGTATGTTATCAATTTATAAAGTTAAGTCTCTTTCTGTTTGTATTCAGTTTTGGATTCCCCTTCCTATGACCCCAATGCTTCTTGATTTAATGCTGTTTTGTTGTATAACTATGACATTAACATGGTTCAAAAGTCACTATATAAAAACATGCATGGTTGAAGACCTTTCCCCTTTGATCTCTGATACTCTATCCCTAACCATCCCTTATTGGTAACCAGTATTATTAATTGTTGGTTGATCCTTCTAATGATTCTTTTTATAGATATATGTACATATGTCAATTTGTGTGTAAGTATTTTTCCTACCTAAAATACACACACACACACATAAACATACATACATATATAGCTTGTTAGAACCTTGCATTTTTTGTGGTTACCCCCCACCCCATTTTCTTCTCATAGTTTTTCTGTGAAAATTATTCCATATCATCACATAGAAATCTCACTGTGGCTACTGTACTCAAAATGAATTATGGGAAAATCAGTAGAAGTAGTAGCAAGTTAAGAGGCTGTTATAATACTATGAATCAGAGAGTTGATGGCTTAAACTAGAGTGCTGTAATATTGGGGATTAAATATATATGTATATGTATTAAATGGGAATGTTTAAAAGTTCCTTATAAAAAGTTTGACAGAAATATGGAATATTGATTATTGTTGCCAAGAATACTAATTCATCACTCTTTTTTAGATGCAAAAAGAATTGCTTGACACAGAACTGGATTTATATAAGAAGATGCAAGCTGGAGAAGAAGTCACTGAACTTAGGAGGAAATATACAGAATTACAGCTGGAAGTATGTTTCATTACGTATATACAATATACTTAAAAGGAGCAGATATAGTTGTAGTGGTTAATTTGAAAATATGTTCTCTTCATTTTAGTCAACAATTGCTGATTGGTATTCATATTGGGATGTTGATAAAGGAAGGTGGTTAAATTTTTCAGAGTTAAGGGAGGAAAATCTCATTTAACGTGAATTCTACTATAAACTTCCATTAGCCCCTCCATTTCTAGTGGATTTTTTTTCCTTTCTATTTTTAGTATATTCTTCCTGGGATTGAAAACTATTAGACTTTTCAGGTATTCTTAGGGAGATGCATATATATATATATTTGTCTATACAGGCATATTAAGTTGCTTTAAGAATAAGACTTTCAGTGTTAGAACTGTATTGAAAAACATGCTAGCTTAAGTTTTGCCTATAGATGGTGCTGTGGGTGTTTATAAAAGAAAATAAACTTAATTTTGTTAGATGGTTATTTATATAAGAAACCTATGTCCTATTATATGAAATGACAATTTTTAATAATTAGCAAAAAGATGGTTAAAAATTAGTTATATTTTGAATATAGAATAGACATTAATGTCATTACTATACTTGGTACATGTCTGCATTTAACCATTGTTTGACACAATGATTTTAATGTTTTGTATCTTATTTAGCCTGAAAATGTTTTTTTCCTTCAAATTTATTGACAACAATTTTTTTTTTGGCATAGAAGAAATCTATGTTGAGCACTGCCTTCTAAATATTAAAGACTTGACATTTAGCAGTGACCAGACTTGTCTTAAGGCCCTATTTTGCCTGAAAGTCTTAAGAAGCCATAGGATATTGTCTTAAACCTGCAAAAATTTGCATTCTTTGAGAACTAGATGGAATTGCATATGTATTCTCCCCAAGACAATAGGTTTTGGAAAAGATTTCTTCTTTGTTAATGCAGAAATTGTGTTTTTCCCTTTTTGGAGGTTTTATGCTAGTGTTGGTGCTACTTTAAAAAACCATTTTCAAAATTCATGTCCATAATTTTAGTAAATAAATAATAGTGGTACCAAAATTCTTTACTAATTTGACTCCTTTCTTCTGATATAACTAAACATTGAATAACTTTTTCTTTTATGATAGCTTATTTATTTTGCAGTTAATCTTAGTGTGTACCAGTAATGAGTGTATTCATTCATCACAATAATTCTGTTAGTTGTTAACAGATGTGGTGAAAAAAGGTTTTGAGGTCGAGTAAATTTGGTAAGGGTTATATTAAACATCCTTTTTGACTATAGGTTTTTGAAGAGGCTTTTAATTTGTGAATCTCCAAAAATATGTATTAAGTGTTGCTCAAACTTTTTTGTCCATGAACTTTTATTTTCAAGGAATATTTTGAGATGAATATTCCTGAGTGTACTTTTATGTATGCTGCTCTATTATGAGCCTTTAAGTGTATTATTTAGATTTTTTCATAGTTTATTTTTTACTTGACGTAAAAAGTTGGGGATGTCTGTACAGAAATTTGTGTGTATGTGCGTATACTCAGACATATTATCATATCAAATTAACATGACCATCTCCTCCCATACTTAATTTTTTATGAAAATAGAAGATTTAGATCCCTACTAGCAATTTTCAAGTATATAGTATGTTATTATTAAATATTTTCACCATGCTGTACAATAGATGTCCAGAACTTCCATCTAACTGAAACTCTCTTTTGACCAACATACCATGCTTCATACCCACAACCCTGATAACTACTATTTTATTCTCTGCTTCTATGAGTTCAGTTTTTTAGATTCCACATTTAAGTGAAGTCATACAGTATTTGTATTTCTGTGCCTGGCCTCTTTTTAACTTTTCAAAAAGAAAAAAGAAAAAAGAATTAGGTAAAACTTGTTAATTAACTAGATATGAACACTGAAGGAAAGGGTGCAATTAGACATTTCTTTCACTTAGCCTTGTTATTTGGATTTCAGATCATTATTTTAGCTAATGTTAAGATTAACTGTTTTGAGATAAGAAACTAAAATAGTAGTAGAGATTCAACTGTTGTGCCAGCTTGACATTTCCACTTGTAAATCTAAACATCTTAAACAGTCAACATGTTCAAAATTATTCTCATTACTTACTCCTAAAGTCCATGGCTATTGGGATAAAAGTCAAAATCCTTTAAGTTATGTGCATGATTTTTTTTAAAGATTTATTTATTTATTTGAAAGTCAGAGAGAGAGAGAGAGGTCTTCCATCCAATGGTTCACTCCCCAATTGGCCGCAATGGCTGCAGCTGCGCAGATCTGAAACCAGGAGCCAGGAGCTTCCTCCGGGTCTCCCACATGGGTGCAGGGGCCCAAGGACTTGGGCCATCTTCTACTCCTTTCCCAGGCCACAGCAGAGAGCTGGATCAGAAGTGGAGCAGCCGGGACTCTAACCGGGGCCCATATCGGATGCCGGCGCTTTAGGCCAGGGCGTTAACCCGGTGTGCCACAGCGCCAGCCCCATGTGTGCATGATTTGAATTTGTCTCTCCATCCTCATCTGTCCAGTTGCACTGAGTTTTATTCAGTATTTGTAAAACCATATTCTTTTTAACCTTGATTCCATTGTTCTTACTCTAGGCTTTTTTGTTGTTTCTTCATTGATTTGTTGAGCAAATACTAAGTTCAACCTTATTCAACAGTAGCTTAAGTACTATTGTAGGTGTTGGAAATAAAGCAGAGACTAAACCAGATAAAAACACCTTCAGGGTGGTTTAGTTCACTGCACATCTTTGAAGTTCTGTCCTGTTCATATCTTTACATTATTTTAAAGTAAGTCATTTGCTTTTTGAGTAATTTCTCATTGATATAATTAAGTAACTTGTTTAATGTTTCTTTACCCCTCTAAGATTTGAGTTTCATGAGGGTAAGAATTTAAACAGGAAGTGTTCAATAAATATTTGTGGTTTAAAGGAATGGTACACTATTCATACTTTTCATATTCATATCATATAAAATAGTATGCTACATTGGTCTCATAATCATGTTAGTAATAAATGATTAAAATGATGAATTTAAGAGTACTGTGAATCAACAGGCAAAGAAAGAGAAACATTATATTTGAACATCAAAACTGGCAAAGTAGGTTTATTATGTGTAGGTATTATGTATCTGTATATTTACTTCTGTAATTATATTTAATATTGTATATTATTTATAAATCTAAAGTCACTGATCATCTTGTAATATACCCTGATGATTTAGAGAACAAGAACTTAGAACAAGAGAAAGGTGCTTTTAGTAATTTCAGAATTTTAATGTTAAAAATTTTGTCTGAATTCATTAGCTGCCTAAAATTGCTTTGATTTTCAAGACTAAAACTGTGGCTTATATAATTTGATCTTTTTTATTTTAATATTTATTTATTTATTTACTTGAAAGAGTTACACGTAAGAGAGGGAGAGATGGAAATTGATCTTCCATTTGTTACTTCACTCCCCAAATGGCTGCAGTGGCTGGGGCTAAGCCAGACCAAATCTGGGAGTCTGGAATTCAGTCTGGGTTCCCATGGAGGTGGCAAGGACCCAGGCAGTTGGGCCATCCTCTGCTGCCCTCCTGGGTGCATTAGCAAAGAGCTGGATTGGAAGTGGAACAGCCATGACCCAAACTGGTACTCAGGTAGGGTGCTTGTGTTACAGGAGGCAGCTTAACTGCTGCGCCACAATGCTGGCCCCTATTTGATCCTTTTATATGGTATTATTTGAATATGATGACATATTGCTTAAAATTTTGACACCTCTGCCAGAGTATAACACTTTGCTTCTGTTAGTATAGGTTGACATTTTCTAATTCAAAATACTCCAAAGATTTGAATTTTGTGGTTAGAGATGCTCAGCTGGGAAACTGTACAAATACTACAAAATCTGAAAAGCTAAAATCTGAGTTATTTTTGGACTCAGTATTTTATATAAAGAGATATTCAGCCTGAAAATCCAGAATTGTTAACCTGTGTATCTGATCTCTTTTAGGCTGCAAAACGAGGGATTCTTTCATCTGGTCGGGGTAGAGGAATACATTCAAGAGGTCGAGGTACAGCTCATGGCCGAGGCAGGGGTCGAGGTCGAGGGCGAGGTGTGCCTGGTCATGCTGTGGTGGATCACCGTCCCAGGGCATTGGAGATTTCTGCATTTACAGAGAGTGATAGAGAAGATCTTCTTCCTCATTTTGCGGTACTTTCTTACTACCCAACAAACAAATACTGATGATCATCATTGAGGATAATAGATATGATTAAAGAGGAAATTATGAAAAAGACATGAGTTATTTAAACTCAGTAATCTGAACAAAGGGTTTGATTAATCTATGATAATCTTTATTAATTTTAATTTAATTTTCTGGAAAAAATGTCACAACTCTTACACTTAGTTGGCTTTTAAAATACTGTGAAATAAATGACTTAAACTTTAATATTTCAGAGAGGAAATTCCTTTAGTTAGTTTTATTTCATATTTATTTTTAAGGAGATAGTTAACATGTTACCTTTCATTTTTTTTTTTATGTTAAAGTGGAATTTATTTGTTGATACTGTGGTCTTGATCTAGCTGACCCAGATTGAAAATAAGATAAAATTTTGATATGAGATCTTGAAGTTGCCTTATAAGCAGTGTCAGGGCTTAATTAAGGAGTCTATCTACTTATAATCAATTTATCTGTAAGAAAGGAGAATGGCATTCTAGTCACTGCTAATCTATTATTTAATTTGTACTTTCTGGGATTCATTAGATTCATCTGCAGAATGAAGAAGATTACACCTGCCTACAGGCCCTTTTGACTTAAAAGTTGTGATTCTTAGTGGTATCCCAAAGATTAGTTACTAAGCATCAGTTTTACCCTCAGCATTACGGTAATTGCTCCAGAGAGATGAAGGAAATAATCAGTTTTTTACCCTGAAGGTTTTTACATATATTGGTTTCACAAAACCAGTTAAAGTAAACTATGAAGATAATTTGCAATCAACTTAAATTTATTAAACACTATAAGTACTTTATTAACTTAGGGAAGTAACTTTTATAATGGCATACGATGGAAGAAATAATAGAGGAAATTTAATGAGGTAATAAAACTGGAGGTTAGATCTTAAAGTATAGGTAAGCTTTTGTAGATAGGTACACAAAAAATTTAGGCTTGTGAAAAGTCAGATTTAACTGTAGAAAGGCTTACAACTCTGTCAGGACATAAAGAGGTATTGAAAGAAATGATTTAAGAAATAACTAAAATGATTAATATTTAAGGATGAGGAATCTAGGAAGTCCTGTGCTTAGTGGACTCAGAGGGAAAAAGGAAGGAGCTAGAAAAGTTTGAGATAATATAGCCCAGCTCTTTCCTGCAATGCATCCCACTTTCATACGCTTCCACAGAGAAAAAGAGATCCAGGTAACTTAAGTGTCTTGTGAAGCTAATCAGGAAACTAGAAATAAATCTGCTAAAATAATGCAAACAAGCAAGGTGAGTTTGCTATGATTGTGGTTTGGTGAGACTAAGATTTAAAAATTTTTCTTTTTAATTTATTTTACTTGAAAGACAAATAGATCTTCCACAAAACAGTTCGCTCACCAAATGCCTGAAACAGCCAGACTAAAACTGGGAACCTGGAATCAATCTGGGATTTCCACGTGATGGCAGGAACCCAAGCACTTGAGCCATCATCTGTTGCCTCCTGGGGTGTGTGGAAACAGGAAGCTGGACTGGAAACAGGGGAGCTGGGACTCAAAGCAGGCAATCCAAGAAGGGATGCTGGTGTCCCAAGTGGTGATTTAATAACTGCCAAATTCCAACCCCTAATATGGTTTTGATTTGAAAAATATTCAGAGAAGAAAATTCTTACATGCGCCTAGAGAGTCAAACTCCACTCAGAAGTCAGCAGTGATAATTCACATTTCAAAATTGACTATAAACATTGGGATGAACAAAATGTTTTCCTTAAGTTACCCACTGGGATTAGTAGTAATAAAAGATAACAGCCAAAACTTGTGGAGCCCTTATTTTGTGGCAGGTATAGTTATGAGTACTTTATAATAACTTATTGTGAGTAGTTTGCATAATCATATGAGGTAGGTTCCTTTATTATGCCCATTATTTTATAGATGAGGAAAATGAAACAAGAGATTGAAGTAACTTGTTCAAGTTTACATAGCTAATATTAATTGGCAGAGTTGAGATCTGGGTGTCTTTAGAGAGTTCTTTTTATATAAATTTTCTCTGTATTGTATATATATTTAATGAGATTATGGATGTGATTTTATTTTGGGGTAAAAAGGAACATACTAATTATATATAAAGGACTAGAATTTTATTTGGTCATATAGAAAAGTCTTCCTGTACATGAAAAAAAAAAGTCCAGCACACCAAAAACAGTCCTAATGTAATGTGATTAGCTTTTAAATACCCTTAAAATAGTATATTGTGTAGTGGAGCATATGGCACAGTTAGAATGTCAACCTTTCAAATCAGAAAATCTGGACTCTCATCTTGGTATTATTATTATTATTATTATTATTTTGGGAAAGTTATTTAAATTTTCTGAATCTTTTTCCAATTTATTGAAATGATACTAAAAACTCATAAAATAATCTAAGAATTTGATATCCTGAGATTGGACTGATGAATATAAGAAGAAATTCAGGCTTTGACCATTGTTTCCTTCATTTAAAAAATATTTCAATAGAATGTAAGTTTTACTAATTCTTGAAAGTATAGAATTATAAGTAATATTGAAAGGTAGGACCACTCCTTTTTCTTATAAAGTACTAAAATGAATTTTTAACCATTCTTTTCTGTTAACCAGTATGAATTGTTACATATTCTCTGTTATATTTATTAGTATTTAATGTTTTAAATGCCATTAGGATTTTTTTTGGATATTTCAAAATATTTATTTGGGGGAAATACTTTTTTTTAATTTAAAGCAATATGGTGAAATTGAAGATTGTCAGATTGATGACTCTTCACTTCATGCAGTAATTACATTCAAGACAAGAGTAGACGCTGAAGTAGTAAGTATTAAAAACTTATCAAAAATTCAAATTTAAATGTATAAACACTGCTTTTAAGTTTTAATATAGACTAATTTTAGATAATTTTTATTAATATAAAGAGGACAGATCTCATGTATTTCATAGATACAATTCTAAGCTAACCGTACTACCCTTTTTCCCTTTCTATCCACAATCCTCCCTCTGTCCTTCCTTCTTACATTCTTCCTTCCATTTTTTTCCTTTAGACTAATTTTTTTTTTACTTACTGAGTAATTATGTTTCAATAATAGGTAGAGTCTATGAAATAGGAATGGCCTAATGCAGTTAGGCAAGTCTATATATAATATATAATTAGAACATATATGGTCATTTGCCAAGTTCAGTGGCAAATTATATTGTCTTGAGACCAAAAATTTCCTTTTCTTTCTTTTTATAGGAGATAGGGTCTTCACACTTTCCATTATTCTTTTCTTCAACTGGCGCAGAGCAAGATCTGCTTTGAGTGTTGAGGGACAAGTAAAAATTGACTAATCTTGATGTCCATCCTTAACCATCCTTATCTGATGGCTGTAGAGAAGTTCCAGTAGCTCAACATACCCCCCAACAAGATCTCTACTACTTGCTATATTATACCCAAAACACATATATGCTCTAGCTTTTAGGATACTTAGTAGAGTTGTCTTGAACTATATACTTAATTGCCCTTCCAAGGACTGACCAGAAATATATAAATACAAATATATACAAAACTTTGTTTTTAATTTGGGCTTAAATGATTAAAAAAACGAAAGTGTAAGAGGTGTGGGGGACTCATAGTCTTCTGTATTTTTTCTTCATGAATTGTAGAAAAGATAAAGTAACTATTTTGTCCATGTCTTTTTTTTTTTTTTCCTCAAGAACAAAATCATTTTTCCAAACATTTAACTCTGTTTTTTTGGGAAGATTGAGATACTTTTCAGAAGCTTTACGTTGATTGTGACCTAAATCAGTTTTGAAACACCTTCTAAGTTGACATATATTCTTTGTAGTGAATCTTTTTTTGCCATTAAAATGATATGTTGTTGAAGACTTCACTGTAGGAGTTATTCTTAAGGCATTTTAACTAGTATAAATCTGAAGCTAATAACTCAGAAAAACGTTCAACTGGATCCCTGGAGCAATCTTGTTTTTGGTAGTGGAAGGAGGTATAGTGGGTTGTTTTTTAGAATAGATTCCTGATGGTCTATTGTTTTTTATTTTAAAGTCTAGTTAAGTATTCTCATTTAAGAATCATTTGCAAAAATGAAAAGTAATTTCTACTTGACAAGAGTTTGGAACTTTCTTGTAAACTTGTATGTGTGCTATATTGAAAAACTAGAACTTGATCAAGTTTTCTTTTACAGGTATTATTGAGTACAAGTTTAGATAAGCTTTCTTTCTTGGTGGCTTCAATGATGATTTTCATTCCATCGTTACATATGTAGTTTGAGTAGCATATCTCAATGTGTCATTCATTTTTTAAGTAATGCTATTATAAGGTAATGTTAACTGTTAATGTACAAATGGTTAAAATATTACAAATATTTTAAGAACTTTCAAAAACATGTGTACTACTCCCTGTTTACTTACATGGCTAAGAAAAAAAAATTCTTGCTTAAATAATTTCTGGAGGTTTCCTGTTGTTCAGACCTAGTGACACATGTCTTTTTTGTTGGGTCTTGCTTTTTCTACCTTACATGTGTATTTTTATGCTTTCATATATGATGTATATTTTTTTTCCAAAATGAATAGGTGTCAGGTAAAAATACCCGGTTTAATAAAGATTTAACACTGAATTATGTGAAAGTTGAATAAGTGATAGAATAACTAAGATGAGGCCGGCGCTACAGCTCAATAGGCTAATCCTCCACCTAGCGGCGCCAGCACACGGGGTTCTAGTCCCGGTCGGGGCGCTGGATTCTTTCCCGGTTGCCCCTCTTCCAGGCCAGCTCTCTGCTGTGGCCCAGGAAGGCAGTGGAGGATGGCCCAAGTGCTTGGGCCCTGCACCCCATGGGAGACCAGGAGAAACACCTGGCTCCTGCCTTCGGATTAGCGTGGTGCGCCGGCCGCAGCATGTCAGCCGCGGCGGCCATTGGAGGGTGAACCAATGGCAAAAGGAAGACCTTTCTCTCTGTCTCTCTCTCTCCTCTCTCTCACTGTCCACTCTGCCTGTCAAAAAAAAAAAAAAAAAAAAAAAAAAAAGAATAACTAAGATGAAAGCTAGATCTAAAGAGTTACCTCTTCAAGGTAAATACCATTTTATTTGGATTTACTCAGTAGGCTGAAGAGAATAACTACTACTGCTATGATAAACATTTGAAATTGAGTAATAAAAGTTGTTAAACTACCAACATATCCTTAACCCAAAAAGTTTCTTAAAAGTCTGTAACATTCTATTTTGAAAAGAATATAAAATTCAGTTGAAGCTTTTCTCAGGCAAGCAGAATATAGACTAGTGATTTTCAAGCTTCTAGATTTCAAGGAAATAATATATAGAAATTTAAAAATCAATATGTTTGGGGTCAGCACTGTGGTGTAGTAGGTTAATCTTCTGCCTGCGGTGCTGGCACCCCATATGGGCGCTGGTTCTAGCTCCGACTGCTCCTCTTCCAGTCCAGCTTTCTGCTGTGGCCTGGAAAGCAGCAGAAGTTGGCCCAAGTCCTTGGGCCCCTGCACCCATATGGGAGACCGGAAAGAAGCACCTGGCTCCTGGCTTCAGATGGGCGCAGCTCCAGCTGTTGCGGCCATTTGGGGAGTGAACCAACGGATGGGAGCCATTTCTCTCTGTTTCTTCCTTTCAATGTCTGTAACTCTGCCTCTCAAATAAATAAATACAATCTTTAAAAAAATCAATATGTTTGACATAAGGACGCCAATTTTTTTTTTTTTTTTTTTGAAAGGCAGAAAGAGAGAGTAGAGACAGATAGATCTCCCATCTATTATTTCTCTCTTCAAACACCTTGAAGAGCCTATGCTGGAACAGGGCTAAGCCAAGAGCCAGGAACTCCATTTGGGTCTTCCACATGGATGGCAGGACCCAACTACTCAAGCCATCACTGAATGCTTTCCAGGATGTGCAGTAGCAAAAGCTGGAACTGGGAGCAGAGTTGGGAATTGAACCTAGGCACACCAATATGGGATGCAGGCATCTTTCTCTATCCCCCCACCCCATTACTCCACATTTCAAATACATAAGTCATTAAAAATATATTTATATATAAATTTTAGAATGACCTTATTTGGTTCTAAAGAGATAGAAAAATTTATGGAAAAATCAACATCTTAATAATATTATAACTTCCTCGAGAATGGCATTGCTTTTCAAGTTCTCCAGTCTGTTTGTATCCTTTAAGAACATTAAAGTTTTCTTTATAAAGATCATAAATGCTTATAAATTTCTCCCCGATATCTCCTCTTTTCAATGCTATTTTAAATGAGAGCTCCTCTTTCATTATATGTTCTAATATACATACTGATTGTATGTAGGAAGAACAAACATCTGTTTTTATTAGATATCTAACTGCCATGTTAATTACTTTTTGATAGTTGTGATTTCATTCTCTTGGATTTTTTCAGTAGTCATTCAATCATAACTTCATTAAAATAATAGTTTTACTTATATCTCTTACATTTCTACACTTCGCACTGTTAGTACTTTCAGAAAAATATTAAAAACACTAGTAATAGTATCTTGATAAAATATATTAAAATGCTTCTAGTATTTTTAGTATTAGATGCTGGCTTTTTGTGTTAAAGTCGAATACAAACTATGCTTTATTAAAAACTACCAAAGATTTTTTTAATCCAAAATGGATTTTATCCTGTGTTTGTATATTTCTAGGATGATGAAGGTTTTTTTTTCTTTCCTTTCATCTATTTATATGCTTTTTTATTACTGTACTAGCCATTTACTTTTGATGTATATCCCATTGTATTTTTCTTTGATAAGTCACTGAAGTCTGTCCTTTTTTTCAATTTTTTGTTTTGTTTTTACTTCTAAAATACATATTTTCAAGATTGATTTTGGGAGGAATGTTATTTTCATTAGGTACAAATGAATATTACTTTTACTTTTTGAAAAAATGGAAATGTTTCCATTTTTCTTTGTACTCTGAGATAATTTAAGTAGCATTGTAGATATGTTTCTTAAAAGTTTATAGGAATTTATCTGTGAAATAATTTTTAAAGCATACTTTTTTTTTGGACAATCAAAGACAGAAAGGTCTTCCTTTTTCCATTGGTTCACACCCCTAATGGCTGCTACGGCCGACGCGCTGCGGCTGGCATGCTATGCCGATCCGAAGGCAGGAGCCAGGTGCTTCCTCCTGGTCTCCTATGTGGGTGCAGGGCCCAAGCACTTGGGCCATCCTGCACTGCACTCCCAGGCCACAGCAGAGAGCTGGACTGGAAGAGGAGCAACTGGGACAGACTCCAGCGCCCCAACTGGGACTAACCCGGGGTGCTGGCGCCGCAGGCAGAAGATTAGCCAAGTGAGCCGCGGTGTTGGGCAACATACCTTTTTTTTAAAGATTTATTTATTTGAAAGATTTACGGAGAGAGGTCTTCCATCCATTGGTTCACTCCCCAAATGGCTGCAACAGCCAGGGCGGGGCCAGACCAAAGCCAGGAGATAGGAGCTTCTCGGTCTCCCATGTGGGTGCAGGTACACAAGCACTTGGGCCATCTCCTGCTGCTTTCTCAGGAACAATAGCAGGGAGCTGGATCAGAAGTGGAGCAACAGGGACTTGAACCTGCACTCATGTGGGATGCTGGCATCTTAGTGGCTTTCCCTGCTACACCATAATCTTTTAAAAAGCCTTTTTGGGGGGCCAGCACCATGTTGTAGCAGGTAACGCATCGAGTCCCAGATGCTCCAATTCTGATCCAGGCGCCTGGGAAAGTAGTGGAAAATGGCTCAAGCTCCTAGCTTCAGATTGGCCCAACTCTGGCCGTTGTGACCATTTGTGGATTGAACCAGCAGATGGAAGGTCTCTCTGTCTCTCCATCTCTCTTTGTCTCTGTAACTCTGCCTTTCAAATAAATAAAGTTTTTTAAAAAATGTTCTTTTTATTTGCTGTATTTGTATACACTTTTATGCTGACTTTGTTTATACTTTGGTAGTTTTTCCAAAAAATTTTTTTTATCTGGATTGTTAACTGTATTTTAATTAAGGTGAACAAATTTAATCTTATCTTCATTTGAGGTTATTTCTGCCACATACTTCCTTTCTTAGTTTATGAATTTAGCATTTCACCCCACTTTTACCTTTTTGACTACTTCCACCTTGCTCAAGTAGACATCTTATGGAATATAAAATGGTGTTCTTTATTAACATATTATAAGTGATAATGTAGTTTGTCTTTCCAAGTGAATTTTAGTGAAATGCTTGCAGAAGTCTTGACTGCCACAGTGCATTGTTATGAAAAGCACTGATCTAGTTCATATTAATTATTATGTAGTGGTGATAGAGACAATATGATATTGCACTTGGCCAAAAGATTCTGAAGGTCACAGGACAAAAAAGCATCAGAATAACCAAGAATATTGTGAAAAGAATGAAGAATAATTTATTATGAAATTAAAAAAATATAGAAGTGGTATGGAATAAACAGATGATAGATCTGTTTCTGTACTCTTTTATTCTGAGTATATGTAAGGGTTTTAGTATTATCACAAAGGAGTTATTTTAAATAAAACAAGGAATAAAGACAGATTATTTACTAAGTGGTGTTAGGACAGCCCACTATTTATTTGAGGGGAAAAGGGCATTATGTCTTTTATTTTGTATATATAAATAAATTCAAATTGAATAAGAGGTTTTTTTTTTTTAAATGATTTTATTTATTTATTTGAATGGCAAAAAGAGAGATTGATCTTCCATCCATGGTTCATTTCCCAAATGGCTGCAGTAGCCATGGCTGGGCCAGATGGAAGCCAGGAGCCTTAACCCTATCTTGGTCTCTTATGCATGTAGCAGGGGCCCAAACATTTGTGCCATCTTCTGCTGCTTTCTAGGTGCATTAGCAAAAGCTGAGTTTGAAGTAGAACAGCCAAGTTTCAAACCAGTGCTCATTCATTGAAATGCTAGCATTTTGGGTGGTGGATTACCCCATTGCGTCACAAGGCTGGCCTGGTTTTTTTTTTTTTTTTTTTTTTTCTTTCTTTTTCTGTTTTTAATAAAACTAGAAAAGGCTGGGGAATTTCTGAAAATAGTAAATGTAGAGAGGGCTTTTAAAAATATGGTACAGTATTCGAAAAGGAAAATGTTGACAAATTCTAATATATGAAAATCTGAAACTTCATGGGAAAAAAACAAAAAGAACAACCACCCTTTCATCTTCAGTAAAAGCATACATTATAAACAGAATCGGAATCCAGCTGAGGAAGATAACGTTGCCATACATTTGACAAACTCCATTCAATTAGAATATAGACAGGCCATTGCTTGAGAAGTAAAGAAGTATTTTATTCCTATAGAAAGTCACACATATTTACAAAAAGACAAAATTGTTCATGTCAATAGAAGTGAGTTTGTTAATTATATAAACACACATGTGCATATAATATGTATATTATATATCCATTCATTCAAGAAAAATGACATATAATGTGGATATTGAAAAGTATCTGAAAAATCAATTGTAATAATTTAAGAAGATATAAATTAGTAAAATATGTTCCCATAAACATATCATATATACTTGTGTACACAAAGTTTTCTGGTATATATGTAGAAAAATACTTGTGGGATTTTATTCCAAACTCTCCATAGAATAGTGGTTACCTCTTGAGGATAGGATAACCATGTGTTAGAATTTTTTACATTATATGGTCTGAAATTTTGAATTAAAAAAAAATGTGTGGGCTGCAGAAGGATTTGTCTAGAGATTTTATGTTGTAAATTACCTGAAATATTATTTATTAAATTTTCTGTTTATTATAAAATGTTGTTAAAGTGAAAGTAACTATGGAATATAAATAATGTTTCTAATAACATTAGGAATTTTTGTTCTTGAATTACATTTACATCTTCATTAAGCAAAAACTCAGTTATTTCAAAGATTTACACAGTCTAATAGTCGGGTTTCCAATGGAGCAAAGTTATTAAAAAGTTAAATGTACTTAGTTTTTCATATGTGGGTGGCGGGGACTCTGTATTTGAGCCATCATTCACTGTTTCTCAGGCTCATTAGCAGTAAGGTGGATCAGAAGTGGAGGCAGATTTGATCTCAGCATGTGAACATCCTATGCCATGGCTTAACCTGCTGTGCCACTGGAAAGTGTAGGCTCATCTTATAAATTTGAATTGTGTGCTGAATATAAAGATGTGTAAAGTAGTTCATGAGAAATTTTTCTTAAGAAATTATGGAAAATGTCAATAACATTTTTTGCTTTTTAGAAGAAACTGAATCGAAAGATGAGTTTTATGAATATAATTTTGCATGCAATAATTGGAATTTCTTACAGTAGCATGATGTATTTTTATGTAATAATTATAGCTTTAAAATTTGCAATTTGTTTCTGAACTTAAATATATGTGACTACTTTAAAAAAATTCTAGTTGAATGACATTGTGATGAAACCATAGATTAAAAACTCTTAAGCTGCATTTTAATGGACATGAAATCTTCTAAATTTATTATAAATTTATATGTGCAGTTTTAAAATTTATACCTAGGGACTTTAATATCACACAATTCATGTTCAGATGTCACTGAACCTGTAATTGTTTCTACATTTCATATTATGCCATACTTTGAGATTGTGCTATAAATCTTTTGTGACTATGAGTTATTTCGGTATGTTGCTAACATTGATTTATGTTACTTTGTGTTACTTTAATTTGAATGCACTGATTCCAAACCAGGCACTTAAGATAGCAAGTACTTAGAATTGACTGTTTCCAAAATTCAAAGTTTTTCATATTGAGTTATAAAAGCTTTGAGGAAATCTGTATTTTGCAACAGAAAAGGTCAAGGATTTTTCCCATTTATTGAGTTATCTGTGTTTCATATTACACATCAGACATTTTACAGCAGTTCATTTGATATAATTTGAAAATAATGAGATACCTTACAAATGTAAAACTGCTCTTATACTTGTTAAAGGTTTCTAGCTAATAGTTTATATATATATAAATATAAATATATATATATATAATCTCTGTAAATCAGCAATTAAAATACAATCCTGACTTAGACATTGCTTCTGAAGTCACATCCAGGATCTTGAAATGCCCTGGGATTGCTATCTTAAATAGTTATTGTTATATAGTAAACATATAGACATTTTTTCTGGTCAAATATTAACCAGTGATGAAATAACTCTGCTGAGTTAAACTGTTCCCTGTTTTCCTTTTAAAATTATTTCCAATCACTAATCCAGTTTTAGAAGTAAAGAACCATAAAAAGTAAATTATATAAGTATAATAAATTATAATAACATAGTAAATTTAGAGATGAATAATCGTTGCAAAGAAAATAGGAAGCTGTCTTTAATTGTGTTTATTTTTTTGTTCAGAAATAACTAATGTTTTATATTCCAATGTTCTTAATTGTTTTAGGCTGCAGTTCATGGAGCCCGTTTCAAAGGGCAGGATCTAAAACTGGCATGGAATAAACCAATAGCTAATATTTCAGCAGTGGAAACAGAGGAAATTGAACCTGATGAAGAGGAAGTATGTTTTTTTCCCACTTGTTTTTGCCCTTAATTGTTTATAGTTTTTATATAAAGTGTGATTTTTATGGCTGTGATTTTTAACATAAGCTTTTATTCCTGAGCCATATTCCAGGCAGGGGGTATCAGATAAATACAGACAACTAAATTTTCTGGATTAATGAGAAGAACTGTGGATTGCTAATCCAAAGAGAATATAAGAAAACCACATATATACTGAGTTTCATTTACTCTTAGAACATCATAATTATTCATTAGATTTTTATCCACAGGAAATCTTGTAACATTTTTAAGTTTTAGGATATCAGTTCTATTCAATTGCTTTATTAACATTTCAGCTTTCTTTTATTTTAATTCATATCATTTTAGTTCATTAGAATGAATGCTATATGGTAGATATGGTGATAGGCACAAAAATGAATAAGACACGGTCCCGTTATCAAGGAGCTTATAATCTGGAAAGAGGGGTTGTGGCAGATATATAAGAAATTAATTATAAGAAAAGGCAGACTGATATGCTGAATACAGATTTGGACAACATGCTGTGGAAACCTTGATTAAGGAGTAACTGTTACTGTCAAGAAGAATCTTAAAGAAGGTATTGACAGTAGAGCTGGACCCTAAGTGATAAAATAGCCTTCTGTTAGCAACAATGGACTGGGAATTGTAGTTGAGAGAGAGATTTCAGGCAGAGTGATAAGCTTTAGGATAGATTTGGAGAAGTGCATTTTGCTTGGGAATCAGTAGTTAGTTTGATGACTGAGAGATGTGGGCATGCAGAACCGTGAAAAAAGTGAGCCCTTGGAAACCAAACACTTAAAAGTAATTAACTGTTTTGTTTAATCATGAAACAACTGTAGGAAAAAGTTTCTAAGTTTAAGGTAAGGAAAGTAATATGTCCATATTTTACCTATGTTAGATTTCATAATGGCACTTCATTTTGTTTGAAGAGCATTTCAAGGCTGTTATACATATCCATAGTCAAATGCAAGAATAAAATGTGTATTATGAAACTCATATACATGATTTGTCATTTTATATTTTAGATTATACCTTTGTCCTTCCATGAGTTTGAATTCAATGGGGAGAAAAGCAGGAGAGCTCCTGGTATTAGGTATTTTAAAAAGTTTGAAAAAGCAGTCTGAGAAACTTAATAAAGGGAATGTGGGAAAGAAAGGAATGCTATACAAGGAAATGTTTGTTACATGTAGCAGAAAAGAAATAGAAATCTCGGTAGAATTTATGCAAGTTATTGGTTCATTAGTGTTCAGGGTTAGTATAAGTCAGAAAACTTATGACTTTTTTTTTTACAAAAATGCTGAGCACTATTTTGAATATGTAGAAAGTGGAATAATTTGGTAAAGAGAGGCAGGAGAAATGGCATGTACAAAGGCTTATTATGGTATTTCTTTGGTGCCTATTTCATGCAAGCAGTTGAAACTGTAGAAAACCATTAAATGGATAAACGTTGCTTTTCTTTATTTCTTGAATGTTCTAGCTATAGAAATACCTTTTGTATTCAGCTCTGTTGAGAGAGTTCAATATTCAAAAGTGTCACCTTTTTTCTTTTCTTTTTTTTTTTTTTTTGGGTAAATTCCTAAACACATTTTAACCTAAAGTTTCAGGAAGAGTCTTTGGTGGATGACTCATTACTTCAAGATGATGATGAAGAAGAAGAGGACAATGAATCTCGTTCTTGGAGAAGATGATTTGACTGATCAATGATCTGCATATGCTAGAACTCTACCTGTGTTGCATTAGTATTATCTAATGTACTTTTACATATTTGTAAAAACAATTTTTGGTAAAATGTGATGAAGATGGATTTCACAAATAGACAAGAGAGAAGAAAACTACCTTCTGATCCTGTATTTTGAAAGATTGATATTTACGTTTTATTTCAGTAAACAATTGCTAAAGACATCACACTAGAAACATATGCAATGTTTTTATTACATACTTATGAACATTACAGAATTCTTTGGGTTCTTTGTAATTTAATGAATAGGTCTGAAAACTTATGACCAATACTTGTTATAACTTAGAGGATTTTGTTTTACTCCAAATAAGGAATGAATTTGCATTTGAAATCTTAATGAATGTTTTCAAAAATGAATAGATAACATAGTACTCTAACTAAAGTCTCCAAGTTATGTATTCATAATATTACATAGTAGTATGCCTAGGCTTTACTATGTATTAGCCTTTTGTTGGACTTGTGTATGTATTTTACCATATGGGTTTTAATGATAATGGTGTATGACTGCTTTACATATGAGCCCTTATGCATCTGGATGTTAAAAAATAAAGTGGAATGGTCTCTTAAAAAAAAAAAAGAAAAGAAAAAAAAAAGGCAATGACAAAAAAAAAAGACCAAGACAATGTTCCTTGATTTTTAAAAAAAGAAAAAGAAAAAAGAAAAAAAAGAAAAAAAAAAGAAAAGAAAAAGAAAAAAAATTAAAATACATAGACCATTCCAGATGGTGATCTACCCTTCCCCCCAATTATCACAAAAGGAGCTATAATCACTAACTTATTCCTAATAATAATAATAGTTACCGGTACCTTTATAATAATGTACAATCCAATGTTTAAAATTTATACCACTTCAGTTTGGTTTGATCCTATAAATTTTCAACAGATGTCTTAAAATTTAAAAGCAGGCTGATTAGTTTGGAACCAGACTTCAAGTAGAGCTAACATTTGGTGAATAAGAAAACATCACATTACATTTTGGATGTATGAAAGAAAACTTGACCATTTGAAGATATATGAATAAAGAAATGTACTATAGATACTACTTTAGGAAAACACTGTTTGGTAAGTGTTTCAGTCTGATATTTTAAGTGTGTATTTCCTATACCTGTATAAAAATCTGACCTTTACAACAATAATGTGATTTTTAAGTGGATTTCTCTGGCAAGTGAACATGATCATTGAAAGTTAATATAGCAGTTTCTAGGAAATAAATGCATTCTTTGTAGCATGAGGGGGTGGGAGGTGACATGTTTATCTTTAAATTCATCATTTTTGCTGCAAGTATTTTTCCTTTCTTGATAATGATAATATTAGAAATTAGAAATTACATTCAAAATAACTTTCTTCCATATTGGGATCCTCACAATCAAAAACTGTTAATTCTGCCACCATCATGGTCTTGTGTTAATGGAGTAACTTGTGGGTGTTCTTCTTTCCCCACACCCCCCTTGGGGTTAAAGTTGTGTGTATGTTCTTGATAATACCATTTTATAGAAATGTTTGGCTACAATTGGTGCACGTTTATACTTTAAAATCTCAAAATCAGATTTCAGTTGTCAAAATAGTGACTTTACACAAAAGCTTCTTTACTAAGCTCTATGATATATTTTTATGTAGTCTTTTGTGTGTTGACTATGTGCTATTCTGATTCATTAGGTAAGTTTGTTTTCTTTTCTTTTTAGTAGTCGTGAAAGATGCCAAATTGGCAGAGGCTCACGTTTCTTCTCTTTACACCAAACAGGTATTATAAAGAAAGTAAATCTTTCAAAGGCCAGTTAAAGCTCCATACTGATTATTGGCTTTATAATTTGATATTTTAAAAATTATTGTAAAATCCCTTTATAAAGTAACTGAAATGATCTACTCTGTTTATTTCAGTCCATAAATAGCCATTCAATTACCTTATCATAAAATTCTCTAGTAGCCTAGATTTAAAATGTATTAAGTGGTGTTGTTTTTTTTTTCCCACTAAATTTAAAGATATGTTTCAGTTTGGTCCCAAGTTATGGGGATTAAATATCACAAACATTGATTAGATTTACAGTTATACTTTATAGCATCTGTATGATTTGAATTATAAATATTACTTAGTATTATGTTATTACTAGATTTTTATTTATGAATATATTTATAAATACTAATATTCTACATATACTTTCATGTTCTCGTTTAAATCTTAAGACACATCTTTGAAGTAGTTAGTTCTCATTTTACAGATAAGGAAACTTATGCTAATACAGATGGAGTGACTTAACTCCTAGTAAATGGAAGGATTAGATTTAAATGTAGACATTCTGATTCCAGTGCCATTTTTTTAACTCCACATTGTTGCCTCTTCCTGGTTATGGATTGTGCATGAGATTGTGTTTATATAATTGTCATAGTTCTTGCCTCAAAGATACTGCAAAAAATTAGAAGTTCTTGGTCATTAGGTAGTTCCTACTTTTCCTTCCCTTTTAATACAGCACTTTGTTCATATCTCTGTTATAGTACTTATGTTGTAATTAATTTATCTGGTTTATATGTCTGTCTTCCCCACTAGATTACAAGCTCCTCTAGGAAGGGGACCATGTCTTATTCATCTTTTTATCGCTAATGCTTATCATAAAGCCCTGATCATAATGGGCACATAGATGTTTATTGATTGAAGTAATGAATGAGTGCATATTTAAATCTCCAGTAATGGAGTGACAATTACCTCCCTTGTTAATTCTTATCAATTTTCTAAAAATCTCTCTTGAAGGTCTACTCAGTCACTAGAACCATTTTGCTAAACAATTGATACAGTTAAGCTGCTCACAGTGGGGTGACAAGTACTGCTGGAGGTATACATATGTAATCCCAAGTGGCATTTCCACAATAATTGGACCATTAATATTTTGAAATATTAAATGTTAACAGTCATTTTCAGGTGTAAAAAGCCTTTTGATTTCTGTATCTTATGATTGCAAAGGCTGAGAACTACAATCTAGTCCACCCAACTAGTTTTTATATTAAAAACAGCCTAATGTAGAGGACTGGACCAGGGGGTAAGAGATTTTTGGTCCTGGCTATGCAACTAACTCTTGTGGCCTCAGATAAGTGTCCTACCTCATCAAGGATTGTTTCCCTGCCTGTGAAGAAAAGGGTTGGACTAGATGATCTCTAAGGTCACTTTCACATGAGAAATTTACATGGTACTATATTAGCATTTGACCTAAAATATCTAAATCAATACTTCCTATCTGTTGTTGCTGTTGTTTCTACCATCTTATCAGTGGAAACAACTTAGATGTATGTTCATTCATATACTGTCTCTTGGTACAGTTTTTATATGGTGTTCCAAAGTGCTTGCATTTGCCAGCACAAATTCCATTCAAACTATGTAGACTAACTTCTGTTTTCACTAGGCACTTCCCTTTCCCCATTAGAACTTTTAACTTTTCATTTTGTTTATATCCTCAGTGTTTACAAATATAAATATGTGCCTGTAATCAGATACAGTCAGTTCTCCCACCAAGATGGATTTAAATCTTTGCATCTCAGTTTACTTTGCTTGTTCCTTTTACAATGTGCTGCCTGAAACTATACATGCATTTTTTAATCCAACAGCTCTTCTAACAAATTCTTTGCTTTAGTACAGAACTGGGCTGTACAGGCTGATTTGGGAGTGGGCAAAGGATTGAGGACAATGTAAACAGCTCCTGTAGGAAAAAAAGAGAGAAAATATTACTGGTACAAAGATTGATTAGGATTACCTCAAGGGATGGTTGAGTTGTCATTTTACATATTTTACTCACTCTTTTATGTCTCTAAGCAGCATTGTTTTAAATGTTATTGGGTAATTGTAACATTTTAATAATTATTTAACTGATTCCCACGCATTTATTGAAAATGTGTTACAGGAATGGGAGTTTTCCATAGCTTTTGTTGTATTGTATTATGATCAAATGTAATACCTACTAGTTTACTATAAAGTCAAAATTTAAGTTGTTTTAGCTGATTAATTATAGAAAGCATGGCTGAACTTAATTGAAGGAAATATCTTGTAACTAGGTTTTGGGGGATTGTATTTCAAATTTTGGGACACTAACCATTGGTTATGAAGGTTCAGAAGGAAACCAATTTCTTGTTCAGTATGTTGAAATATCAATGGCTTTTAGGGTATTATACAAATTTGATCAATCTTTATTTTCTTTTTCCTCTAACATGTAATATAGACTAATTATGGACAATTCGTTTTCGTCCTTCTAGAATTTATTTAAGTAAACTTTATTCCCCCTTAGAAAAGACTGTTAGCCTTTTAAAATACAATGTCCTGCATGAAATTCTAGGTAACTAAATTAGTTCACTTTTTGGTCTTTTTCTTAGGCCTTTTCTGTTCTTTTAAAATCCTATAAATTAAAAATGAAAATTTACTGTAGAATTAAATACTAGTGTAAAGTATATGTGAGGCAGAAAGGACATTTCCTTTTCCCAGCTTTCAGAAACTGCCTTGTTCTTGTTAACTTCTTGACCTGGCTAGTTGCTCTAAGGTATGTATATAGGCCTTTAGAGAAGAGTCTTTTCTCTCTTTTTCTCTCTCTCATTATATACTTATCAGATAAAACAGATATTCTTCCAAAATAGCTCCCTAAAAGTCTAGGACAGAAAGAAATCTTGGTGAAAATGGCTACTGTTCTCAGTAATTTCTAATGACAACATGCTTGCTTAGAAAAACATCTAATTTGATATAACTTTTATTACAGTTTATCAGTATCATGTATTCATTACTTAATACAATTGAAACCATTTTTAATTTTGCTTTTTTCTGTCAATTCTATAACTATTCCTTTCTAAATCCTTCCCTTCCTGTTTATTCCATCTGTCCATTCATTTTTCCATCATCAAGTTAGCCTTCCCCTTTATACCAAACAATGTCTCATTTGATGTGTTCCTTTTTTTCTTGTTGCCCTTTGTGCTCTTGGTATGGAATTTCACATTATATAGTGTAATTAAAGAATGAAATGATCATCATATGGCATTTAAAGGAAATTACACATACCTTGCAATTACTTTTAAATATTTGGGAAGCTTTGAGAAAATTATTTTTGCTTTTATTTACAATGTCTTAAAGTTTGTTCCTGATTTCTTAAAACTTCTTTGCCTATCCACACCTCTGTGAAAATATGCTGTTTATTAAGTTACTAGATTGTCTAGCTAAAAATTTTAGATCATAGCCATGTGATAACTGTCTGATCTTCACAGCTCAATGACTTAAGGGAGCATGATATAGAGAAGTGTTGTTAAAAATCATTCTAGCCCAAAAATGGTCCTCTGTGTAATTCGTCTACAACTTTGATTTTTTTTATTCCTTTCTCAAATAGATTTTTTTTAACATTTAGAGAAATTGGAGGTCAGTTTATGGTATTATTTAATTTTTAGATTTATTTACTGTTTTCAAAGGTTTTCTTTTAATAGTCTTCTCTTTTTCCAGCAGAGAGAAATCATCATTGCCTGAATTTAGCTTTGTGACCTACAAGAGCAAGAGCTGTTCCTGTCTGGAGACGACTGTTAAAATAATATCACTCCATCATTTTATGTGTGTCCTTTATTAATTAATTAATTAGATGTTCACATGTACATTATTATCATTTTATCTTTATGGTTAGTCTGAGAGTACATCTGAGTCTAGAAATGTATCCAAATGTGTGCTCTGATCTTATTTTTCAGTATTTTCTTTCTAACCATTTCTTTTTTTAAATACACCTTATGAAGGAACAAGCCTCTTGGTTTCCTAATATGAGATACATTCAGTTTCAGCCAAATTGGGAATTGTGTCTGGGAAATCTATAAAGCCATGATACTGTGTTCATTAGTGTGAACAATTTAGAATGAAGAAATTAATTAAAAACTTTAAATATGAGTTTGGTTTAAATTTTTCTGGGCTTTAATATATATTTCTGGGATTAATAGTCAGTTAAAAAATTTTGAACAGATGATAAAGTACTTTTTTAACGCTGTAATAGCTTGCCTGTTTCTTCTGAATGTGTTTATGTGTGTTGCCAAGACCACTCACCCAACCGATTTTCTTTTTTATTCTTGGTTCTTCAAAACAAAGCGAATAATTTTCTTTTCTTGCAAATAATAGATGATGATCTGTGGAATATAAATATTAAAATATCTATTAAATATCTAATTTTACAGGGTTTTTTTTCATGTTTTCTTCACTTGCAATAAGACATCAAAGACAATCTTAAGAGTATAGTTTTCATCTCCTTAAAAAGTGAGGTATAATTTATAAGCAATATGGCTTAGACTTATAACAAATATGATTAAACCTCATGCTGAATTCACCCACATACATAGTGGGCATCATCAAAAAAATTTTTGACAAAGTTTCTGAGTGTTCTTTCTTAGATTATCAAGAGACATTTTAGAAATTGGTAGTTACTTTTGGTAGTAAATCTATTAGAAAAAAGTCCAAATTACACAGATTATGTTTACCCCTTTTTTACTTGTATCTAGCCATATTCACTTTATCCCTTTTTTTGTGCAAAGCTAACTGTTCTGCAAACACTTTTTTTTCCTTGCATATGTGTTGCAGTTGTCTTCATAAAGAAGAAAATGTAATGAACACATCAGTCCTAACGTAAATTATCTATTTTGATCTCCATTGGTTAAACATGGCGTGATTAAAGGAAAAGTATATATATTTGAAGGTCTTCTAAATAATTATGTCCTAAAAGTCTGCAAGGCGTTTTCTTAAGTAGACTTTTGGTTCACATTTGCAATTAGTAAATAGCTGCAAGTAAGTTCATGAATATTTTCCGAGATTAGTTTGGAACTTTTTATTCTCAAGGAAGGATTCTCTGCCCCTGTACAGTGTAGTTTCCCTGCTAGGTTGGAACCCAGAGAACATTTTCTGAAGAGATACTTCTTGTTAACAATTTTGATTGGTTTCTGAATGTGGATCACCTTCAAATTTATTTTGGCATCTTCCTTTTTTCCCCTTTGCTTTTAAATTAAAAGCAAAATAAAGCCAAAAACAAACAAACAAAAACAACAGAAAAAAACAGAGTTGGAAGTCAGTATGGTTTCATTCTCATTAAGATCATTGTGCTTTTTGAAAATTGCCAAAATCCAGTTGATCAGTTACATATTTAAATTCCCATATGTTGATAAATTTAAGATACGGTTCTCATTATTTCATTTTCCTGAATAAGATTCTTATGGAGCTGTGTGTAGATAATGTACAGAATCACTTTTGTGTAAGTGAATGAAGCGATTTAACTCTGCATGATTGCATTATGGAAGCCTTTTATATATCTTTATATTTTTCGGTATACTTGGATTTTACACTATTAGCTGCTCTAGTCATGCTATATTTGTTTTTTTTAAATAGAGTTTATAAATATTTATGCTCAAAATACAGATCAACTGAATATTTTTGGTCTTGTTTACAAGATAAATAATACTTTAAAGTTATACTAGCCCCTCAAGTGTCTTAGGAAAATGTTATTGGTGCTACAAAACATTTCATTATTAATTTTGAACCTGTTGTCTAGACCTTGCTAGGCTTTCATTTATGATTGCTTGTGATTTATCCTAATCTAGCAGAATAATTATAAAAGTGGTTTGTGCTGAGTCACTTAAGGAGCCCAGCCCTTTAAAAACACCTCATAATTTAAGGAAATGATGCAGAATGTACACTTATTTGTGCCCAGTTTCCATCTCCTCAGTAGTTTATTTTGATAAGAAGTTGTTCATTTGGCTCACAGCAGGGCTTTTTCTCATTTCAAATGGAAAACTTTTCTAATCCTAAAATGTGACATGATCTTGCTCTGCTTTAAATTTCCATCAGTCTGATTCAATAGGAAGAACAGTAATTCCTAAATATTTATAGAACATTTGATGAGTTGTAAAGACATGTATATTACATTGTAAAGGTTTTGCTTTGATGTGTAGATTTTTGTTTTGTCCCCAAGATTTCATTCCAGCACTCAACTGAATGTTCATAAGATACAGTTAGTTATCAACAAAGCATTCATAGATGTTTACTTTTGATTCTTTAGAATCCTGAACTTGTTTGAGGTGTGATAATTACTTCAGCTTACTGTCTGGCACCAGGTTTCCTTTTAATAAGTGGTTTATTTTAACACAATTTCTGTGGACTGTTGAATCTGAAAACACCAAAGGAGTCTTTTCTTGTCTGGAGACTGGATTGTTCCAGTTTTTAATACCTGTGCCCATAAGTATCCCATTTCATGAATGTGTGTTGGCATGGGAAAAAAAAAATTCCCTGCTCTTTGAGTGGAGGGAAAGTAATTGGTTAAGCTGTAGCAGCTTTTTTGTTTATTTTTAAGAAGTGATAATAAAACTTGAACTGAAAAAGATAAAACTTGAACTAGAAAATTACTCTTGTATGCTTAGAATGTTTATAGTATTACATGTTTATGTGAGATTGTCAACATTTTTATTTATAGTTGAATTTGTTTTGTTTGTTAAATATTCATGTTTATTATTTTTATATTTTGCAAATTTTTAAAATAAAATAGTCTTACTAAAAACAGTTGTTAACTTTTTAAAATTGCCCTACCTCTCACATCAGTTATATTAACATAGACTAGAAAGAAAAATTTATATCTGTCAGGTATTCACAGTTGAGAGCCTTGAAAATGTTTACAAAAAGAAATGGCTCCACATTTTCTCTTCCTGTCTTTACCCTCCATTCTCACTGTTTTTGTCAGTTTTGGTTCCAATGTGTCCTTGGCTCCTTTTCTCACACATACACAAAATCTCCATTACCCTTTCTAATTCCTAACTTAACTGCTGGAAACTTGCTCTTTATTCCACTTGGTAGTCAAGGAGTACTCTTTATTGTATGTATAAAAATACCATTGGTTCAAGATGTGAAGTTAGACATAAAGTGCTCATAATGTCAGTCTTCAAAGCCATTGAAAGCCTTCAGAGAACTTTGCTTCATAATATTCACCATTTTTATCTGAACTTTATTTTCTCCCTCCTGATTTCATTTGGCCTGCTTAGTTAGCATTCAGCGTGTTCATATTGTATTTAACTTCACTGAATGACAAGTATTGTATATTTGTTCTTTTGTTTTTCACTGTAGATATACCTTTTATCTGTAATATGGGTGAATTAAGTTTGTTAACTTCTGATTGTGATACCAATTCTGTGAAAAAATACATTCACATCATAGAAGCACACATGTCTCAAAATCTAACAATATATTTGGATGTGAAAAAGTCAACAACTTTGATTATTAATCAGTAACAATGCACTTGGTAAAATTATTTTAAAGCACACATACTTGTATATATAGCCAGCCCCTGAGGACTGAGCAAATATAAGTTATTTATTTAATCCAAGAAGAATTTCTCCACAAAGTATGAATAAACTTGTCCTTTTAAAATCCTTTTTAAAAAAATCACATGAAATTTGTATATGTCATTGTAGAGAAGCTAGAAATTTAAAGCAAAGGCATAGTATTATAGTTTGTTACAATAAATGATCACTGGGTATTTTAAAAACTGGGATATAATTTATAATGTAGCCATTTTTCACTTATGATAAATTTATACCATTTTTAAGAGTTCCTTCATTTGAAAATGAATCCCCAAGTAATCAATTCTCATTTGGGACACTTAGTGCCTTTTTTGTTTATTACTTTAATATAAATGATGCTACTGTGCCCCTAAAAATCTGTCTACCTTTGATTATTTCTCCATGGTATGTAATCCTCAGAACTATGTGGTCAAAGTATACCAGCTTCTAAAACTACAATGCATCTTGAACTTGATCTTTTACAGAGCAAAGTATGTATAAACACATCAATACATTCATAATTTAGCTTTGAAAAATAGCAGAACTTCAGTTTTCTTTGGAGCTGTCAAACTTACTGAATTTATTCCGTATTTATATAATAGGAATTATGGCTGAGAGAGCAGTTAAGCTTGAATGCAGTCATGGCTGCACTGTTATTTTCCATACTATAGGATTGTCAGGGTTCTGTATACCTTAGTAGAGTTTGTTTTTTTTTTTTTTGGAACTGCAGATTTTTAATAATTTTGTTACAGTATCTAGTGAATTTTCATAAAGATATGGCAAGTAATCTTTATGTTTAAGATTAAATGGCAGAATCAGTATAGTAAGTTCTGTTTCTAGTACTATATTCACTAGAGGAATATACAAAAAAGCCAATAATAATCCAAAAAACCACATTTTTCATCCCTAAATTTCTTGTTTTTTCAAAAAGTGTAATGTGTGTTTTCCCTATGATGTTGAGATTGATACGCACACAGAATGAAATAGACTGAAAGAAAATTAATGCAAATACAGTGATTCCCTCTGTTTTTTTGTCCCTCATAAACATGAAAGACCATTTTTGGAACGATAATCCATTTTACTGAAAAGAAAAATTCTTTGCAAACCATAAATATTTTCATCAACTATCTACAATGGTAGATAATGTTTGAAAATGGGAACATTTTGGGTGTAATTACAGTATAACATTCCAATATTAGAAGATTTGTAATGTTACAGTAGAATTTTCTTAAATTCTCAGCTTTTGGTTCATCTAATAATATAAAAAGTGTGTATTGTAATATGCAGTAATACATTTTGCATTCAGTGCTATGAGAATTAAGATTCTGACGGTATACCATATGATGTGTGCCTTTTTTTGTGTTTTGAGTTTAGGGCATGAGGTTAATGAGAAGTCCAACAAACTTAAGATTTCAGAGACAAAGTTAATCACATAAAAGAAAGCCATTAAAGTCTGAAATTCATGAAACATTTTTAGTGTTAAAATGTCTTTATCCTAAAGATCTGATTTAAATCAGGTTTTTCAGGTTATCTGTAAATGTAGGTGAATATCCACCATGTCACGGGACTCACTAAACCTGAATTTTTACAAAAGAGGGCAGTGTTTTAGGTTAGCCATGAAGATGCCTACATCTCTTATCAGAGTACCTAGATTTGATACTTGGTTCTACTGCAGCTGCCTGCACCCTAGGAGGCAGTGGTGATAGCTCAAGCATTTAGAATCTTACCACTCACATGGGAGACCTGGATTGAGTTCCTGGCTCTTGTATTTAGTGTGGCTGAGCCCTGTTAGGGGTATTTGGGGATGAACCAGCAAGTGGCAGTCTCCATTTCTGTCTTTTAAATAAATTTTAAAAATTGAAAAGTAACATTAACAAACAATGCAAAGGAGGGTATCTGGCACTTAACAAAGATTATATCCGATAAATCAGACAAAAATATTCTTTGATTTCTGGTCTGATAGTAATTTGACATTTTTTTTAGATTTATTTATTTATTTGAAAGAGTTAACACAGAGGAGAGTCAGAGGAAGAGAGGTCTTCCATCCGATGGTTCACTGGTCGGAGCTGCACTGATCCAAAGCCAGGGGCCAGGAGTTTCTCCTGGGTCTCCCACATGGGTGCAGGGGCCCAAGGACTTGGGCCATCTGCTGCTTTTCCAGGCCATAGCAGAGAGCTGGATGGGAAGTGGAGCAGCTTTGTCTCGAAATGGCACCCATGTGAGATGCCAGCGCTTCAGGCCGGGGGATTAACCAACTGGGCCACAATGGTGGCCCCAACATGTCATAATACTAGAAGGTAATTACATACTTTAAAAATGTTCAGAATCCTAATAACCATTTTTTGGGTAACCTAAAAGAGCAGAGCTTCTGTTATTTAAAAATTTTTTTAAAGGTTTATTTGTTTCAAGGAGTTAGGAAGAGACAGAGATACCAATCTTTCATCCACCAGCTCCCCAGACGGCCTCTATGGCCAGGACTGGGCCAGGGCAGTCAGGAGCTTCTTCCAGGTCATCCACGTGGGTGGTTGGCAGGGGCCCACACACTAGGCCACTTTGCTGCAGCTTTCCCTGTGTATCCTTTCATTTTCTTTGCCACAAGAGCACTTCAGCACAATTTATATTACCACATGAGGTATAAGCCATACTCTTCAGAGCCATGGTCAAGGCTCAGTGACTCAAGATTGTTGCTATACTGTACTTTATAACAAATTGATGACTACTCAGCTGGACCTGGAAATTCTCCGTATGTGTTCACTTAGAGCCTTCATGTGTATAGTTCCAGCTATGGCCTACCACAGCATCTCTCCAGATTTAGTGCTGCTTTAATGGAGAGGTGGTTGTGTGTGGGATGTGATGTTCTTACCTGAGATTGAACCAGAGCAGCTAGCTGGTCTTGTGTTGATTCCCTGACAGATTTCCTGAAGGAACCCATGATTTTTACAATATTGAAAACCAGGTATTCTGTGCCACATTTTGTACACCAATTTTGTTACATTGGACTCTTGTCTACATACCTCTTTGTCAGAATGTCATTTCTCCTTTTTCTAAAAGTTTAAAGGATGCATTCTTAAAACCAGTAAGCAGATTGAACTTGCTGTTTACAAGTTTCTCACTCCCCAAAAGAAATCTTTTATTTTTTTAAAAGCTTTATTTTATTTATTTGAAAGAGTTACAGAGAAAGGTAGAGACAGAGAGAGAGGTCTTCCATCCGCTGGTTCACTCCCCAGATGGCTGTAAATGGCCGGAGCTGCGCCGATCTGAAGCCAGGAGCCAGGAGCTTCTTCAGGTCTCCAACCCGGGTGCAGGGGCCCAAGGACTTGGGCCATCTTCTGCTGCTTTCCCAGGCCATGGCAGAGAGCTGGATCGGGAGAGGAGCAGCCAGGACTAGAACCAGCGCCCAAATGGGATGCTGGCACTTCAGGCCAGGGTGTTAACCCACTGCACCACAATGCTGGCCCCGAAAGAAATCTTGTCTAGATTGTTTCATTGGAGAATTCTACCTAGTATTTAAAGAATTAATACCAATTCCACCTAATATTTTCCAGAAAATAGACTACTTAACAGTTTATCTTAGGATGCTAGTATTATCCTGATATCAAAACAAAGTACAAGAAAAACCAAAAATCTGACCAATACCTTTCATGAATATAGATATGAACATCAGCAAAAACTTAGCATGTCAAATTCAAAAATACAAAAAAAAGACCAAGTGGCGTTTACTTCAGGGGTGTGACGATGATGTAGAACATAAAAATCAGTCTGTCAGCAGGCTAAAAAAATAAATGTGGTGGTCATTGATCATGCAATCAAAGGAAAAACCCCTTCACAAAAGTTAAAATCCATGATTTAAAAAAAAACTCAAATACAAAAATAGAGGGTAACTCCCTCAATATGATAAAGGTTACCTGCAATAAAACTGCAGATAATGTTCCACTTAGTGGTGAGCTATAAGTTTTTCCCACCAAGATGGGGGAAAGAAAGAAGGGTGTCACGTCACATCATTGTTCATTCAACATAGTGCTGGAAATTCTAGCTAATGAAATAAAGCAAGAAGTAAACCATACAAGTTGGAAAGAAAGAAAACTGGCCTTTTTGTCTATACGCAGTGTTTTGTAAGGTTTCAGGATAAAATTAAACTTGCAGAAATCAATTGTATTTCTATGTATGAGCATTGCACACACAGAAATATAATGCCAATCACAATTTTTAAATGACATATTTAGGTGTAAATCTAACAAACTGCAACTTTCATGCTGAAAACAAAATACTGATGAAATCAATACCTAAAGAAATTGACAACCTGTGTTTATGGATCAAATACCTAACAATGTATCTGTCAATTGTCTCTAAATTGATGTACAGGTCTAACACCATACAGAGAAAATTCCAGAAGACTTTTTTTTTAATTACAAGATTATCCTAAAAATTATGTGGAAAGGCAAAAGAATTAGAACAGCTAAAATGATTTTGAAGAAAAAGAATGGGAGAAATCCGTGCAGTCTGAAAACCTATTGTATAGATACAATAATCAAGACTATATGGTCTTGTTGGAGGGTTCTTGATAGGAGAATAAATACGTAGATCAATGGAACAGAATATGGAACCCCACAATGAACTTAGACAAATGTGCAACTGAGTTTTGATGAAGTACAAAAAAATTGAACAGATGAAATTAAGCCTTTTCAACAAGTGGTGCTGGAGAAATTGGGTATCATTGAATGGAAGACCTCTCTCTAACTGTCTTTCAAATTAAAAAAAATTCTTTAAAAAAAGAAATTGAGCATCATAGATAAGAAACAAATACCAAGTCTCACACCTTACTGAACAGAACCGTTACAAAGGATTATGGATTTAAATGTAGAAGGTAAAACTGTGAAACAAAAATTTTTCTGTTGAGAGGCAGAGAGAACTCCCAACTGCTGGTTTACTCTCCAAATGTCCATGGTGGCTGGGGCCGGCCAGGCTAACGCCAGGAGCCAGAACCTCAATTTGGGTCTCCCATGTGGGTAACAGGCACCCAACTACTTAAGTTATTACCTGATGCCCTCAAGGTGTTCATTAGCAGGTGGCTTGAATCAGGTGCTGAGCCCAGGCACTCCAATATGGAAAGGCTGGCACTGTAACCAGCATGCATCTTGACCACTAGGCCAAATACCCATCCTTTTTAAAAATTATTTTTATTTCTTTATAAAACTTTTAAGAAAAAAAAACAGAAGAAAATATTTGAATCTAGAACTAGGCAAGAATTTTTTAGACTTGATACCAAAAATCGTGATTCATGAAAGCATGTTAAATTGGATTTCATCAAAAGAAAAATCTTTTCTCTAGAAAGGAACCTGGTAACAGGATGAAAAGACCAGTTACAGAGCAGAATAATGTATTTGCACACCACATATCTAGTTTTCATATATTTCAAATCACTAGTATCCAGAATGTGTAACTCTCAAAACTCAACAGTAAAAAGGAAACAATCCAAGTGAACATAGGAAAAAGATTAACACTTCAGCAGAGATGATGTACAGATGGCAAATAAGATCCTGGTTTTAGTGATATGGTAGCTAAAACCATGAGCTATCACTATATAGTTACCAGAATTGCAAAAGAAAAAATTGTAACAACACGAAATGCTGAAGAACACAGAGAAACTTCATCATTAGTATGCTGCCAATCGAAATACAAGATTATACAGCCACTCTGGAAAGCAGTTTGGCAGATTCTTAAGTAGCCACATTTGCAATTACTGTTTCCACTCTTAGTTAACTTATTTTCATACAAATACCTATATACACAATCCGTGTAGAAACTGTTGATGGTAGTAAAATTGGAAATAAGCTATACATCGGGGCCGGCGCTGTGGCGCAGTACGTTAATCCTCCACCTGCAGCACCGGCATCCCATATGGGTGCCGGTTCTAGTCCCAGCTGCTCCTCTTCCAATCCATCTCTCTGCTGTGGCCTGGGATAGCAGTCCAAGATGGCCCAAGTCCTTGGGCCCCTGCAACTGCATGGAAGACCAGGAAGAGGCACCTGGCTCCTGGCTTCGGATGGGCACAGCTCTGGCCGTTGTGGCCATTTGGGGAGTGAACCAGCGGAAGGAAGACCTTTCTCTCTGCCTCTCCCTCTCACTGTCTGTAACTCTACCTCTCAAATAAATAAAATCAAATCTTAAAAAAAAAAAAAAGAAAAGAAAAAGAAAAGAAAAGAAATAAGCCCTACATCTTTCAATAGATACATGGGTAAATTGGTGTATTCATTTCGGGAAATAATTGTCAGGAGCAAAAACAAACAAGCTATTGATCCATGCCACAGGCTGGATGAAACCCCAGACGTAATACTGAGTGAAAACAGATGAGCATCACAAAAAGGGGACTGAGTGATCTCATTTATATAACAGATTTGAAATGACAAAATTATAGAAATGGTGAACAGATTAGTAGTTGTTGAAGTCTGTGGGGGTAGTGGAGCTAGGAGAGAAATAGGAGTGACCGTAAAAGGGTGACTTGAGGGATTCTTACATTTGGTGGAAATATTCTATATCTTGACTATATCACTATCAGTATTCTGATTGTGATGTTGCATTGAAGTTGTGCAAGATAATACCATGGATGGGGGGAGACTTGGCAAAGGGTACCTGGGATTGCTCTCTGTTATTTTTTTTTTAAACAGGCAGAGTGGACAGTGAGAGGGAGAGACAGAGAGAAAGGTCTTCCTTTTCCGTTGGTTCACCCTCCAATGGCCACCGCGGCAGGCAGGAGCCAGGTGCTTCTCCTGGTCTCCCATGGGGTGCAGGGCTCAAGCACTTGGGCCATCCTCCACTGCACTCCCTGGCCACAGCAGAGGGCTGGCCTGGAAGAGGGGCAACCGGAACAGAATCCGGCGCCCCGACCAGGACTAGAACCCGGTGTGCCAGCGCCGCAAGGCAGAGGATTAGCCTACTGAGCCGCGGCGCCAGCCTGCTCTCTGTTATTTCTTAGACCTGCATGTGAATTTAAAATTATCAAAAAAGTTGAATTTGGAAAAAAAGCCAAAAAGCAATCAAAGGCAGAGTAACATGTAACCAGTTACATCTCAGAGTTGTAGAGTCTGAAGAAATGTCTTGGAAGGATGTATGCTCCCTATAAAAGACGAGGTGTTGAGAGCAAGAATTTTAGGTATATAAGGAATAAATTGAGTTTGCATACCTGAGAATTTCTGTAGACACTGCAGATCCTTATTTCTCCTGTTGGTTACACTACAGTCAGTTCCTGTAAATGAAGGGAATCCCTCACACATGTTGCTTCATTTATTCTATCAGCACTGCTGCCTTTAAGAGCCATGAGACCAGGAAATGGCAGAGCTCACCTACCTGAAAATGTGTTTGAGTATTAAAACAGCTGCTGCTAAGCTTGCTCTCCCTGCCCTATTCATAGGTCATCAGGCTTCCAATCATCCTGAAGGGGAGGAGACATAGAACAGCAGCATAGTCATAAATCAAATGCTTTGAAGAAAAGAAACAGTTTTATGGGATTGTGAAGCAGATGGATCTGATTTGGGATGATGTTCAGAAAGGCTTCCTACAAAGAAGTTGAGTACAGATCTAAGAGCTGAGTACCAGTTTATTAGAAGAAATGCATTCTTGATGGATGAACAGTTTTCACAAAAATATACAGGGAACAAATATAGTGCCTTTGAAGAACTGAAAGAAGGTCATGTGGCTGCAGTGCAGACATAAAATTTGACAAGTATTGGTGTGCAAATCTTTTTTTTTTTTTTTTTTTTGACAGGCAGAGTGGACAGTGAGAGAGAGAGAGAGAGAGAAAGGTCTTCCTTTTCCGTTGGTTCACCCTCCAATGGCCGCTGCGGCTGGCGCGCTGCGGCTGGTGCACTGCGCTGATCCGAAGCCAGGAGCCAGGTGCTTTTCCTGGTCTCCCATGCGGGTGCAGGGCCCAAGCACTTGGGCCATCCTCCACTGCACTCCCGGGCCACAGCAGAGAGCTGGACTGGAAGAGGAGCAACCAGGACAGAACCCGGTGCCCCAACGACCAGGACTAAACCCGGTGTGCCGGCACCGCAGGTGGAGGATTAGCCTATTGAGCTGAGGCACCGGCCTTGGTGTGCAAATCTTAAAATAATCTATGGGTAAGGATGAGATCATTTAGGGGTCAAGTAAAACACAGTGAGGAACTCTGCATTACGTCTTGGTGGTGTAGACTGATTCTGCAAAAAAAAAAAAAAAAAAGAATTAGAATAGGCTGATGAAGAGGTAAGAGGAAGCGCCAGAAAGGGAGTTCTGGAAGCCAAAGTAAGAATAAGATGTTTTAGGAACGAGGGAATGATAAGCAGTGTCAACATTGCAAGGTAAACGAAGATGAAATTTACAAAAATGTACATTAGATTTTGCTGCATCCAGCACAGCAGGGTGTCAGGTTAAGCCAAAAGAGGAAGGTGGCATGTAGATTAAGGAAGCAGATTTAGACGTGAGATTTTAATATGGGGAAGCTAGTGGACACTCTGTCCATTGCCAAGTGGGAAGCAGAAGCAGAGGCAAAAGCCCAGTAATACCGGTTACTCCAAGTATTTCTTATCAATGGTGACATGATCGATAAATCTTAAATAATGTGCAGTTTCGTGGAAACAAGGTTTCATGATGAAGGAGTTTAAACAGTGAAACAGAAAACAATGGAGAGTTTCAGTGTTTACAGGAAGGACTTGTTTGCTTGGAAGCTGGGAGTAGGAGAGCATTCACAATGTGGAGGGGTCTTGAGGGGGACTAATTATTAACTGGGGTGAACACCCCACTTGCTGTTTACCAGGGCCCACAGCATTTCCTTAGCTGCCTCAGCGTCACGTCAAATGACTTTTGCCGTTGACATAACTCGACCCATCACCTTTGCAGTCTGGCCAAGCATGTCTCCAGCAGAATTCAGGCCATGTGGTGGTCTCCAAAATCTAGGCCTTTGACAGAATTTAGGTCATGTGGTGGTCCCCAACAAGATTTTATTGATGACCCTGAAGTGGGGGTTTTTATTGTTGCTTTTTACTTTATGCCTTATTTCAGTTTTTGTTTTCATTTTATTTGTAAGGCAGAGAACAGAGACAGACAGACACACACACACACACACACACAATAAGAGAGAGAGAGAGGGAGAAAGAGAGTTCGATCTTCCATCTGCAGACTCACTCTCCAAATGCCTGCAACATCATGGGTTGGGTCAGACTGAAGCTGGGAGCCAGGAACTCAACCTGAGTTTCCAGCATGGATGGCAAGGATCCAAGAAGTTGCCTATTACCTGTTACCTTGCAGGGTGCATATTGGCAGGAGCGTGGAATCAGGAGCAGAGCTGGGACTTAAACCTAAGCACTCTGATATGGGATGTGGGCATCCCAAGTGGTGTTTTTATTTCTTAAATTTTATTTATTTATTTATTTAACAGGCAGAGTTACTCGGGGGGGGGGGGTGGTGGGAGAGGTTGATTTCCATCTGTTGGTTCACTCCCTAAATGACTGCAATGGCCAGGGCTGTGTCCGGCTGAAGCCAGAAGCCAGGAGCTGGGTCTCCTATGTGGGTGCCGAAACCCAGAAACTTGGGCCATTTAACTGTACCAAATGCCTTCCCCTTAATTGTCTTTTTACGATGAATTTGGGAGTTAAAAGAAAGTGAGGATATGAAGACAGGCAAGTTTTTGAGATGGTTTTTAAGGGTAGAAGAGAGAGACACTAAACATTGCCAGAGCAGAAAATAAAGGGAGGACAGAGACTTAAATCTCTAGAGAAAGAACTGAAGTTTGAGCTAGCAGTTAAGATGAAAATTGTTTCTCTTTTTGAATGGTGGGCCCCAATTCATAGGCAAGAAATTGCATAAGCAAGTTTTATGGACTGAAGAAAAAGAGAAAATGGGAAGAGATTAAAAATGTAAAGGAATTTATAATTGGTAGATGTTTCAGAGTATACCATGGAAAGGAATGGCAGAGAAGAAATTGTGACAACAGTGATAAGAGCACCACAGTACTTTGAAAAGTTTGTGGGAACATAGAATAGAAAAATAATATATTTTTGGTGCAATTTTTTCTTGAAAAATTTTTTAACTTCTATTTAATTAATATAAATTTCCAAAGTACAGCTTATGGATTCAATGGCTTCCCCCCCCATAACGTCCCTCCCACCCGCAACCCTCCCCTTTCCCACTTCCTCTCCCCTTCCATTCACATCAAGATTCATTTTCGTTTCTCTTTATATACAGAAGATCAGTTTAGCATACATTAAGTAAAGATTTCAACAGTTTGCTCCCACACAGAAACATAAAGTGAAAAATACTGTTTGAGTACTAGTTATAGCATTAAATCTCAATGCACAGCACACTAAGGACAAAGATCTTACATGAGGAGTAAGTGCACAGTGACTCCTGCTGTTGACTTAACAAATTGACACTCTTATTTATGATGTCAGTGATCACCCCAGGCTCTTGTCATGAGTTGCCAAGGCTATGGAAGCCCCCTGAGTTCACTGACTCTGATCATATTTAGACAAGGCCATGGTCAAAGTGGAAGTTCTCTCCTCCCTTCAGAGAAAGGTACCTCCTTCTTTGATGACCCGTTCTTTCCACTGGGATCTCACTCGTGGAGATCTTTCATTTAGGTTTTTTTTTTTTTTTCCCCCAGAGTGTCTTGGCTTTCCATGCCTGAAATACTCTCATGGGCTTTTCAGCTAGATCCGCATGCCTTAAGGGCTGATTCTGAGGCCAGAGTGCTGTTTAGGACATCTGCCATTCTATGGGTCTGCTGTGTATCTCACGTCCCATGTTGGATCGTTCTCTCCTTTTTTTATTCTATCAGCTAGTATTTGCAGACACTATTCTTGTTTATGTGATCCCTTTGGTTCTTAGTCCTATCATTATGATCAATTGTGAACAGAAATTGATCACTGGGACTAGTGAGATGGCATTGGTACATGCTACCTTGATGGGATTGAATTGGAATCCCCTGGTATGTTTAAATAGTATTTTCAGAAACTATATTTTCCAAAAACTTTTAAAAATACCATCATATACTAGAATATGGTAACCAAAGCCCACATTCTTGAGGACTACCTGAGTGTGGTGTGGCTGACAGAAATGCATGAAATAAACTGGATAGAGAGTTTTAAATCAGTTTTGATGGAATATTCTCTCTCTCTCTCTCTCTCTCTCTCTCTCTTTTTGACAGGCAGAGTTAGAAAGAGAGAGAGACAGAGAGAAAGGTCTTCCTTTTCTGTTGGTTCACCCCCCGAATGGCTGCTGCAGCCAGAGCGATGCACCGATCCGGAGCCAGGTGCTTCCTCCTGGTCTCCTATGCGGGTGTAGGGCCCAAGCACTTGGGCCATCCTCCACTACACTCCCGGGCCATAGCAGAGAGCAGGAATGGAAGAGGAGCAACCGGGACAGAATCCGGTGCCCCAACGGGGACTAGAACCTTGATTGGAACTAGAGGAGGTATCAGGTGCTGGGGTGTGCTGTCACTGGCAACCAGTTCCCAAAAATATGAGCACAATTGGAATGTTCTAATTGTACATTGCTCAGTAGAAGTTCCTTGTGCATCATAAGCATCAAAACATTTTCAAATAAATGGATTCTGTTGCCCTCTGTTTTTATGGGGATTAGGAGAAGGGAAATAGTGATTGGTGCAGGACTGGGTAGTGGAGAGAGTGGCTCCCAGGGAGGAGAGATGGGATAACAAATCCTAGTGTCAGTAAAAATACCTGGTATAAGGAAATACGTGTTTTGTCTATGCTTGCAATGAGTAAGAACAAAATTAATATTTTTCTCAGTCGAAATTGGTTCCTTCAAGGACTGAGTCTTGTTGCCTAGAGTAATGAAAATCTTCCCAGGCGAGAGTTGGTTTCTGCCACTGCTTTCTAAAAACAAGTAGATAATGTGGCTAGAATACAGAGTTGGAGCAATTCAGGTTTAGTGATGTGTGAACTGAAGCAAATGACTGTAGGGGGTCTTCACAAAGTTGTGTGGGTCCCATTCTGGCACTTTGTTACCTCCACCCAAATTCCATCTGCCAACCTACTAATTTGGCAGTAAGAATTCCCTGCCTACTCTAATAGAGAAGTGTCACATGGCAAAGGATAAGGATGTAAAATTCCCAAACAGTAAATTGTGAAGAATAGTAAACAACCACTCAACTTTTATTCTAGACAACTCATCACATATTTCATCTCATTTAGTGTTCAACTGTACCTAGACAAAAGGCAACTGAATAGAGCAGCCCATGGTAAAATAGATCAATGGATATGATTCACCTATTCCTCCAGTGTGTGAATGCTGGGAACAGTGTAAATGGCCCAAGGGAACGGAGAATAGAAGGGAACTGATTACTCTTAACAAAACTCTATCATGAATTTGTTTCAGAAAGAAAATGTTAATCAAATCTCAGAGATATATTTGTTGAGATAGATGAATTCCGATTCAAAAAAGAATGAATTTATAAGCATTTGTATTAGTCTATTTTCTGTAGTTATATAAAAAGATCTGGGGCTGAGGAGTGCATTAAAAAACAGAGAGGTTTAATTGCTTAATTTTGGAGGTTGAAAGTCTAGGCTGCAAGAAGCCAGTTCTTATGATGCCTCATGGTGATGTCATCGTGGTGGGAGTCTGCAAGAGGGAAAGATCCCATGATGACACAAAAAGCCAAAGAGAGAGAGAGAGAGAGAGATTGAGGCCAGGATATCTCTGTTATAACAGCTCTTGCTTGGTAACTAATATGGTCCCATGAAAACTACCTTAATCATTTCAGAGGGCAAGGCTCCAGGTGAACTAAACACATCTACTAGGTCCTTCCTTGTATAGGTTCTCCCGTGTCAACACTGCCACATTGAAGGTCAAACCACATCCAAATCACAGAACTCCTCAAATAGTTGAGTGTTAATAAAAATATTCATGGGTAACCCTATCTTTGGACTGTTCCAATGGGTACAAACATGTTACCACAGTTTACTCAGATAACACCAATCCTCCAACAGCATGATTCAGAATCAGTTACCATGATGTGTCAACTGAGATTGATTGTATATAACACAAACTTCACGGCTATCTCTTGAGTTCGTAAGTCGTGGTAAATAAGAGACACGTACCATCATCCTTGAGCAATTATTTGCTTCTTGCAAAGTCTCTCAGTTACTGACCACTGTGCGTCTGTTATCCAATTCTTACACATACAGCATAACATGTAGTTGTGTTGCTTTCTTATCTCCCAGTCATGAACTTACATAATGTTTTACAAAACTGGATGATGATATGTGAGTTACAACAGCTTATAAGTGATGGAGCGGAAGTGTTGTCTCCAGAGCAAAGACTAGAAGGGAACAGACAGCTCTCACGGAAGAGACACCAATTAACAGCAGGAAACTGGACTTCTAAGGGGACCAGACACTGCTGCTTCTGAAACTGATAGCATACTGGAGGGAGGTACACAAGAGCGCCCGGGAGCATCATAGCTCCCTTTCTGTCTCCTCCCCTTTGCAGTATCCCAACACTGCTTCTCATGGGCAGAACCTAACTGGGAGCTACCTGTCAGGTCAGGCCGGGAAATATCCTGGTGTTGCTGAGTCAAATATTTGGATTAGATCGCATCAAAGAGACACTAGATAAATAACTCACATAGCTGTCACCACTATTTCTCCTGGAGACTGTTGGCAAAATAGGACTGCTATTACCTTGCTCTGATACCCCCAGTCTCTGAAGAAGCACATCTCCAGGACCACTGCCATAAGTCTTCTACACTTGTAAATCATGCAGTCACACAAATGGACATATGTAGCCCAAATGTCAGCCAGAGGTCTGTTACAACTTTTTTTCTTGGTTGACAAAAATCAGAAATTGTTTTGCTGAAGGCTCTCATTGTTTATTGCTAATAGTTTATTTCGTTTCTTATCCTCAAATGGCTACCTTTGTGTGATTCCATATCCAGGACCTTTGCTTGTCATCTTTTATCTATTTTCAGACTGTGGGGTTGCTTTTTCTGTACTCCCTTCCTCATTTGCGTCTGTATTTCTTGTAATGAGGTGTCCTGGGTGTTGATTCTCTGAGAGAATCTTTCAGTTTGCTACTCAAAGAAAAAGAGACTGAGGAATCTGAGATTTTAATTTATTTCAACATTCTCTGTTTCTTTCTTATACCCCTGCTGGCCCACTTGGAGGAATCAAGTCTGTCCCTTCAGAGAATTTTAAGCTCATGCCCTGACAAAGAAAACAGTAGCTTTTACTTATTTCTTGATCTATTTCTTGTTTTTTTTTTCCCTCTCCACCTCTCTCTATATATACATTTTACACATAAACATTTTTGTGTCATAAAGATAGGCACCTGAATCAATTAAGCAGTCTAAAAAGTATGGGAAAGACAGTCCTGAGATCCCCCATGACTGCCCTTGGCATTGATGGCAGTGCCATCTCAGTGGAGGAGGAGGATTGAAATTTAAACAGTGAAACTAATAAATTAATAACTGATTGACAGAAAGAATATGGATGATTAGTCTAATTTTCCAAGTTCTGTAAGTATATTTTTCCAAGTATGTCTTAGATATGCTAAGAGCCTTAAATGATAACCCTGTTAAACTGACCAGGGCTTACTTTTCATTACATTTCTTTGTGGTTTACCATATTAAGAAATTATTTGTTTGTTGATTCATTTGTTTGTTTGAGAGGCAGAGAGAAACATACACACACACAGAGGAAGAAAGTGAGTGAGAGAGAGAGAGAGAGCGCGCGCGCTCCCATCAATTGGCCACTCCCTAAATGCCTTTATCAGATACCAATATTGATTTCCGTTTGTATAGGATATCCATCCTTTCACTTTCTGTCTATGTGTGTCTTTATGGGCAAAGTGAGTTTCTTGTAGCCAGAATATTTTTGGGTCTTCTTTTTTAAATCTATTCAGCCACTCTGTATCTTTTAATTGGGAAAATTAATCCATTTATATTCAAAATTATTATTGATAAGTAATGAATTGGGTTTGCTATTTTTCCTTTAAAATTTCTTGTGTTTTTTTTAAGTATCCTTTATTCTTTTCTAGCAGATAGCATACTTTCTCGCATTTTAATGATGAAAGTTACCTTTCTTTGTTTCTTACATTATTTTTCTTAAAGATTTATTTATTTTATTTGAAAGAGCTACAGAGAGAGAGAGAGAGATTTTCCATCTGCTGGTTCGTTCCCTAGATGGCCACAACAGCCAGGGCTGGGCCAGGCTGAAGCCAGGAGCCAGGAGCTTCATCTGGGTCTCCTACGTGGGTGACAGGGGTCCAAGCATTTGGGCCATCTTCCACTGCTTTTCCTGGGATATTATTGGGGGGCTGAATTGGAAGGGGAGCAACCAGGACACAAGCCAGTGCCCATACAGGATACCAGCTTCACAGGCGGCAGCTTTACTTGCTATACCACAATGCCAGTGCATCTTATATTCTTAAGTATCATTTGTAAGGCTAGTTCAGTGGCGATGAATTCCTTTTTGATTGTCTTTAAAAGTGTTTATTTCTCCTTCATTTAGGAGAGAGAACTTTGCTGGATAATCTATTCTAGGTTGGCTATTTTTTGTTTGTTTGCTTTGTTTTTTTTTTTCAGAATTTGGACTATATCTCTCCTGGCCAGTAAGGTTTCTATTGCAAAGTCCGCTATCAATGTAAGGGGGAGTTTCTTTAAAAGCGATCTGGTGCTTTCCTCTTGCAAGTTTTAGAATTCTTTGTGTTGTAATTTTGAACGTTTGACTATAACTATAACATCATACATACATAAAAATACTCATTCGTATACAAGAGCACTTCAAGAAAGTTAATGAGAAATGGAATTATATGATAAGTTTACCTTGGTAGAAAAATTGCTGCAAGCCATACATATGAGGGGTGTCGCTCCCCCTCTTCGTGGAGGAACGACACTAAACCCTGCCTAGGCTTCATATCCGAGTCACGGCACCATTATGTCGCTCCCCCTCTTCGTGGAGGAACGACACAGGACCCTGCGCTGTTCTTTTGTCTGCTCGGCCCTCCCCGGGTTTGCTGCTGGTTCTTCCCGGGTTGGCTACTGTCCCTTCCACCTCCGTGGAAGGGCAGTTCCCCCTGGCCACATTCCCCACTTGCGCAGGGGAGCGGCACACCGCCGGCCGGCTCTCTCGGGGGCTGCACAGGTGTTCCCTTAGATGTTTCTCTTAGATGTTCCTGGTGCATGCCGTCTCTCTCCTCCTTTATAGTCCTCCTCTGCCAATCCCAACTCGGCTGCCCACACGCCGAGCACGCCGCTCTCCTCCAATCAGGAGCAAGTCCCACAGTTTATTGGCTGAACTGGAGGCAGCTGTGTAGAAGCTGTTTTCCTCTCTCCCAGCGCCATATTGTGGGAGAGCAGATGCATAGAATAAGTCTTAATTCCAGTAACTTAGTCTAGTCCGAGTTGCTCCCCACAGAGGGGTCTTAAAAATTTCATAAAAAATATGCATTTTGAAGAAACCATGCATGGATTTCAAAATTGAAGTGTGGTACAATGGAAAGAGCCTTTAGGTAACCAGGTTTCTAGTTCAGGCTCTAATGGGAATGAGCACTGCAACCTGCCTAAGCAAAATTGTTTAACATCTCTGGACCTTGCTTTGCTTACCTGCAGTGTAAGAGAATGAACTAGAACAATGGAAGGCAAGCAGGATTCACCTTGACCACCAGCTCCAGAAAGCAACCTGTGAAGCGCTGAGTTGAGAATTCTTAGTGCTAAGTCTGAAATTAGTGAGAAAGACTGCTGTAATCTATTAGTGCTATCTGCTACAGGTACAGGTGGTACAAAGTGAGCCATTAGTGTCACATATTAGCCATCTCTCCAGACTAGGTTTACTTCCAGGCCTTTTGTGCTGTACTGTAAATTCACATATTAATCATTCAAACTTATAAACAAGCAATCTGGAAAAACAAACCTTGAGGTTCCTTGATCTAAATGTAAATTTTGAAAAAACACACTTTTTCCTTGAAAGTGGGAATGGAAAATGAAGTTTCTGCGAGAACTTTTTGAAAGTGTTTTGAGATAATGCAAATTTATCACCTTCACTCTCATTCTCCTGTGAAACATTTATAAACACCAACTTTGAAATGGACACAGTGCTAGGTATTGGCTATTTGCTGAACTGAATTGAAATGACTGATTGGAAGAGGAATAAGACACAGTCCTTGCTCTTGTGGGGATCATGGCCCTGTTGGGTAAGCAAGCATCCTAGCAGGTAATTACAATATGACTCATAACAGATTTGTGACTCCAGAATATGAAATGAGTAACTTAGTCTCAAAGAATTTGCTGCACTTTTCACAGAGGTGGTGACATCTGGGTTGAGGGTTCAGGAATGAATAAAAATGTGTCACTGAGAGAGCAATTTAAGAATTTTGGCATTATCTCCAAAATAATTTCTTCTAGGGGCAGCATTATGCTACAGTGGGTTAAGCCACAGCCTGAAACACTGACATTCCATATGAGTGCTAGTTTGTGTCTCAGCTGCTCCAATTCCAACCCAGCTGCCTGCTAATATGCTTGAGAAAGCAGCAGAAGATGGCCCAAGTACTTGGGCCTCTGCACCCTCATGGGAGACTTGGAAGAAGGTCAAGTTCCTGGCCTCAGATTGGCCCAGCTCCAGCCATTGTGGCCATTTGGGGAGTGAATCAGTGAATGAAAGATCTCTCTCTCTCTCTCCCTCTATAACTCTTTCAAATAAATAAATAAAATCTTTTAAAAAAGATAATGAATGAGTGGGATTATACTAGGTAAAAATAATTATAAATATAATATGTATACGAAATGGATTTATGTTTGTTTATTAAAAAGTTATTATAGCTTATCAAGAAGATAATTAGTATGAGAGCTTTTCAAAAAGTTAATGGAAATTGTGTATTATGATGAAACTGTATGGATTTGAAAATTTTGGGGGCCAAAACAACATTTTTAAATATTTATTTATTTGAAAGTCATAGTTACACAGAGAGAGAAGGAGAGGCAGAGAGAAAGAGAGAGAGGTCTTCCATCTGCTGGTTCACTCCCTAGTTGGCCGCAACAGCTGGAGCTGAGCTGATCTGAAGACAGGAGCCAGGAGCTCCCTCCGAGTCTCCCATGCTGGTACAGGGGCCCAAGCACTTGGATCATCTTCTACTGTTTTCCCAGGCCATAGCAGAGAGCTGGATTGGAAGTGGAGCAGCCGGGAATCAAACCGGCACCTATATGGGCTGTCATCATTGCAGGCAGAGGCATTACCCACTATGCCACAGCGCCAGCCCCAACAACATCTTTTAATTCCATTTTTTCCACTGAACTTTTTAAAGTACCATCATATATGCATTATTTGGTTTATCATATTAAGTTAATTACAATTTAAAGCTATAGCCAAAATTTTAAAGATTTTGCCTATTTGCTTATTTCTATTTCCATATATGACTAAATGCGTACATATAGAGTTACAGAAATAAATCATCTATTACAAATTATTACATGAATACTGTACAAAAAGAGTAAAAGTAGAAGTTTGGATCCTTGTTCAGTGAAATGATGAAGTTGTCTTCTTCCCAAGATAGCAGAGTTTTTTTTGGTCACCCAAATAATCTGTTAACTCTCAGTACTTTTTGACACATTCTTAAACCGTTTTTGAAAGGAGTTCTTATTTTTGAAAAAAAAATTATGTTGCTAGTAGCCATTGTTTATTGCTGTGTGATTTTGCAATGCTAACTGTAGATATCTCTTGTGTTTAGATACTTGTGACAGATTGTTTCTCCTCTAACAACTATTTTTGATTTTGATTTTTGCCTTTCCAAAATTCAGAATAAAAACTGCTAAGATGTGGAGAGCGAGAGCCAGAGAGAGAGAAGAAGAGAAAGAGAAGAGAATGGAATGAAGTGGGCTGGATCTGATTGCAAATTTCCCTGAGACAGACCTAACCATTACTCAGAGTGTCCCATTGCTGGTGCTTAGAGCCGTGACTACGGCTGGATGCCCAGCTGGTGAAGGTAGCAGATGGATTTGCGTCACCATTTGGCAGCAGGTGAGGCTGATTTAGGCCATGATGGCTGACTGACAGAGTAGTCTAGGCCCTCTCTTGGGTGAGAATAGCTATGAGGCTGAATAGTGAGGTCTCTGTACATTTAACCAACCCACTGGAAAAGCCCATTTATGGATTAAAAGTGAAACTTGGCTTCTGTTATAAAAAGATAAGACCAGAAGTGTTGGAGGAGTAAAAAGAGGCTCATATTCTGAATGATATAGATTGGACATTGTGTCTGCCACATAAGATTAGGATTTGTGGGCAGATATATCTAGTTTTAGTCTCACAGCATACTTTCTGGGAAGACAGTCAACGATGTGCTCACGTTGCAGAACAGTCAAAGAACTCTTTCAGAAGATTGCATCAGAGTTGACGGTCGACATTATAACCCCTTTCTTTTCACATTTACGAGAGGGATGGGGTGAGGGAAAGGGAACATTAAGTTAGGCATGATATTTTCTGACTCAGAGTTGTATGTGTGGTGTGTGTATTTAATTTTGGCCTGTTCTTTTTCCCCTTCCTTCCTTCCTCCCTTCCTTCCTTCCTTCCTTCCTTTCTTTCCTGAAACAAAATTTCACAGGCCCTAGAGAGATTCCGTTACTATATGAAAAATGTTTTGCTCTTGGGGAGCATCTACTAAAATTCAAATTAAAATATATGTGTATATCCTAAGACCCAACAATTCCACTCCTAGGTATATAATCCACAGAAATTGAAATAGATGTACCTTCCTCAAAGTAAATGTACAAGGATGTTCATAGCAACATTTGTATTATTTCCAGACTGAACACAACCCAAATGTTCACTGATGATTGAGTATTTGATGCATACAATAGAATGTCATGCAACAACAAAAAAGAATCAACCACTGCTTCAAGAACATAAATAGATACGATGAACATAATATTGATTAAAGTACTCAGTCTCCCACCTCTCCAGCCCCACACTCACAAGAAGTCAGACCACAAAGAATAGATTTTGTATGATTTGATTTGTATGAATTTCAAAACTGGCAAATCCAAGCCCCACTGCTGGCATTCAGGAGAGCAGTTACCCAGTGACTGAGAAGCAGCTCATCAGGGTGATGGTGACACCCATTTGCTGGTCTGCATGATGCCTATACAGATGTTTGTTGTAGGAAACTTCATCCATATGTATACATAAGACTTGTGCAGTTTTCTGCACACACATTGTTACTTCCATAAAACATTTCAGGAAAGGGCTGTTTGTAACAAACATTATCACATTATCATTTATAATATGATATAATAATTTATAATATAACATAAATATAATACACTAATTTATAATAATTTATACAGATGTTTATAATATTATTTATAATATTAGCCTAGTCTTGTAAAGATGGGTTTAGTTATTTCTTACATATTAGCACATGAGGGTCAAATCTCTTGCACAAGGGGGCAGTATTTTTATTCAAAAACATGTATGCATACCAATCAGTATTTTCTGAATTTTATAACATCCTTTATAGTGGTTAACCTCTATATCAAACATGAATTTAAGTTTCATATGGAATGGAAAAATTTTATTAGCTAATGGAATTAGCTAAGTAGCGGGGAAAATTATTTTTTAATATTATGTATTTACTTCATTGGGTATAGGTATTTCATATTCGATTCAGTTTGCATTTGCTGCTGTCTTTGCTTTTTTATTTCTTCACATTTTGGTTGTAATATTTGGCTTTCTTCCTTTCTCTAAAAACAGTGTAAGATTACATTTGCCCATATACTCATATATATATATTTTTCTGTCTTTTTGTCTCTGATGGTTGGTATCTTCCCAGAAAGTTATGTTAGTGTATATATGTAGTGATAACAGAGAAAATGTAATCATGTTGAAAAGTCAAGGGCAACAGTTCAGATCCCTGTTTTCAGACAGGGGACTACTCCCGAAGAAATTTACAGTTGTAAAACATCCTCTTAAGAACATGTAGAGGGAGAGGAATTTTAGCCTAGTGGTGAAGACACCTGTATCCCAGACTGGAGTAGCTGGGTTTGTTACCCAGTTCTCACTCCTGCCTCCAGCTTCCTGTGATTGCAGACCCCAAGAGGCAGCAGAGATGGCTCAAGTAATTGGGTTTCTGCCACCCACATTGGAGATCTGGATTGAGTTCCTGCCTCCAAACTTTGGCCTGGTCTAGCCCTCTGCTGGTTTGGTCCTTCGGGAAGTGAATCGGTAGATAGGAATGCTCTCTCTCTCTCTCCCTCTACCTTTCAAATAAACACATTGGAAAATAGTTTTTTTAAAGTACTTTGTATATTTGCATAAAGGTATAAACCCAGGTGAAGGAATTAAGCTAATAAGTTCCGGAGAGTTTTGACCCCATGGCATGTTAGTGCTAGGAGGCAGAGAGGGCAGACATCCTACAAATTCATGGCAATGGCCCTTGAGAGTTTACCAGGTGCCAGAGACTGTTCTCCAAGGCCCTGAGTGCCAATGAGATGCCTCCCTGTCCCTGTAGTTCTTTGCGGAATCACGTCAGTGCAATGGAGTAGAGATGCTTTTAAAGATGAACTGGCTGTGCCGACTTTACAGAGGGGACTCCTGCCCCGCTGGAGATGGAACCTCTTTAACAAGGAGGCTGTCTTGCCCTGATTTCCTCTCCATTGTACTCAGCTTGTAAATTTTTAAACTTTGCTTCAGTCCTAAGGCCTGTGGTACAAGAATACAGCTTTCCGATCTTATCTATTTTCCAGTGTAGGATAAACATGTTGGGTTTAGTTAAATTATGAATGCTGATAATATTCATTTGGTACAATTTATATTCTTCTTTTATCTTTTTATTTTTGACAGTTTAGGCGAGGGCATAAAGCATAATTATATTCTTGGCATCCTCCCTTAGAAGTTTTAAATCAGTTCATGAGGCTTTCAGTGCGGCTCCTGTCATTTATCCATCAGCATTCAGTCCATTTAATCCCGGCCCCTCAGCCCAGCAGCCCTAGCCCCTGTTGTGAGTGATTGGCCTGCTCCAATGCTCCCAGCTTCTCCTGTCACATCGCATTTGCATAAAAGAGGACAGATAACCAAATTTGAGCACACAAATGAAAATGCTAAGCGCTAAACCTGTCACAGTTGTTGTTCAACTAATTGTGAAAAATTTGATTTGCTCGCCTTTCACTGTTTGTCATGTGGACCCCCTTCTCAAATGTGCCTTGGCTTCTGCCTCTGTCTGTGTAGCTTTTAAACTCTTGAGCACTCGCAGCCCACCCTGGGGATTACTTACCTCTCCTACCAGCTTTTAATGTGGGCTCATCTCCTTGACTAAATTAGGCCACCCTGGCAAACAAACACATAATTAAAAACCCAGGAAAGACAACTGCAGTTGCACTCCTTAAATTGATTTTTACAATGCTGGTGTATGCCTCCATGAGCTGTTCCATTTGATTATTTTATTTCCTTATATAACCTTTTTGTAGGAGAAATGTCAGGCTGGGTGTTATATCTAGCTTTATGCTCTTTTAAAAATCTATGTGTTATTTTCTTTATTTCTGTTCTCCAAATAACAAAGATTGTAAAATGATCTTAAAAAGCACATTCTTATTTCCCAATACCTGACCTGAAGTAATAGTATACATTTTAAATCAAGGTTTCAAATGATTCCCTTTGAAATAGTATTAGAAACAATGGGTAAAATTCCTTTGCTTACAATTCTCAATCACAGGAGCACTGTTTTAAATGGTACATAATATGGACAATTCAAAAATTTATGTGTCGTATGCACAATCTGTATTCAATATTTGTTATAAAGAGGCTTTAGGTATTTTCTTTCTATGGGCATTCAGTTGGTCATTTTTAAAATACCCATTAAAACAATACATATGTTGTGTCATACTCAAAAACTCATTTTCCAGAAGTCACAAAAGAAAATGTCCCTTTTGTTTATGAGAATACCTCTGATTGCTTTGCTGCATTAATTTGTTCCTGGTATTTTATATATGTAATGTTGAAGCATCAATGAAGATGGCATTAACTTAAGTTGAACCCTTTTAAGGTTGAATATAGCTTAAATCACCTTTGAGAATTGGAAGATGATACTTTTGAACTTGAGTTGAAATGAGATGTGACATTGCAGTGACGGTTTGTGTCAAAAATTGGATGTAGCAAGAATTGGATGTATCATCATATATTGCACTATTCCCTTAAGGTTTATTTTTAGTAGGTCACCTGAAGTAGATTAATGGAAGAAATATTTGAATGTATATGCATTTTAATATATAAATACATAAATGAATGTATTACACATACAACTATTTCATTTTATACACTCATAATCCTAGAAAAACCCAATATGTCATTCTCTTTGTGGCAGCCCCGCAAGTTGTGAAGGAATTAAATCTAATTAGAAAATTAAAGTGTATATAAATATCTTTAGAATGTTTCATCCCATTTCAGTTCAAAGAAGTTACATTATAGCATGAAATGCTTTGGAATATACATGAAAAATTTAAGTGTTGAAATTTTTGACAGACCTAGGGGAATAAGTTCACTCATATTTTGTTTATAACTCATGATTTTTATGTCATAATTTCTCATTTTGTGAATGAAAGTCAGTATGAGCTTGTATGCATGAATTTCGACTAGGTACATATGAATCACAATGGTAAATATTACTAATGGGATATTCCATATATCTAAAAGTTCAGAAAATTCTTTCTTTCTTTCTTTCTTTCTTTCTTTCTTTCTTTCTTTTTTTTATTTTTTGACAGGCAGAGTTAGACAGTGAGAGAGAGAGAGACAGAGAGAGAGTTATAGACAGTGAGAGAGAGAGACAGAGAGAAAGGTCTTCCTTCCATTGGTTCACTCCCCAAACGGCCTCTACGGCTGGCGCTGTGCCTATCCAAAGCCAGGAGCCCAGTACTTCCTCCCGGTCTCCCATGCGGGTGCAGGACCCAAGCACTTGGGCCATCCTCCACTGCCCTCCTGGGCGACAGCAGAGAGCTGGACTGGAAGAGGAGCAACTGGGACTAGTACCTGGCGCCCCAACTGGGACTAGAACCCAGGGTGCTGGCGCCGCAGGCGGAGGGTTAGCGAAGTGAGCCACGGCGCTGGCCCCCAGAAAATTCTTCAAAAATTAATTTAATACCTCAGGAAGGATTGAATGAAACCATTAGCAGAGAAATTCCTCCTTAAAACATTTAGTACAAAAGCCCTGTACAGAGTAGGAGCAACAACCACAAAATTAGTCTGGTCGATTTTCATTCTACTGCAAGTCATGCTAATTCCACTTCAGCAATATTTCTTATTCCTTGTCCACAGATATTTCACATTTGCACTGGTTTAACTCCATATCCGTATGAAGGTAGAATTAACACTGTTGTTAATAGTTTGAACTTCAGAGCCAGACCATGTGAGTTTGAACCCTGTCGCATTCTCATGGTAGCTGTGTGATCTTGGGCAACCTTGCTGTGACTTCTCCACGATTTCTCTTCGACTTAATGGAGGTGATAATAACACCATTCTCATAGAGAAGTTATTAGCTCAAATTAGTTAATGTGTGTGATAGTTTAGATCAGAATTTGATAAGCAGTATTCAAAAACAGTATCTATTAATACAGTGCATTCAAGAGTAATGCTTTACATTTTTCTTTACCAAATTTCAATACTTCTCTAAGATTTATTTTTTTAAAAACAGATTTATTTATTTATTTATTTGAAAGGGAGAGTTACAGAGAGGCAGAGGCAAGGCAGAGAGAGAGAGAGAGAGAGAGAGAGTCTTCCCTCCACTGGTTCACTCCCAGAATGGCCACAATGGCTGGAGCTGGGCCGATCTGAAGCCAGGAGCCAGGAGCTTCCTCCAGGTCTCCCACGTGGGTGCAGGGCCATCAAGGACTTGAGTCATCTTATACTGCTTTCTCAGGCCATAGCAGACTGCTGGATTGGAAGTGGAGCAGCCTGGTCTTGAACTGGGGCCATATGGGATGCTGGCACTGCAGGTGGTGGCTTTACCCGCTATGCCACAGCGCTGGCCCCTCTAAGATTTCTAAACAATCATATTGACCATATTAATGGCTTCATTTAGTATTCTGTAGTTTACCTACTATTTCCCCAACTATTCATATTACTGTTTTTAAAAAAATATTTATTTTATTTGAAAGTGAAATTACAGAGAAAGAGGGAGAGAGACAGAGATCTGTCATCCTCTGTTTTACTCCCCAGGTGGCTGCAACAGCCAAGGCTGAACCAGGCCGAAGCCAGGAGCCGGAGTGTCATACAGGTTTCCCATGTCGGTGTCAGGGGCCCAAGAACTTGGGCCATTTTCCACTGCTTTCTCAGGCCGTTAAGCAGGGAATTGGGTCAGAAGCGGAGCAGCCAGGACTTTAACTGGCACCCATATGAGATGCCTGCACTGCAGGTGGTGCCACAGTGCCAGGCTCCCTAATTTTTCTTTTATAAATAAATGCAGCTCTCTGGATTCAGGCTCCCTTTGCTCCCACTCCCCCCTTTCATATTACCCCTTTACTTACCTTTCATATTACTGCATCATTTTCAGAGGTGAGCTTCCTGCTTCATTTGGCATAATCATCTTAGGTTTTTGAATAATGCTGTAAAGCCATCATCTGAAAGCACTGAGCCACCTGACAATTCCGACTGTACCCTCTGTCCTCACCAGGGCTGGTCTTGCTAGAATTTCCTGCCATTGGTCTTCATCATCTCAAAGTCACAGGCCAGGTTGAGAACTCTAAACTATGATAATATAATGGTCTTTTGTATTTATCTGTGTGTGACACCCCTTTCTTCTTCATTTCACTATGAAATAATTTTTCTTTGCCATTTTTTATCTAATGAAATTGCTCTTCTTCATCGGTATTTCTAAATCTGTTTGATTAAAGTTATGAGTTTTTAAAGATTTATTTATTTATTTGAAGGTCAGAGTTACACAGAGGCGAGAGGCAGAGAGAGAGAGAGAGAGAGAGAGAGAGAGGTCTTCCATCTGCTGGTTCACTCCCCAATAGGCCACAATGACCGGAGCTGCACCAATCCGAAGCCAGGAGCCAGGAGCTTCCTCCTGGTCTCCCACGCCGGTGCAGGGGCCCAAGCACTTGGGCTATCTTCTACTGCTTTCCCAGGCCATAGCAGAGAGCTGGATTGGAAGTGGAGCAGCTGGGTCTCGAACTGGAGCCAATATGGGATGCCAGCACTGCAGGCCAAGGCGTTAACCCACTGCGCCACAGCACTGGCCCCAAGTTATGAGTTTTTAAAAACTTCTAGATTTATTTTCATTTTATCTTTAAAGATGGAGTGTGGTACGAGAGAGAGAGAGAGAGAGAGAGAGAGAGAGAGAGAGAAATCTTCCATTCACTGGTTTACTTCCCAAATGCTTACAACAGCCAGAGCTGGGCCTGGCTGAAGCCAGGAGCCAGGAATTCAGTCTGCTTCTCCCACATGTCTGGCAGGGGCCCAACTACTTGAACTATCAACTGCTACCTCCAAGGATGTGCATTAGCAGGGAGCTGGGTTAGAAGCAGGAGCCATGAACCTGAACCCAGTCAGTGGGATAGGAGTTGCAGGCTTCCCAAGGACCGTCTTAACTACTATGCCAGATCCTCACCCTGAGTTTTTATGAGTGCAAATAAACTATTACACCAGCTTTCATCTACCAAGCCCACTATTTCCATTTCATTCTATTGTGAGATGTTGTAGCCTAGTTCCAAAAATGTAGGTCCTCAAGTCAAAGAGTTCCTAGTTTGAATCTTGATGCTACTAGTTACGAAGTTGTGTAAACTCAGAGAACTTCAGTTCCTCATCTTGGGGTAAGAACAACCACATATACTAACTTTGCAGGGTTACTGGGATATCAGCCATGTGAAATCTTGGCTGGCATTAGGCACTCAATTAAATAATCATTTATTTACTGTTTCAACCATTACTATATTCTTCTGCTGTTTTCTCTAAAACATTTCCAGCAGGTGGTTTTCTTTTTCAATTTCCAAAGCATTGTAAACAACTGAGATAATATTTTCTCTGTGCTGAATTTGATTTTGTTCTTTGAAGTAATCTTTCCTCATTTTTTTTCCCTATATTGAACCTCCCTGCTTCAAAATTTCTTCTTTTATTTGAGATCTGAAAGTCTTCCAAGTGCATGCTTCAACAGGAAGAAATTTTTATTCAAGTATTAAGCTTGGATAGGGGTAACAGGTTGAAGGAATTTATCAACTAATGTGGAGATCAAAGTTTTCAGTTTGGTAGGGAGAGGAAAAAAGAAGAGAAGAGACATTGATGGGTTCATTTCTTTCCCCAGTGAATAAAAGCATTTCTGTACCTGAGGGACTCCGAGATACCCTCGGGTCTTGGTGCTGGCAGGGCTTGGGATAAAAGCCGTGGAGCTATTTATACCTCTTTGGCTAATTATGTTTACAAAGTGCTTTCTACTCTTCTTGTGCTACTTAAATTTTTAATTTGATAAAACATTTCCCCGACCTTAAGAGAGTTGCAAGTTAGTAGGCAAAATAAACAAAACATATTGTTTTAAAAAAGTCACAACGATTAGGAAATAAACAATAATACCAGCATGATATGGCACAGACCAGGGTTTTCAAACTCAAGTGCTAAAGGAACTGAAGACTATTTGTGATCCCTAGGAGCATTAAAACTTAGTTTTTTTTTTTTTTTTTTAAACATTTATTTGACAGGTAGAGTTATAGACAGTGAGAGAGAGAGACGGAGGGAAAGATCTTCCTTCCATTGGTTCACTTCCCAACTGGCTGCTACAGCCGGCGCTGTGCCGATCCAAAGCCAGGAGCCAGGTGCTTCTTCCTGGTCTTGCATGGGGTGCAAGGCCCAAGCACTTGGGCCATCCTCCACTGCCCTTCCGGGCCACAGCAGAGAGCTGGACTGGAAGAGGAGCAACTGGAACTAGAACCCGGCACCCACATGGGATGCCGGTGCTGCAAGACAGAGGATTAGCCAAGTGAGTCACGGCACTGGCATGGTGCTGGCCCCAAAATTTAGTTTTAAACAAGAACAAAACACCAGCACCGTGTTGACCAAACAAGATACTTCTGAAGGACATTCTATGGGAAGCTACTCTGTGACTACTTGCATACAAGTTACATTATATTTACTGCAGTTCAGAAAGATTAGGAAGGCATTGGTATTAGACTGTATGTGGCTAGTGGGGCTTAGCTAAGTAAAGGTGAGAGGCCATATGCCAGATGGAGGTGATGGATGGGAAAGTCAGAAGAAAAAGGTAGGTGATCCTGCCTGAGATTTGATTGAAGAGGAAACTCGTGTCCAAGATGAAAACCCCAATGATGAAAAGAAGTTGGTATTGATGCTGTATGCAGTGGCAACTACAAAAGAGCTTCCCATCCCCTAAAATTAAAATAAGAAAAGGAACATCTTAGGGTGTTTGTGCAGGTGGCATGCTGAAATTGCAAGATGGAGAGTGGCCTAGAGAAAGGGAGACTAGTTAGAAGATGACTTCAGTGGTCCAAGTGGTAATAAGCACCACACTAGGTATAATGGTGGTGAAAATTTGAAAGAGAAAACCACATTAAAGAAACATCATATAAAAAGGATCAATACTTCTGAGGACAGATACATTTGGGGGCTAAAAGAGAGGTGTCAACATTCACCAATATTTCACACTTGGGCAAAAGATGAACTAAGAAACAATGAAAACTGGGGGAGTTGGGATTCTGAGTGTGATTCCAAATATGTGAAGTAAGGTGTTCAAAGTGAGGCAGGGTGTCTCAATGGGTTATTGAGACTAGAGCTGCAAATCTGGAGATCCAATATGAAAGTTACATGGAAGGAAATGGAAAATAACCAACAAGAATATCAGAGGATATAATTTGTTTCAGTAGTTTGAAGATGAAAGCAAGTGTAAGCCAAAGAGGTAATTTGAGCTAAGAGGGGATGTTTGGGGTGCAAAAGGAAGTTACCATAAATTCCTGAAATTGTGGTATAATTAAAAATGTTTTAACTGTTAAAAATGTTTTAGTAGGATTCTTCTTTAAAAGTCTTTAACATCTGCTATGGAATTTTGTGTCATATAGGATTTGCCATGCAGTACCAGCTTTTTAAAAATGAGCTTTGCATAGTATTTTTTTTTGTCTGTTCTACTTAATATGACTGGTTTAATTCTGTAATTATCACACAGTTATTCTTAAGTGTTGAAAATTAACTGAAATGTGATCCCTGTTAAACATAAGAGTGGGAATAAGAGAGGGAAGAGATGTATAATTTGGGGCATGCTCGGGCTGACTTGCCCCAATTGGTAGAGTTGGAAACATACCAGGGGATTCCAATTCAATCCCATCAAGGTGGCATGTGCCAATGCCATCTCACTATTCCAAGTGATCAATTTCAGTTCACAATTGATCATAATGAAAGGACTAAGAGTCAAAGGGAGCACATAAACAAGTCTAGTATCTGCTAACACTAACCGATAGAATAAATAAAGGGGAGAGTGATCCAACATGGGAAGTGAGATACTCAGCAGACTCATAGAATGGCGGATGTCCTAAATAGCACTCTGGCCTCAGAATCAGCCCTAAAGGCACTCAGATCTGGCTGAAAAGCCCATGAGAGTATTTCAGGCATGGAAAGCCAAGACACTCTGGCAAAAAGATCTCTGTGAGTGAGATCCCAGTGGAAAGAACAGGTCTTCAAAGAGGGAGGTGCCTTTCTCTGAAGGGAGGAGAGAACCTCCACTTTGACTATGACCTTGTCTAAACAAGATAAGAGTCGGAGAACTCAAGGGGCTTCCATAGCCTTGGAAACTCATGACTGGAGCATAGGGAGATTACTGATGCCATAAACAGGAATGTCAATTTGTAAAGTCAACAACAGGAGTCACTGTGCACTTACTCCTCATGTAGGATCTCTGTCCTTAATGTGCTGTACACTGAGGCTTAATGCTATAACGAGTACTCAAACAGTATATTTCACTTTGTGTTTCTATGGGGGTGCAAACGATTGAAATCTTTACTTAATGTACACTAAACTGATCTTCTGTAAAAAAAAAAAAAAAAAAAAAGAAATTATCAATTCCCAACTTGACTCTCACTGGGATTAAACATGACAATAGGTCTGATCTGATTTCATCATCATTTAAAAAAAATCATCTATTATTTTTCACTTTATGTTTCTGTGTGGGAGCAAACTGTTGAAATCCTTACTTAAGGTATACTAAGCTGATCTTCTGTATATTAAGATAATCGAAAATGAATCTTGATGTGAATGGAAGGGGAGAGGGAGTGGGAAAGGGGGAGGGTTGTGGGTGGGAGGGACGGTATGGGGGGGGAAGCCATTGTAACCCATGAGTCGTACTTTGAAATTTATATTCATTAAATAAAAGATAAAAAAAAATGAGCTTTGATACATTATAACTATCAAGACTGAAAGACCGGATGAGTGATTATTATGATCATTAACAAACAAGGTGGGTATCACCACACATCTTCGCTTTCTGCTTCTTTTCTACCTTTTGCAGCTGAGTGGGCTGCTTTTGCCCACCTGCTGCCCCTAAAGATTGTCATGTTATGCTTGCAGTATTCTTGGCCCAGGTGAGTGAGTGTGTTAGTGATGACTCTTTGCTCTCCTGCTAAACTTGTTCTTCCCTCCCACAGTAATCAGTCACGGACTTGGGTGTTGCTGTGGAGGTGTCCCAAAGTCTGAAGCAGTTGAGAGCAAAGGCCCCACGGAGGGACTAGCTACTCTGGTGTATTGTCTCATCTGCACCACAGCAGTGAAATCTGGGGCATCAAATACAACTTTTGTTGGACGGACCTTCCTTCCTTCCTTCCTTCCTTCCTTCCTTCCTTCCTTCCTTCCTTCCTTCCTTCCTTCCTTCCTTCCTTCCCTCCCTCCCTCCCTCTCTCTCTCTCTCTTTCTTTCTCTCTTTCTTTTGCTACAGGATAATCTAGCTTATCTTGATTAATAGCTGAATTGAAACACTAAAATATAAGAGAGAGGCAGTTGTAGGATGCCCAAAACTGCCTCTTTAGTCACTTGAAATGCTTATACTGAATCAAAGTCTGAGTCCTTATACTTTGTCAGAATGTAAATTTTTATAATCACAAGAATTGGGCATACAAACAGGATAGTACTAACAGCTAACATTTATTAAGCTCTTGCTGTATGCCACTACCTGTCCTAAACCCATCCAAACTCTGTTCGCCTTCACCTCTGAGCCCATGACAATCCAAAGAGGAGGCTCCTGTGTATTTTAGATGAGGAAACTAAGGACTTGAGAGCAGTTTAGTAAAACTTGGCCATGGTGGGTTCAAGGTTCAAACTCAAACTTGTCTGGTTTTATATTCCACATGTTCAAACTCTACAGAATGGCTTACCAGTGTGTCCATGAAAGGGAAGCAGTAATTGACACTAAATGTCATGGATCCTGTGGCTTCTCAAAGTAGAACCTGGCTTTGACTTCTGTTATAATTACATTCAGTAAACCTTCAGATTTGAGATCTTTTCTGCTACTAATTAGTAAATCTTCAAACTAAAAGACAGATAGCATGTTTTTTGTTTCTTAGGGATGAGAGCAGCTCATAAAAGATGAGAATCCTTGATTAGCTGGGAAGCAGGCAAGACCTTGACACAGTGGGTTGACAGTTGAACCTTGAGAACCAATTAACTGCTTGGTTGATTGTAAACAAGAGAAGATGGAAAACAATCCCCTTGGGGAAGATGGCAAATCTTTAATTCTGCAGACCTTTTCAATGAGCATTTATTTAGTCCCACTGACGTGCAAAGGCAGCGCTGTGGGAAATGAGGATTTAGATAAATAAGCACCTTAAGAGATGGCACCCACCACCTTCTGATTATGTGACATTATTAACAGCCACATCTAATGTTACTGAGCATTAAAGGTGTGCTAGACTAGTATACTAAAAACCATAGAATTTTGCATTTAAAATACATGTCAGACATTTTATATCGATTTCTCATTTAACATTCAAGTTGAGTCCCAACCCTACCACCAACCATGTGTCCTCATGTAAGTTGGTTGGTGGTAGGGTTGGGATTCAACTTGAATTACGGTGGACATCAAGACCTATGCCTTTCTTTTCTATGCCAGCCTTTTTAAAAGTGGGTTAGATCTGTGTTACTTTAGAGATTTGAATGGGGTACATGGATAAATACTTCCTTTTAGAAGTTGTGGTTTTTACAGTTAGTTTTCTACCTATTGGGAGTGATATGTAGTTTTATTTTAAAATAAATATATTTTGGTGGATGAAATTAAGTTGATTGAAGTGAAAACTATTCAGATAGGTAGAAACTTGTGAAGATGGTACTTGAGTGCCCAAGGTATGGAAACCCTTGATCTAGACCACACTACCCTATGGCTTGGCCAAGGGCTGAGGAAGGACTGGGCTGTGCTGTCGTGACAAACAATGCCTGAATCAAGAGAATTCACAACCATGATTGATTTATGGATCATCTTATAAATCCAATGTGACAAGAGGGGGCAGTGGCCAGGTGTGGGTGACTCTGTTCCATGTGGTCACTCAGGAACCAGCTGACAGCAGGCCCCACTATCATCTTATGTCACACAAAAACAGGCTGGAGAATTAAGCAGTGTAGACCAGATCTAGGAAAGGTTAAGGACCGTGGAACTTATCCTGAGGGCAAGAGGATTAGTGCTTTTAATGGCTTTTGTTCTATTCATTGCTAGCACAGGCAATGTCAGAGCCTAAGAAGACAATGAGGCATGTTGCCTGGGGACCTATCACTAAGATTTTTGCATTCAAATCTAATATATGAAAATCCAGGCTTATGCTGTAAATATGCAGATTATTCCTATTGCAAAAGCAGTCTTTGCTTAAATAAAGGATTAATTGCAGAGTGTTCCTTAAGGGTAAATAGCCCTTGGTATGGCCTACTTGAAAGGAATACATATTGGTGTTTATAGTTAATTTGTAGAAACTCTTCTGTGTTGTGGAGTTTCACCTGCCTACAATGAAATTACCAACATAACTATTTAAAATGTGAATATTGGTTCCATTAATAATAACAGCAAATAGTTTTTTTTCCCTGAGAATGCAGTGAAAGCAAGTGTAATTTAGATTCTAAGCACATTGTAAGTTTAATTTGGAGGGGCAGGACCATTTGTTCTGTGATGATTTTGGGCTCCCCAACTCTTGGTTTATGTTTCTAAAATACTGCCCACTGTGTTTCATTACCTGCTTATAAAATGTTGTCATCTCTAGTAAATCCCAGAGGGCCGGGGATATTGTCCTTATCTTTCTAGCTTGGCTCCTACTAGGTGCTCAATCAATATTCATTGAGTGACTAAATAAAACCTTCTTGCATTTTTCAACCAACTTCCAATGCAAAAGACCTGCCCAGTGACTTTCACCTCAGCGATCCCTGACACTCTTATGAGTCCATTAGTTCTTGTCTTTGGAGTGTAACTTTGCTAGATGTAAGAGTTAAATCTTCACTCTGATCAAATAATCCCAGATAAATAAGAAATGCACTTCAAGAGAGCCAATGCATCCTTAAAATGTTGATTTCTTGTGACTGAGTGAGAAAAATGAGCCTGCCTGTGTAGTCAAGAAATAAATTCTAAGCAACCTTACCCTAGTTGTCTAGCTTTGAAACATTACAGACAATTTATCAGCCATCACACTTTAGTTAAGTACTAATCAAGTTTATGTTTCTCCTCCAAGCTAAGTAAAAGAGGACTCTGCTGGCAGGGGGACACTAAAACCATCTATTGCATCAGCTTGCAATGCTTGTGGCTTTAATGTCTATGAAAAGCATATGTTTATTGTGTATCAATGTCAGTTTCATAAAGACTATACATCTCAAGCGGGATGGTCAAGAAATGGAAAATAATTTGCAAAAAATTGGGTTCTTGCTTTATCTTTCCAACCTCCAAACATTTTCTTTTTTTTCTATAAAGATTTATATTACACCTCTTTATGTCCTAAAGGGTAAGTAATGATGTGGATTCCAAATTCTGTAGTACTTGTGCCATTGAGAGCTCTGGTTCCCAAATGATCCCCACACCCTCTCTTCAAACTTACACATCACTCTTCATCCTTGAAATGCATGCGACAGGCTGGAGTTGTGGCCATGTTTGCCTTTGCTTCTGAGAGTGCAAAACTTACAAAGAAATAGAAAGCAGATGCTCTCAGGGCTCAGATGAGCCCGTGAGCTCAGTCATAAAAGACCTGCCAGTAATTAAACATCTCAGAATAATGAAGTGATTGTGTACATTGTTGAGGGAGGCCCACTGTTGGATTGCCCAGGAAAGGAGGACCTAGGCTTTGAGTGAAGCATTTATTTACCTGCCAGATGTTTTCTTTTGACACTTGTGAAAAATGACAGAAGTCAGAGGCATTTAAATCCATGCATCTTTGCTTAGATGAAATACCAAGTTGAAGTCCCAATATACTTATGCCTTTTATATATTTTAGAGCATCTAGGTCTAGGGACCAAACATTTTGGTGTTCTTTGTTAATCAGAGAGGCACTGTGTGAACCAGAACCAATTTCCTAGGGGTGGGGTAGGGCTGGGACTGGCCATTGTCTGACATACAGGAAGAGCCACTCTGCCTCCCCAGCACATGTTATTGTAGTAACATTCCAGAAAGCAACACTTAACGCTATTTAGATGGAGAGGAGTGAATAGGGATGAAGAGACCAATTAACCAATTTTTCTTGGCCCTTCCTCATGTGCAGACACATTCTGTACAACACCCCAGTTTTGATGTATTATTTTAATTAATCCCAGTCTTTTGATTCCTGCAAAAAGAAGGTTAGCAAATGTAACAATGCTCGGGAGTTTCTTTATCGTAAAAGACACATAATTTCAAGCATTTAATAAGGTAGATTTATTCTGGGTAGTTTAGCTTGCACATTCACTCAAACCGCCCTCCCCAAAGACAACATTAAAAATGTGATTAGTTAGCTGCCATCAATAACACAAAATAGGAAAATGCTCTCTGAAGGGACAGCTTTGTGGAGGGCACTGCACAGTGTGTAGTAAAAATATATGGCCTAATAAGTTTACATTTGCAGGCTCATTTGTTAAAACTCTTGAATTTCTAATTTGTGTCGGAAAGATAAATGGATGGAGCCACAGTAAAGTGTGAGATTAATACTGATGGATGGGGATTCAGTTTTTTGCTAGCCTCTGAGTTCCACACAACCCAGTAGGCAGTTTATACGAAAACCAAATGTAAGTAAAAAGAAGGGCATTATTTACTCTGGTTGAGACCAATTACCAGTTATTTTGTTCTGCTGGCCCCACAGTTAAGGTAATTTCTATGTAATCTAATTATTACACTTCGAGAATCAAAAGGCTGCAAGGCCAAACACGAGGGTTCTGAGATGCATCTCCGATGTTCATCGTGTATGGAGCAGGGTGGGGATGTCTCTCAATTGTGCTTCACAAAGTATTTCCTCAGTGAAATTGTCCCTCTACAAATATTTCTGGATGCAACGTGAGCAAAAGGCCTGGGTTCCAAGGAAATAAAAAATAAAAAGAAGAAAAAGTGGCCCTTTTCATAGACACGGAGTTATGGAGAAAATGAAATTTCTGCAGGAACTAGCTAGCAAAAGATAAATTTAATGACTTTTTTTTTTTCAATTTCCCTGTCTTAGTGTCTTAACTCCATCATTGTTCAGAATCCCCGCCTCCTACCAGCAGGGCACAGCATTCAAGGCCTTGAGCCCTGAATGTCTCATGAATTTCCTGCCCCTGAGTCACTGAGGGCCACCAGATCAGCGTGGCAGACAAGGAGGGATATCAATAGGCAAAATCTCCGATATCTTTGTAAACTCTACGCCCTTGTCTGAAACCACACATACTTCTTTTAGCTTAACATTTTATTAAAATATTTATTTACTATATGGGGGGGAGGGAGGTGAGAGAGAGAGAGAGAGTTCTCCAACTGCTGGTTCACTCTCCAAAATGCCTATAATAGTGAGGCTGGATACTGCCAAAACGAGGAGCCAGGAACCCAGAATCTCCCATGTGGGTGCCTGTGCCTCAAGTACTTGGGCCATCACCTGTCATCTCCCAGAGAGTGCACTGGCAGGGAACTGAGTGAGAAGTGGAGCCAGGATCAAACCTAGGCACTCTGATAAGGGATGTGAGCCTCCCTAACAGTATCGTAACCCCTGCGTCAAGTGCGCACCCCATGAAGCCAGACGCATTTCCAGTAATGAAATGTGCTTTCAATTTTGCACAAGTCAATCTCATAGCCTACTTGGAAACATGGAAATCAGCAAGGAAAACTCCCCTCTTTTTTCCTCTTCCCTCCACTCCTTTCTCCTCCCATGCCTTTCCCTTCGTCAGTTCTCCTGCTCCCTTCTGCCCATCACACACCTGAAAGCTGTCTCCAGGAGGAAAAAAATTGCGCATCGCCCTGGATCCCTCACTAAGCCCTCCTTGCTTCAGCATACGCTGCAGTGCAGGGCAGGGCAGACCTCTAGGAGGTGGCTCTGAGTGCATGCCTTCAAAGCTGCAGGACAGGCAAGTTACTGCTCTCCTCAGCCTCGCGTGTTCGTCAGCTCCAGGGTTGCCATCGCTTGCTGTGAGGGCACTGTGAGGATGAAATAGGATGAAATGGGATGGGCGGAGAACAGTGCTTTAGAAAGTGGCTCCATTCCCTAGCCACCCTGCGTTAAGCTGAAAACCCAGTGGCTGTGGAGTGATTGTGTTGATAGAACCTCAGCTCCATCAGTACAGGGCCGCAGGTCATTGCTGACGCACGGTGGCTGACTTAGAGGGGCTGCGGCGTATGTAGGAGTTGCTGAAAAGCTCAGCCTGTCAGGGTGGCTTGCGTTAGCCTCGGACTTGTGACCTGCAGGTCTGCACCAGTGCTCTTCTGAGCCCTAGCAGCGATTTTCTCCTGGGGCCTTCTGGAACGTTTTCAGAATAAACTACATCTGTGGACCTGGTGCCACGATGTCAGAGAACTCACTCCAGCTGGAAGTAAAGCAAAGGCTGATTTTCTTTCTTTATTTAAAAAATCTTTAGTTATTTGCATCCATTTGAAGGGCAGAGAGAGACAGATGAGAGAGAGAGAGAGAGAGAGAGAGAGAGAGAGAGAGAGAGAGAGAATGATTTTCTACTATCTGATGGTTCACTTCCCAAATGCCTGCAACATTTGGGACTGGGGAGGACAAGAACTCTATCTGGTTGTTCCATGTGGGTGGCAGGGGCCCAAGCATTTGAGCCATCACCTGCAGCCTCCCAGCATGGCATCAGCAGGAAGTTGGAATGGAAGCAAATGTGCCTGCTCTCTGGCACAAACCAGCTCTAACTCAAATGAGCTCTGATTGAAGCCAGCTTTCCGATATGGGATGCATGTGTCCCAAGTACCAGCTCAACCTGCTGTGCTACAACACCTGCAGAGACTCATTTTCGTGCTGCTGATTTTTGTGTGCTGTGGTCAGATCTGTTCCAGGAAGGTGGCCTTGTCTGAAGCTATGCTGCTCCCTTTGTTTACTTTGAAATTAGCCGAAAGTTCTCCCAAACCAGGCACTTGGAGAATACATTTTTGAGCATTTGAGTTTCTGTAAAGACTTTCTTTGCATAGGAATGCAAGAAAATAATCTTCACCTGTGTTTCAGATGTACCCAGAATCAAGTGCTAGCAGCACTTGACACCAGTCATGGAAAAGGAATGGAAGCGTCATCACACTGCACAACCACAAAGCAGGACAAAAGGTCCAAATATATGAACATTGCTTATTTGGAGATATCTGTCCTAAAATATGACTGAATATGAAGAACTAAGATGAGAGGCTTCTGGGGCCAGTGTTGTGCCTGTGATGTCCAGCATCACATATGGGTACCGGTTCAAGCCCGGTTGCTCCACTTCTGATCCGGCTCCCTGCTAATAAACCTGGGAAAGTAGCAGAAGATAGCCCAAGTGTCTGGGTCCCTGCCACCTGCTTGGGAGACCCAGAGAAGCTCCTGGTGCCTGTCTTCAGCCTGGCACAGCCCCAGCCAGTGCAGCCATTTGGGGAGTGAACCAGTGTTAAACTGCCTTTCCAATAAATAAATCTTAAAATGAAACAGAAAAAAGAGGAGTGGCCTCTGAAGGTTTCTCTGGTGAATATTACTTGTAGACAACTCAAAGCTGCAAATTACTCAGAGAAATCCAGGAACAGATTTTACTTGCACTTCCAGCCCACTTGCTGAGGGCTAAGAGGAGTTAGCGGGGGCTTAAAATACTTAGAATAGATGCATTCTCTCCTTTTATGGGCCTTTGAGCTAAGGTTAATAAAGGCATTTGCATAGGTTGGTGAATACTATAAACTCTCAAATGAAGGTAAGAGCCTTTTCATGGTCTTAGGTGAATATGTGGTAAAACACAGATTAATTTAGAAACTTCTAAAACTATAATTTCTTACTTAGGGAATGAAATTCTTTAAAACAATTCCCAGGTCAGCGTGGAAGACCTTTAGTAATTTATCCCTAAAATTTGCTACGAACACGCTCCAGTCTCAGTGATGTAAAACCCACCTGTATGTTCCGACCGGCATCATCATTGCAAGAAATGCTGCACTCGCCAAATGCTGTTCCCTGAGTGGGAATGAGGCCCTTGGCTTTCTGTGTCCCACTGCTCTCCTAGTCCCTTCCAGCCTGGCTCAAATGAGGCTCCGCACGGAGCCCTGGCAGGCATGGCACCTCTACTTCCCGTGCTTTTTGTCCACATCCCTTTGTCCCTCCTCTGCTCCTCCTGCTTGCTTCTCTTCTTCTCATCCTTTATCTGCTCTTTACTCCTCCCTTAAGCTGGCATCTTTTCTAGTCCTCCTCCATTACCTGGCCATTGGCTGGTTTTGTTTCCATGCGGTGAAATGTGAGTCCCTCAAAGAGAAAACTATGTGACCTTCTCTATCCAAGTGTGAAGACAAAGGGATGAGGAGTGTGAAGGCAGGTCAGCCGTTGTTCTCAAATAACATCTCCGTGTTTTGTGATGGGAAGCAGGGAAGGTACATTAGGAGGGTGGTTACCAGGAGAGGTGCCCCTCCTGTGTGTCATGGTGATGCATCCACAGTGTGTGTCACTGATGCGGGTTGAGGAGGAGTTGCGGAAGCCAGAAAGCTAAGACAAGTTGAAGTTTTGAACATCAGTGATTGGCACTGTGTCTGGAATAACATTTCCCGTCATAGTTCTACACCATTTGTGTGTATCCAAGAGACTTAGACTCATTACCAGGCATGTTTGTGACTTTTTGTTCTTTAATGTGATGGGAAGGAACACAGTGCTTCAGGTGACAGTTCCTGGGGTGTTGCAGGTCGGAAGGGAGTATATGACATCGGTTTGGATAAAATATGCTTAGATGGGTGTCCTTTATGAGGAAGTCACATTCAGGTCCAAATTCCATTTGGTCAAATAATTCAGGTGCTCTAGTTCCTACGTCAGTAAATTAGTAACCAGAATCCCCTAGAATCAAACAAGCTGTCTGCTATCCCTTGTTTAATCAGAATTTTAGGAAAGATTACATCCGTGATGAATCCTTGTAAACTTCCTTTCAATCTTCTCCATGTTGATGACATCTTTGCATATGTATAGCCACATTTGCCTCTCAGTGGGAGTGCATATTTGACATTTCAAAGACTACAAAATATGATCTGGAAAATAAACACTGCTGTAGTAATTTTGATGGTTGATCATCTGTTTAATGTAATGTCAGTTAACTCTGAGACTGTAAATTAGGTTGACTTGATTTGCTACCAGTTTTCAATGCTTTTTAGCATCCTGAACAACCACAAAAAAGCAAACCAAAACAAAATCCCCCGTAAGATCTAGGGAGGATGAAGTATGGAATGACTTTTTCTCTTTATGAAAGAACTGTCATGTGTTTTCCGGCATCCAAATGTAGGTTGCTTTGATTAATACTAAGACACTAACAGCACTTTATGTTTTCAGATTCAAGGAAATGATATTCCAGACAAAAGCCCTATTGCTTCATTCTTCATCTTATTTCATAATATTGGTGAGCTTCCGCCCATGGAGAGAACCAAGGCCTCCCTTTTAGATTGTGTTGATTTGTAAAAATAAATATATTTTTTAAAAAGATTTACTTATTTGGAAGGCAGAATTATAGTATGAGAGGGAGAGACAGAAAAAAAAAATCTCCCACTCATTGGTTCACTCTCTGGATGCAAAAGCCAGAGATGGGCCTGGTTGAAGCCAGGAGCCTCGAGTCTCCCATGTGGATGGCCGGAGTCCAGGCCCTCAGAACACTGCTTGCCCAGGCACATTAGCAGGGAGATGGGTTGGGAGTGGAGCAACTGGGACTTGAACCAATACTCATATGGGATATCGCTATTATAGGCAGTTCCCACTGCCTCCCAAGCCTGGCCCCATATGAAAATATATTTCTATGGAGATCTGAAAATAGGTGTTTGGTGAGTTTTGCACTTGCTGTATGATGTTACTGCCTTTGTTAAAATGTTTAGATTTTCGGGGCCGGCGCCATGGCTCACTTGGCTAACCCTCTGCCTGTGGCGCCGGCATCCCATATGGGCGCCAGTTCTAGTCCTGGTTGCTCCTCTTCCAGTCCAGCTCTCTGCTGTGGCCCGGGAGGGTAGTGGAGGATGGCCCAAGTACTTGGGCACCTGCACCCGCATGGGAGACCAGGAAGAAGCACCTGGCTCCTGGCTTTGGATTGGCGTAGCTCCGGCCGTAGCTACAGGTGAACCAACGGAAGGAAGACCTTTCTCTGTGTCTCTCTCTCACACTGTCTAACTCTACCTGTCAAATTAAAACAAATGTTTAGATTTTCTTTAACTGAGTGATCTAATGTTGTACAGACCTAGTTTTGGGATTGAAGTTGCTACTGCATTTCAGATCCTGGAGATGTGGAAAGCTCACCTGACATATGGACACTCATATCTGCCAGATTCCATATTTTTAGAGTAAATATGTGAACTTAAGAATCTCATAAGTAATATAAATCTACAAAATGAAGATAACACCCATTCCAGCTCAACAAACGTTGAGCGTGTGCTACAGAAGTAACCTCTATGATGATTGCCTTCCTATCCTGTGTTTCTTATTATTAGGGCTTGTGATTATGGGTGTTTAGAATCTAGGAGAATGAAAGAATGATGGAGTACAGTGGTTAAAAAACAATTTTAGGCTGGCACTGCAGCTCACTAGGCTAATCATCCACCTGCAGTGCCGGCACTCCGGGTTCTAGTCCCAGTTGGAGTGCCGGTTCTGTCCCGGTTACTCCTCTTCCAGTCCAGCTCTCTGCTGTGGCCCGGAAGTGCAGTGGAGGATGGCCCAAGTGTTTGGGCCCTGCACCTGCATAGGAGACCAGGAGGAAGCACCTGGCTCCTGGTTTTGGATCAGCGCAGCGCACCGGCTATGGCAGCCATTTGGGAGGTGAGCCAATGGAAGGAAGATCTTTCTCTCTGTCCTTCTCTCTCACTGCCTAACTCTGCCTGTCAAAAAAAATTTTTTTAGTCTCTTGGCTCCTCTCGTCTGCTCTCCTCTTCTCTCGTCTCTCTCTTCTCTCCTGGTTAGCTCCTCTCCTCTCTGTCTCTTATACTTTCCTTCTCTCCCTTTTTCCCTCTTTGCCCCTTCCCTCCAGTCTGCTGGATTTTCCCCAATAAACTCTTTCCCTTACTCCAGTGTTTGGTGTGTTTTGTGAAGGCCTAACCTTGGTGCATGGGCTGGGAAAATCTTACATTGGTGATCCAGTGACTTTGCTCTCCCCTTGGGGATCTCTGAGCTGATATTGATACAAATGTCTGAGAGTTAAAAAGTCTAATGATCTTGTGTTACGAGAAATGATGGTTATCTTAATGAAAAAGCTCCAGAGGCCTAAAAGGGTTAAATGCTCTGTAAAATCTTACAGGTGCTTTCAAAAGTGCTGTGTGAAGTAAGCAAGTGCCTCTTGTTGAGTTTATAATAACTTTATAATTTTAAACATGGCTGTCTAAAGTCTTTTGTCATCCACAGTTTTGTATAGGTTCTAATGCAATTTTTCCAGCCACATCTATTGTATTCAGTATTTTGGGATGACTCTGTAAACAGATGAAGCCAATAATGTATTAAAGGTACCAACTGAGAGAAGGTATGGTTAACTGAGGTTACTAAAAACAGAAAGTAATTCGAATCAATTGATAAATTAAAAAAGTTATAGAGTTTAAAAAGCTATTATTGAAACTGCTATATTGTTCTATTATGTTATGTTATATGTGTATACATATTGTATATCTAAATGGGAAAATTGATTAAGAACTTTATTTTAATTGGCTTGTAGATAAAAGATTGCCCAAATATTTAAACAGCTAAAATTGTTCAAGGATACATTTTGATTCATGTGACCTGAGTCTCTATCAAATGTTTTAAATTTGTTGATAGAAAGAAACTAAAAATATTTTATATGCTTGTGCTTGAATTTGCTGGTTAAACAAGCTACACGATGTCAGATATTTAAGAGATGTTTCCAAATACATGTATTCTTAAAATTTATAGAAGGCATTGGACCTTCTGGTAAATGTTTTCCTAAGTTGTTAGCAAGCCAGACAGGAAAATCAGGTCTTCTGACCTCCACTTCTTGTCCTTGGTGCATCGACCTCTGGCCCACTGTCACCTTTGGGAACTGTCTTGATGGTCCTCTCCCCCACTTAATATTGTATGATTGTTCAGAATTTCTCTACAGACAAACCCCGCTACCTTCAAAAGTTAAGTGGCCTTTTCTCCCAGTCTTGGCTGGGATCAGCTTTAAGCCACATCCATCAAACTGTCCTCACAAGGGTCCAGAGACCCTCCCCCTCCCATTTCCTCTCCTCTGAAATACTCATTATAGTGATGGCATCTAACACCCCTTCTATATTTTTGTTAATAAAGAAGTATATATTACCACAACATTTTTAAAATGTGGTTTCTGTAACCATAGGATGAAAAGTTCTGTAGATATCTCTTAAGTCCATTTGGTCTATAGCATCAATTAACTCTGCTGATTCCTTGCTGATTTTTTGTCTGATGTGTCCATTGCTGAAAGTGGGGTATTGAAGTCCGCCATTACTATTGTATTTGAGTCTATGTGTCCCTATAGGTCCCTTAACATTTCTTTTAAATGGTCATGTGCCCTGTTATTAGGTGGATATACATTTATAATAGTTACATCTTCCTGAACAGGTCTTCAAAGAAGGAGGTACCTTTCTCTGAAGGGAGGAGAGAACCTCCACTTTGACTATGACCTTGTCTAAATAAGATAAGAGTTGGAGAACTCAAAAGGCTTCCATAGCCTTGGAAACTCATGACTGGAGCATGGGGAGATTACTGAGGCCATAAACAAGAGTGTCAATTGGTAAAGTCAACAACAGGAGTCACTGTGTATTTACTCCTCATATAGGATCTCTGTCCTTAATGTGCTGTACATTGAGATTTAATGCTATAATGAGTACTCAAACAGTATATTTCACTTTGTGTTTCTATGTGGGTGCAAACTGTTGAATTCTTTACTTAATGTATACTAAACTGATCTTCTGTATATATAGAAAATTGAAAATGAATCTTGATGTGAATGGAAGGGGAGAGAGAGCGGGAAAGGGGAGGGTTGCGGGTGGGAGGGAAGTCATGGGGGGCTGGGGGAAGCCAATGTAGTCCATAAGCTGTACTTTGGAAATCTATATTCATTAAATAAAAGTTAAAAAAATAGCTACATCTTCCTGTTGAATTGATCCCTTAATCATTATATAGTGCCCTTCTTTGTCTCTTTTAACAGTTTTTGTGTTAAAGTCTATTTTGTCTGATATTAGGATGGGTACATCAGATCTTTTTTTGGTTTCTGTTAGCATGGATTATCTTTTTACATCCCTTCACTTTCAGTCTGCATGCGTCTTTGTTGGTGAGATGTGTTTCTTGTGGGCAGCAAATAGATGGGTTTTTTAGTCCATTCAGTCAGTCTGTGTCTTTTAACTGGAGAGTTGAGGCCATTTACATTCAAGGTGACTATTGATCTGTAAAGACTTTGCCCTGCCATTTTTCCATAAATATTCCTAGCTTTTTTCAGATTTCCTTTGTTCTTTTACTGGAGAATTGTCCCTCCCCCATTCGCGGAGGAACGACACTGGACCCTGCGCTGTTCTTTTTGCCCGGCTCTTCCCGGGTTAGCTGCGGGTCCCCCACTCGCGGAGGAACGACGCCGTCCCGGGTTAGCTGCCGCCCCCCCCCCCCCGCCTCCGCGGAGGGGCGGCACACCCCGCTGCTTTCCCCACTTCCGCGGAGGAGTGGCACACCGCCGGCTGGCTCTCTCGGGGGCTGCTCAGATGTTCCTCAGGTGTTCCTTCAGATGTTCCTGGTGCATGTTGTCTCTCTCCTCCTTTATAGTCCTCTTCCACCAATCCATGCTCTGCTACCCACACACCGAGCACACTGCTCTCCTCCAATCAGGAGCAGGATCAGCTGCTGCCGCTTATCAGTCAAACTGATGAGGCAGCTGCATAGAGGTTGTTTGGTCTCTCTCTCAGCGCCATATTGTGGGAGAGCAGATGCATAGAATAAGTCTTAATTCCAGTAACTTAGTCTAGTCTCAGTTGCTCCCCACAGAGAATTTCCTACTTTACCTCCTTTCATGTTTCTGTGTGCAGCACATCCTTAAGCATTTTCTGCAGGGCTGGATAGATGGTGACAAATTCTTTCAATTTTTGTTTGTCATAGAAGGTCTTAATTTCGTGTTCATTCATAAATGAGAGCTTTGTAGCTTATGGTATGTATTCTGAGTTGACAGTTCTTTTCCCTTATGACTTGGAATATATCTCTCCCTTCTCTCCTAGCCTGTAGGATTTCTTTTTTTTTCTTTAAAGTTTTTTATTTATTTGAAGGTCAGAGTTACACAAAGAGAGAAGGAGAAGCAGATAGAGAGAAAGAGGTGTCTTTCATCCACTGGTTCACTCCCCAATAGGTCACAATGGCCAGAGCTGTGCTGATCTGAAGTCAGGAGCCAGGTGCTTCTTTCAGGTCTCCCACATAGGTTCAGGGGCCAAGGATTTGGGCTATCTTCTACTGCTTTCCCAGGCCATAGCAGAGAGCTGGATCAGAAGTGGAGCAGTGGGGCTGGCACTGTGGCTCACTTGGTTAATCCTCTGCCTGCGAAGCCAGCATCCCATATGGGCACCAGGTTCTAGTCCCGGTCGCTCCTCTTCCAGCCCAGCTCTCTGCTGTGGCCTGGGAGGGCAGTGGAGGATGGCCCAAGTGCTTGGGCCCTGCACCCACATGGGAGACCAGGAAGAAGCACCTGGTTTCTGGCTTCAGATTGGTGCAGCGCCAGCCATAGCGGGCAGTTGGGGAGTGAACCAACAGAAAAGGAAGACCTTTCTCTGTATCTCTCTCTCACTGTCTGTAACTCTACCTGTCAAATAATAAAAAAAAAGAAGTGGAGCAGCCAGGACTCAGACCAGTGTCCATATGGGATGCCAACACTGCAGGTGACGGCTTTACCTGTTATGCTACAGCACTGGCCCTGCCTGTAGGGTTTCTGATAAGATGTCTGCTATGAGTCTAATTGGAGATCATCTGAAAGTAATCTGGCATTTCTCTTGTGCACATTTTAGAATCTTTTCTTTATGTTTTACTGTGGAGAGTTTGATTACAATGTGTCATGGTTAAGATCTTTTCTGGTCAGGTCTATTAGGAGTTCTATGTGCTTCCTGTACTTGGATGTCCCTTTCTTTCTCCAAAGTAGGTGAATTTTCTCTTATTTCACTAAAAAGGTCTTATAATCCTTTCTCTCTTTCCATGCCTTTAGGAACTCCTAGAACCCATATGTTGTGTCAGTTAGTAGAATCCTGTAGATTACCAACAATGTTTTTTGATTTTCTAATTTCTCTTTCTTGTGTTTTGTCTGACTGTATAATTTCCTGTGCTTTGTCTTCCAAGTTGGATATTTTTTCTTAGGCTTCACCCATTCTGTTGTTAAGGCTTTCCACTGTGTTTTTCATTCATTCTATTGAATTTTTTATTTCCAAGATTTCATTTTGATTTCTCTTTAAGATCTCAATTTCATGAGAGAAATTTTCTTTCATGTCATGTACAGATTTCATTAGTTCATGCACTTGCTTCTGATTACTTCTAAGTAATCCTATGATCAATTTTGTGAATTGCATTTCTGGCATTTCTTCAATCTTATCATCTTCACAATCTTATATTGAGGTGTTGTGCTCTTTTTGGGGCATCATATTGTCTTCCTTATTCGCATTTCTTGAATAGGTGTGTTTGTTATTTGGCATTTGTGGAGATACTTGTTTTTTTTTTTTTTTTTTTTTTTTTCTGTGGTGGCTTTTATCTTTGAACTATGTCTGTGTGGATTAGTGGAGTGTCTGCTTTCAGTGAATACCTAGGTGTGTGGTTGGTGTGGCCAGGGAACTCTATTCTGTTCTGCAGGGTGAAGGATGTGTCTGAGGTGACACACCCAGTTTTAGCATGGTAAATCTCTTTCTCTCTCTCTTTTTTAAATCACAGTGGAGGTTTGTTCTTGTCTGTTGTCATAGACTCAGCTGAGCTCTCCTCAAAGGAGACCAGTGCCTGGGAGCTAGCCCCAGTGGGTATATTATTCATCAGCTCTGCCACAAGGACTATACAAAGAATCCGTGCAGTCCTCAGTGTAAGCTCAGATTCCCCAGCAATGTCCCTCACCAGGGAGCTCTGGGTGTGTGGAGGCTCCCACAGTGACTGCCCAATGTCCCAGCCACACCCTGAAGCCACACAGCTTCAGTATTTGCACAGTCCTAGCACACAAACCTCCCAGTCACAGTCACGGGCATCCAGCCCCCTTTCTGTTCTCCCAACCAGACTCAGGATTCTCCACTTAGCTGGTTGCTAGGCATGGACATGGGCTTCCGCAGCTATTACGCATTGTCTAAAATGGCATCTGCTCTCTATCAGCTTGTTATAGGATGCCAATGCAGGGTGATTGGAGAAAGAGAAACGTGTTTCTCCTCTTTGCTTTTTCTTTTATAGTTTGGCAGCTACACTATCCCCCATGGGGCTCGAAGCTGCATTCCCTCTAGGCTCTTCCTGCAGTTTTTTTTTTTTTTTCCAATGGCTTGGGCTGTTGCAGTCTGGTCTCACCTCACTCTCCAATGTTGGTGTGGAGGCTCTCAGCTGCTGGGGTCCTGAGGTGTGCACCTCTACACCCTCCACGAAGGTCCACTGTGTCCCTCCAATTTGTGTAGAGTTTCCTCTGCTGTTTTCTCTCTAACTCTTCCATGAGACTTTACTCTTTCCACTTTTTTCAACTATCTGCTCCTAGACTAGAGCAGCAGCTCCCTCTGTACTCTGCCTGGGTTTCTGTTTTAATTTTAGGAAAAATTCTATTGGTATTTTGATAGGAATCACATTGGATCTTTAAGTTGCTTGGAGTAGTTTGGACATTTTGATGATAATAATTCTTCCAATCCAGGAACAGAGTAAGCCTTTCCATTTTTTATGTGTCTTTTTCAATTCTTAAATGAGTGTTTTGCAATTTTCATTGTAGAGGTCTTTTATTCCAAGATATTAAATTTATTCCAAGATATTAAATTTATTTGTAGCTGTTGATTTTCTTGCAATAAAATTTATTTTCCTGATGTAAATAATTTCCAGTTTTTTCTTTTACCATGTTTTCCATTATTTTCATAAATTCTTCCAGATAGTGTTAATGGTGTCTCAATACAATTTTTAAAATGATCAAATGGGTATGATCGGTGCTGGTGCTGTGGCGCAGTTGGTGAAACTACTGCCTGCAGTGCTGGCATCCCATATAGGCACTGGTTTGAGTCCCGGCTGCTCTCTTCTGATCTAGCTCTCTGCTATGGCCTGGGAAAACAGTAGAAGATGGCCCAAGTCCTTGGGCCCCTACACCCATGTGGGAGACCTGGAAGAAACTCCTGGCTCCTGGCTTTGGGTTGGTGCAGCTCCAGCCATTGCGGCCAATTAGGGAGTGAGCCAGTGGATACAAGACCTCTCTCCCTCTCTCTCTGCCTCTCCTTCTCTCTGTTTAACTCTGCCTTTCAAATCAATAAATAAATATTTAGAAAATGTATCTGATGTTCTGAAAAGTCCATTCTTCCCCTTCTCCCATCCCATCATCCTTCCTGCAGCCCATCGTCAATGTGCTCCAGCCTAAGACTCTCTTTAAACTATTTAATTCTATCTTATTGGGGACTCCTTTTATTGTCTCTCTGAAATCCTATTTATTTCTCCTTTGTTTGATCCTATGATTCCTGAATTCTTTTTTTTTTTTTTTTTTTTTTTTGACAGGCAGAGTGGACAGTGAGAGAGAGAGAAGAGAGAAAGGTCTTCCTTTGCCGTTGGTTCACCCTCCAATGGCCGCTGTGGCCCGCCTGCTGTGGCCGGCGTACCGCGCTGATCCAATGGCAGGAGCCAGGTGCTTCTCCTGGTCTCCCATGGGGTGCAGGGCCCAAGGACTTGGGCCATCCTCCACTGCACTCCCTGGCCACAGCAGAGAGGTGGCCTGGAAGAGGGGCAACCAGGACAGAATCCGGCGCCCCGACCGGGACTAGAAGCCGGTGTGCTGGCACCGCAAGGCGGAGGATTAGCCTAGTGAGCCGCGGCGCCGGCTGATTCCTGAATTTTAAGTCTTCTGTCTTGGTTTACATTTTGTCAGATTTTTAGGGAGTATTAATGGTCTCCAATTTATAATGGTTCAGTTTATGATTTTTAGATTTCACCATGGTGCAAAATTGTATGAATTCAACAGAAACTGTACTTTGTTAGTGATATGTGATACTAAATTCTCTTAAGATGCCAGAAAGTGGCAGTGAGTTGTAGATCCCTATCAGCTGTATTATTATTATCTTTTTAAATGGAATTATTCTAAGTTTATTTTTAAAGATTTATTTATTTATTTGAAAGTCAGAGTTAGGAAGGAGAGGTGGAGAGAAAGAGAGGTCTTTCATCTGCTGGTTCACTTCACAGATGGCTGCAATAGCCGGAGTTATGCTGATTCGAAGCCAGGAGCCAGGAGCTTCTTCCTGGTCTACCAGGCAGGTGCAGGGGCCCAAGGACTTGGGCCATTTTCTACTGCTTTCCCAGGCCACAGCAGAGAGCTGGATTGGAAGAGAAGCAGCCAGAACTAGAACCGGCACCCATATGGGATCCCGGCGCTTCAGACTGGGGCTTTAACCCACTGTGTCACAGCACCGGCCCCTGCAGGTATCTCTTTTATCTTCACACATTCCTTTCTTTTTTAAGAATTGATTGATTGATTTAGTTGAAAGGCAGAGTTACAGGGAGAGTGGGAGACAGAGAAAGAGATCTTCTGTCTTCTGGTTCACTCTCCAGGGCTAGGCCAGGCAAAGCCAGGAGCTAGGAGCTTCTTTGGGATCTTCCATGTGAGTGACAGGGCCTTCTTTTTCTGCTTTCCCAGGCTATCAGCGGAGAGCTGGATTGGAAGTGGAGCAGCCAGGACACAAACCGGCACCAATGTGTGATGCTGGTGTTGCAGATGGCAGCTTTTACCTCTATGCCACAACACCAGCCCCATCACAACACTCATTAAAAGGAGATATTAGCATCTTTACTTTGTAAATGAGGAAACTGAGTTTTAGAAAAATAAGTAATGGATCTGACTTCACACGGTGGGTACATTTCTGAGACTGGGTTTGAGTCCTTTGCAGCTGATGCCCATCGTTTTCTGTGGTGCCGTGCTGCCTCTTTATATCAAAGATTCTTAAGTCTTATTTTGTCTTAGTACATCCACAGGGCTCAGTGGTGTTCTCAAGCTTAAACTGCTTCTCTTGCAGGAAGAAAAGCTAGAGTTCTATCCGTAGATAGACAGCCTCTTGGTGGACCTCAGCACTGAGGCCGTCCTCCTCTTGCTCTGGTTTTCAAGTCACTTCCCCTTGCTGCTCTTGCCTTCTCTTTGGAGTTCTGTTTTTAGTGAACCCACCTATGTTTCTGCGCCAGGTCTCTATCACTTCTGCACCCAGATGTCGCTCTTGTTCCTGACTTATACTCTCCCAGGTGATCATTTTATTTTCTTCTTATATAAAAAAAGTCTAAAAATGTTAAATAAGCTCATGTTTTCCTCTTATGTTAAAATTAAAAAAATATTTTTATTTCATTCAAAAGGGAGGGAGGAGGGGGAGCCAGAGAGAGAGGTAGAGAGAGAGAGAGAGGTAGAGAGAGAGAGAGAAGTGGAGAGATCTATCTTCTGGTTTACTCTCCAAATGCCCACAATAACCAAAGCTGGGCCAGGCTGTAGGCAGCAGCTAGGAACTACATCTGGGTCCCCCATGTGGATGGCAGGCACCTGAGTACTCAAGCTGTCATCTACTGCCTTCCCAGCATGCATGTTGGCAGGAAACTGGATTGGAAGTGGAGCTGGGATGTGAACCAGGAACCCTGATACAGGATGCAGGCTCCCCAAGTAGCATCTTAACCACTGTGCCAAACACCCATCCCATGTTTCCTCTACATTTAAAGATTTATTTATTAAGTTGAAAGGCAGAGTCACAGAGAGGGAGGAAGAGAAACAGAGAGAGATAGAGATAGAGAGAGAGAGATCAAGAGAGATCATCTATCTGTTGGCTCACTTGCCAAATGGCTGTGAATGCCAGGGCCAGGCCAGAATGAAGCTAGAAGTTCAGAGCTTCTTCTGGGTCTCCAGATGGGTGCAGGGGCCCAAGGATTTGGGCCATCTTCCACTGCTTTCCAAGGTGTATTAGCGGGGAGCTGTATTATTAATGGAGTAGCTGGTCTCAAACCAGTGCCCATAAGGGATGCTGATACTGCAGGCAACGGCTTTACCTGCTATGCCACAGAACTGGCCCCTACTTGAAGACTGCTGTGTTATCATTTTGCCCCTCTATTGGAAAGTTTCTGTAAACATGCACTGGTATTACATTCTCCATTCGAAAAAAAAAATTCCTGCCTGGAGTCCATTTCTTGCTCTCTTTTGCAACAATGTTCCTAGGGTTATCCATTTTTTTCCTTCACCTTTATAATCACATTATTTCTTGAATCCTTTCAGATTAGGCTTTTGCACCTTATTGAAACTACTTTCATTAAGAGCTCTGAGGAGTGCCCTACTGCCAGGTCCCCTGGATGATTCCAGAGCTCATTTACTCAGTGTGTCAGCAGCATTTGGGCCTGCTGGCTTCTCTCTCCTTCCAGAGACACTGTCTGTATTTGGGAGTGCCTTATTAGATTGCTAGCCAGTTTCATAGGCAGCCCTTTCTACACTCCTTTTCTGGCTCATCCTCTTCTTCCTGAATGCTACATCTTAGAATGCCTGATGATCCATCCATTGCCAAGGCTTTCAGACCTTCTAGGTGTTGATAACTCCAGCTTTTCTTTCTTCAGCTTGAACTTCCCTTTGAACTTCAGACTTTAGATGCCCAACCATCTCTTCCACATCTTCACTCTCTTGTTGAACAGGCCTCTGAAATTTAACATGCTCAGTAGAATTCTTTTTTTTTAAAGATTTATTTACTTTATTTGAAAATCAGATTCACAGAGAGAGAAGGAGGGGGGAGAGAGAGAGAGAGAGAGAGGGAGCGAGAGAGAGGGAGAGTCTTCCATCCGCTAGTTCACTCCCCAACTTGCTGTAGTGGCAGGTGCTACACTGCTCTGAAGCCAGGAGCAGGAGCTGCTTCTGGGTTTCCCATGCAGGTGCAGGGGCCCAAGGACTTGGGCCATCTTCTACTGTTTTCCCAAGCCATAGCAGAGAGTTGGTTCAGAAGTGGAGCAGTCAGGACTCAAACCAGCGTCCGTATGGGATGCCGGTACTGCAGGTAGTGGCTTTACCGGCTACGCCACAGCACCGGTCCCATGCTCGGTAGACTTCTTGACTGTTCCCCCCGGCACCCATTCTTCCCCAGTGTTCCTCATTTCTGTAGCTGGTTCCTCTCTCACCCAGTCTTTCTTAGCCTTGAAGTCATCACTGATACCTTTCTTTCTTTCTTATTCCACCTCCCATCCATGAGCAAATCTTGCTGTCTCTACCTTCAAAATAGATTCCACATACAGCCCCTCTCATCACTTTCATCACAAGCATGCTCATTCAAGCTGCCTTCTTTTCTTAGCGTCCTAATTAGTCCTCCTGTTGACATGGTTGCTTTACTGTAGTTTGTTCACACAGCAGCCAGAATGACATTATCAGAGCTTAAATCAGATGCTTCTGTAACAGGTTCACAGCATGACATTGTGCTGCCCTGCGCTCTTCTCCACACCGCTGCTACTGGACTTCACACAACTATTCGCTAATTTTAAGTTTACTTCCTCTGCCACCAGAATGTAAGCTGGAAAGTTTATTCTTGTTCACCTCTTCATCCGCAGTGTCTAAGAGAGTGCCTCATACTTAAGAAGGTTTAGTAATGAGTGAATGAATGAGGGATCTCAGAAATAGCTTCCCTCCCACCAGGGTCATGACTGTTTCACCCTTACTACTGCTCACTCTGTCGTCCTGACTCACCCTAAACAGCTCCACTCCCACAGAACTCTTCAACACATGCAAATATGTTGTGTCCTATTTCCCTATTCCATTTATTTAAATATAATTTTAAATACTGAATACAAAAATAAAGATGCTGAAATGTAAAACTGTAAATCTGTCTTTCTTTGGTTATAACACTCCATTGTGATAATTATGGGGAAGGAATAAATTTGAGGTAAACTATTTCATTTTTCAGAATATTTTCTTTGAATGTAAGCTATGGTAAATATTTGATAAGGTGCCTTATCATTTGCACATTTGTGTGTGTGCATAAGTGTATTTTTTAAAAAAATTATTTATTTATTTGAAAGGCAGAGTTACAGAGAGGCAGAGGCAGAGAGACAGAAAGAGAGGTCTTCCATATGATGGTTCACTTCCCAGATGGCTGCAATGGCTGGAGCTATACCAATCCAAAGCTAGGAGCCAGGAGCTTCTTCCAGGTCTCCCACATGGGTGCAGGGACCCAAGGACTTGGGCCATCTCTTACTGCTTTCCCAGATCATAGCAAAGAGCTGGATTGGAAGTGGAGTAGCTGGGACTCGAACTAGTGCCCATATAGGATGCCGGTGATGCAGACTAGGCTTTAACCCACTGTGCCACAGCGCTGGCCCCAGCATAAGTGTATTTTAGAAGCTCGGACAGTTATGCAATGAGGATTCAGTGTCTGCCATCAGGACACATATTACCAGAGTATAATCTCTTAAGCTTTCCATTTAATACTAATGTTTCATTATCTGATATTCTTCATTTGAAACAGAGTACGTGGTCATCATCAAAGCATAATCAAAGGCAAGTAGAAAATATTGTTCAAGACCCAATTGAGTTGGGCTCAAAGTTTGCTTGCTACTTTTACGTGTCACTTTCTTCTCTTTTCCTTGGAACTGTTCATGCTGCGGGTGGTTATGCACATTAACAACAAAGTGACAAGTCCGTCACAGACAGCCTTCTATTGGTTCAACTTAAGAGCATATGGCAATTTACATATAAACTGCTTTATGTTTGGAACAATAAAAATGTCAGGAAAAATTGGAAATGTTAAACATGGTGATATTTTTATACCATGGGAATTTAATGCCCCATTTAAAAATTAAAATTATAAAGGAACGTGATTGATACTGCACAATACAGTTGCTGGGGAGACCATGCAACAGCAGTGGAATTGCACGTGCACTCTCAGGCTGAGTGCTGTTTTATTTGGTAAACAATTTGACTGCTGCAATGTACTCTTTTGGCTTGTAACCCCACATGAAGCCCACTTAGAAAGCCTAAGAATGTTCTGGATGTATTGACTTATGTGTAAACAAGTTTTCTTTACAGTTTTCCTCATAGGAATGGAGTGAAATATTGGCTGCCTTCTTCATTCTATTTTGTTTCTCTCTGTGGAGTTTACTATAGTTTGGTGCTTCTGAACTCCCCAAAGAGGGCTGGTTTTCAGATCCCTTTCCCAGGTTAACAACCAGAGTACGAGGTCCTTAGTGAGTGCAAACTGAACAGACTTACACCAGCCTCTTCAAATGGAATAAAGTCGGGAGGGCCAAAAGGAGATGCGGGAAAGAGACATGTCGGAACAAAGAATGCACCAGACAGTAGATCTTGTATGATTTACTCCAGGCTCGTGTTTTTATTCCTTCTAAATTTTGAAAGAGGTGAAAGATGTGTGCGAACACCTAAGAGTATATATAAAAACAAATGTGTGCATAAAATTTTGTATCTAAACCATCTGAAATAACTCAGGCCTGTCAGCTGGATTCCCTTGAAAAAAGAATAGGCGGAGAGAAATTCTTTAAAGTGGTTATAGCCTCTTTTGGGATCAGAGAATGAATTTTGACTTGTGTTTAGAGACTACATTAATATGGGTAGTACAAAGATCTAGATAACATATCCCAGTCATAAAAAAGAAGATAAAACCAGAAAAATGGAAATTTTTGCATCAACTCAGAACTTGGACAGAGGTCAACAGGGAGTTGTTGAGCTGTGCCTTGCAAGCCCAGAGGTATCTGCTGTTCTTTCTTGATAAAACACTGGGGTAGAGCTAAGTTATGTGCCTTTCGAGCCTTTGGAGCAGTCAGACAGGTGTCTGCTTCTACTGGCACTAATGATAAATAATGCCCTCCAGGAGTGGCTCAGTTCTCAACTCCTGGCAATTCCTCACATGTGCCTTCTCTCACTGCCCCACGAGGGAGATTTCAGAGACTGCACCTCACTGCTGAGAGGCTCTTCAGGAGGACTTCAAACAGCAAATGCCTTCCAGCAGCCCTGTGTCTTCTGCACACTTTTTTTTTTTTTGGCCAAGGTAAAGCAAAGTAGTGAGGGGGACAGGCCAATCCATAGCCAAGTCCTCTTGGTTATGATTCAAGATCTTTCTACAACCTTCTTTGAAGTATTCAAGACTGATCTCAAATGGTCATCTCGTCTCAATAATCTCTTCTCAACCAGCACATTGTGAGAACAGCTGGTTTCCATCTCTACAATGTTTCTATGAACATTATTGCTACTTGTATAAATATAAGCATTTACTGTTGTTCTAATTATTCTCACTGGAAAGAGAAGGAAACAGATTGAAAGGCACTAAGTAATTTGAGCATGTTGCATAGCGCAAGTTGGAGCTGGGAATCAACTGGCTCCCAAATGAATCTACTAGTTCTAGCATTAGGCTCAGTACATATTTGTGAAATAAACGGATAAATGAATGAAATAGTTTCCAGGCAAGTACATTGTCGTTAACATTTAAGAAATATTTTGTTTTCACCTAGTTTTAGAAATCATGAAGATCATTCATTACCACACTCAATCAATGTATTGCTCATAATAGATTATTCTCCTTCATAATAAAACAGCACTTTGAAAGTTGAGGAGGTTTATCAATATTACATATTTACTTCCTAAAAGAATCCTGTGAGGTATATAAATGCTACTGTTTCTATCTATTTTATAAAGCTATGGAGGCTCATGACTTGTCAACATTAGTCCACTGCCACTGCAAGAAGTCAGGACACTCTAATTTAAATTCCTTTTCTTCTCTTTTTTCTTTATATTCTTTGCTTCTACAGGCAACTGGTTGCTTAATCCTATTGTAGGGAATACAGATGAGAGGATGGATGAAATGAATTTCATGGCTGTTTTTTTTTTTTTTAATTTTTTTGCCAGGCAGAGTTAGACAGTGAGAGAAAGAGAGACAGAGAGAAAGGTCTTCCTTCTGTTGGTTCACTCCCCTAAGGGCTGCCATGGCCAGTGCTACGCCGATCTGAAGCCAGGAGCCGGGTACTTCCTCCCGGTCTCCCATGTAGGTGCAGGGACCCAAGGACTTGGGCCATCCTTCGCTGCTCTCCTGGGCTACGGCAGAGAGCTGGACTGGAAGAGGAGCAACCGGGACTAGTACCCGGTGCCCTGACCGGGACTAGAACCTAGGGTGCTGGCACCGCAAGCAGAAGATTAGCCAAGTGAGCCACGGTGCTGGCCTCATGGCTGTTCTTTAAGAAAGAAGAGGGGCCAGTGTGGCACAGTGGGTTAAGCTGCTACCTGTGATGCTGCCATCCCATATGGGTACTGGTTGAAGTCCTGGAGTCTCATTTCCTATCCTGCTCTCTGCTAATGAAGCTGAGAAAGCAGTGGAGGATTCCAGTGCTTAGGCCCCTGCACCCATGTGGGAGGCCTGGATGAAGCTCCTGGCTATTGGCTTTGGTCTGGCTCAATCTGGCCATTTGGGAGTGAACCAGTGAATGGAAGATCTCTCACCACTCCCCTCCCCTTTGGCTCTCCCTCTTGCTGTGTAACTCTATCTTTCAAATAAATAAAATAAATCTTCAAAAAAAATTAGAACAGTTCCTGGGACATGGCTGGCCTTCAATCCATATTTAAGAAGGAGATGGAGAAGAAAAAAGCAAGAATTTATCCTCTGGTGACTTTCCTCCCTCTTCTCTACTAAGCCTGCATATGTGGCACCCCTAGCCATGTTTTCACACAGGAGCTGCAGGGCAGGGAAGGAGAAGCACATCTGGTGAGGCTAACGCAAAATGCTGTCAGGTTGTACCTACGCAAAGCTGGTTGGAGCCCACATAGAAATGGTTACTATTGAAGGGGCTAAAATAAGAGGCAGGTAGGGCAAAAACTTTGAATATTCAAGATAGATAATATATATACAATATACAAGATATATACAATACAATATACAAGATAGATAATGCAGATGAAATAACAGGTGAGCAAACAAAAAACCTCTAAATTAAATTAACCTTAAAAAATCAAAAAGCATTAAAAGTGTGACAATTAGCAATTAAAAAGATGACAAGGAGAGGCCTTTGGCTTATAAGTTAAGATACCACCTGGGAACCAGCACCTCATGTCTGAATGCCTGGGTTAAGTCTTAGCCCTGTTTCAGATTCCAGCTTCCTGCTAATGGGCAGCTTGGGAGGCAGCAGAAGATGGCTCAAAAAGTTGTGTCCTTGTATCCTACATGGAAGACCTGGATTGATTCTGGGCATTTGGGAAGTGAGCTAACAAATAGGAACTCTCCTTTATCTGCTTCTTTCCCTCCCAAAAGTAAAGGTGATAAAAATAAGACCAACAATATCAACTCATTAAATAAGGAGATAATCAGATTAGATTTAAAATATTAGTTCACACCTAAGGTATAAAGACATAGAAGGATTTAAAAGGGCAAAAATATATCATTCCAAACAAATGTTAATGAAAACAAAGGTAGTTAGATGTATTATTAAAACAAAATAGGATTTAAAACAAAAAGGATGTAGAAGTCACTAAATAATAGAATACTGAAATAGAATGATGTAGCATCATCTTAAAATATGAAGCAACAATGGGGAGAATCTCAGGAAGATCAGATTACCATGAACAGCTAAAAATTAATTACATATGTTTCAATTATTATCCAAGTGAAAATGATTTAATAAATACACAGAAATTTGAACAAGAATTTAAAAAAATCTATACTCAATTCTTAAAGAATACACATTGTCCTGAAGCACACATGGGACATTTATTAAAAAAAAAACAAAGACCATGAACTTGATTGAAAAGCAAGTCTCAAAAAATCTCTAAGAATTGGTACTGCGTACACTGATCTGTGACCCATAGCTCCCAGATCTCCAGCAGTCTAGAGTCTCAGGTTAACCCCTGAGCAACAGCAACTGTGTGGGGTTAATACCACATGGGGAAACCCTGAATGGATCTACAGCCTTGTGTCGGTGGTTCTGGGAAAGCGATGAACAGATGTTGCAAGCTGAGTTATGAGCTGAGAAACTACTTACAAGGATGCCTAGATTTAAATATATAGAAACTTCTGTTGCAGAAAATGCAAAGAAGGAATTGGAATTGGAGTAAATAGGCAAGAGGAAGAAAGAATTCAGTTAATCAGCAGCTTCAGGTGCCCAGGTTCTACTAAGGGTGGTTACTGAAAACCTAGCTGAACCAAGGTAAAGAGATGTTTAGTTTATTAGAGGGGAATGAAAAATTTTTAGATGCTGAACTATGTCAGAGGAGGTCAGATTATATGAGTTAATGTGAAACTAACCAACTCTGCAATGGCTGTTTCATGCTGTGTCTACAATTTAAGGCCATTTCTTCCAGGTAGTATATGCCATATGTACAGCCACATACAATTTTAATTTTCTGGATAATATCCTCATTTTGGTTCTCTTCACTGCTTTTTTCTTGCTGCCCAATTTGTACAGTTGTTGCATCCATTTAATTCCTACTCTGTTTTAACCTGAGTGATATGAAATGAGACTGGCACATACATACTTCACAAACCGCCTCTGATTTTCTTCCTTTAAGGAAAGCTGATAATTCTGGATGCAGGGAATATTTAGTGCTGGTTGGGCACTAAACTTTACTACTGACATTACCTATTAAGTATCTCTAAAGGAAATAATAAAATGGCAGCTTTTTAGAGCTCATTTGTGACTCATAAAATATGGGCTTAAACCTCCCACTTTATTGCACTTTTACTTCTGTAATTATTACTGTAAGTGATAGAACAGTGCAGGGCAATCAAGAAATCAACTCTTTCAACTCCTACAGAGAGCTGCAGATTCTCTGAAAATGATACAGATTGACATCAAAGAACATCTATGAAAGTCTAAAGAATAGCCTGATGAAGTGAAAAACAAATAGAGCCAACAAAAGCCAGAACCAGACACAAACCAAGAGATGAAGTCTAAATTAAGTGACACAATAAAAAGAATGCTAAGATCGTAGATCTGCAAACTCCCCTGAGCCAGTACAAACTTCCTCATACTTGGCTTCAACACTTAGGGATGACCCAGGAGAAGTTTTTTTTTTTCCTGTCTCTACATCTGAATTTTCCTCTTCAGAAAAAGGGGAATAATCACCATACACAATGAATTTTGTGTTGTGGGTGTGAAGTGAGCTGATATACATAAAGGCATTAAAACCATTTCTGATAGAAAGTGGTCGATACATTAGAGGGTACTCATTATTATCCTTGTTTTGTAATAATAATAACAACTGTTTTCCTATACACAGTCCATTAAATTATCTTCTGGAATGTCTGATGTGATGTTGATGAAGCTATTTGATTGATAGCCATTCTGGTTTTCCTCCCACACTGATATGTGCTGGAACAGTAATTGCAACTGACTCATCATAGTAAAGACCTGTTCTCACTCACGTTAGTTTGTTATAAGCCATGGTCCCTGATTTCAAGAATTTATGGTGTAATATAGTACACAGACACAGGCACACACACTGCCATATAATAGAACTAAGAAGGGGCTGCATGATGAAGGGAAGTGTGCCTGGATTAAGATTCAGATTTAAATTAAACCAATATTTAACCAATAAGCTACTGGATTTTAGGCACTTTTCTCAGTATTCACTGCTGTTTCGTATTGAACCAATCACCCACAGCTCTAAATGGGAACATTAGTTATTGTGATATGCAGTAATCACTTTAAAATCCCATTGCAATAGTGTTATTTAAAATAGTTCTGTCTGTGTTTGAAGTCGGGAGAAAAGATAAAGGCTTTTTTAAAAAAAAAGTTTGCATTGCTGCTTCATACAGTTACCTTTCTTGATTCCATTTGTGTCTTATAACGCCGTCATTCATTCACACCGTTAACAAATTAACATTTATTCAGCTCCTGTTATGTGCCAAAAATTGTATTAGGCTTTGGGGGTTTAAAGATGAATAAGCAGCAGTGAAAACAACCAGCATGAATCACCAGGTGCTTGTATAACTATGTGCGTGCCTGGAGCTTAGGGCCCGGGACAAGCAGCTCCAGATTATGACAGGAAAGAGAACAATTCGGACCTATTTGTGGGTTTATATCTCCTTTCCTGACAGTGGCAGTAAGAAATGCACAATGAGCAGCCACTAGCCCAGATGGCAGGGGGCCACAGAGATACCTGCCTTTGTGTCCATGCTGGCAGTTGGACATGCAGAGACCTCTATGCAGCCACACATCTATAAGCAGCTGCATCTAGCCATTCCCCATAGTCGCTTATATGGGCCTCCAGACAAGAGTCGTCTAAAACCAACCTGTTACATAACAGACATGGAGGCAGCTAGCCAAGCAGGTGCACCTGTCTGTTATCATAACTCTGGTTACTGTAGAGATGCAGAGACAAGGGAGCACAGTGATAAGGGGGCAAGGGAAAAAGGTGTGGGAACGTGATAGCTTCACCTTTCCTAGTTCATCTCAATGCTATCTTGTGATAATTTGTAATTGAGGAATGAAACATTAATGTATATATGGTTTTCTTTGAATTAGTTTTTTTTTTTTTTTTTTTTTTTTTTTTTTTTTTTGACAGGCAGAGTGGACAGTGAGAGAGACAGAGAGAAAGGTCTTCCTTTTGCCGTTGGTTCACCCTCCAATGGCTGCCACGGCCGGCGTGCTGCAGCTGGCGCACCGTGCTGATCCAAAGCCAGGAGCCAGGTGCTTCTCCTGGTCTCCCATGCGGGTGCAGGGCCCAAGGACTTGGGCCATCCTCCACTGCACTCCCTGGCCACAGCAGAGAGCTGGCCTGGAAGAGGGGCAACCGGGACAGAACCCGGTGCCCCGACTGGGACTAGAACCCGGTGTGCCGGCGCCGCAAGGTGGAGGATTAGCCTAGTGAGCCACGTTGAATTAGTTCTAATTGGTCTCTGAGAAAAATGGACAGCTTGTGAATCATGTTTTTGGGCCCTTTGGTGCTCTGAGAGCTTCTGGAATCTTTGACTTTCCACTCTACATCCGCCTGCCCATACATTCAATGCCATGCTTAGGACAGAGGTTCTCTTCATTGGTCATCTAGTCCATCCCCCAAAGTATTGACTATCCCTGGCTTGAGTTTTTTCCTCCTTCAAGGTTAAAGTTTCAACAAGGACTTCTTGAAGAAGCGACTGTATAAATACCAAATGAGGAATGAATATGATAGATGGTTTTTTTAGGTTGCCTGCCTGGAGTCCCCAACTGTTCCATATCCATGTCCATCTCCTGTACCAGAGGGTCTTCTGTCATGTGTGAAAAAGAATGGATCTTAGAGATTAACAGAGCTGGGCTTCTTCTTTTTTTTTTTTAAAGACATTATTTGAGAGGCAGAGTGATGGTTGGTGGGGAGAGACAGAAAGAGATAGAGAGATATCTTTCATCCACTAGTTCACTCACCAAATGGCTGCCAATAGCCAGGGCCAAGCTAGGCTGAAGCTAAGAGCCAGGAACTCCATCCTGGTCTACTATGTGGGTGGCAGGGTCGCAAATACTTGGGCCATCTTCCACTGCTTTCCCAGGCACATTTGCAGGGAGCTGGATCAGAAGTGGAGCAGCCAGAACTTGAACTGGAGCTCCTATGTAGGATGCCAGCATTGCAGGCGGCAGATTGACCTGCTGCTACACAACGCCAACTCCTGATAGGTTTGGGCTTTAATTCTTACTCCTGCACATACTGGCAATCTTGGGCAAGTTACTCCTTGAGTCTGTTTCCTGATTATTAAAAGAGAACAAGAATCAGTTTGGAAAGCCATTGTGCAAATCAAAAAGGTCAATATATATCAGTTGCCTAAAGCAGTGTTCTGTATGTTGCAGATCACAGTTTACAATAAGGAGAGCTTGACAGTAGATCAAATAGCTAAAATGTAGTGCACCAGGGTCATTAAGGCTACAGAGGAAAAAAATGCAGGGCAAGAAAAGAAGGTAACTGGGGGTGACTTGTGATTTTGAATAGTGTGGTTAGCTAAGACTTAACTATAAAGGGTTTTTCTTTCTTTCTTTCTTTCTTTCTTTTTTGAATAAAGCCTTGATAGAAACGAGGGAACGAATCACACAGGAATCTGTAGGAAGAAAGTTCCAGGTAGAGGGAACAGCCAGTGCAAAGCCTGGTGTGTGTGTGTGTGTGTGTGTGTGTGTCTGACTCTATCTCTCTATCATGGTTCACTCTACAGGGATGAGCCAAGCTGAAGCCAGAAGCCAGGAGCTTCATCCAGGTCACCCACTTGGGTTCAGGGGCCTAGAAACTTGGGTCATCTCTTGCTGCTTCTCCCAGAGTGTTTTGCAGGACCATCTTCCACTGCTTTCCCAGGTACATTAGCAGAGAGCTGGATTGGAAGTGGAGCATGAGGTTTGTAATCCTTAAATTCAAAAAGTAAAAGAGTAATTGGGCAATATATCAGCTTTTAAAAAACATTTTAATTTTATTTGAAAGGCAAAGAGACATTTTATCCACTGATTCACTCTCCAAATACCCACAACAGTTGGGGCTTGATTTGAGTCTCCCACATGGATAGCAGGGACCCAAGTACCTGAGCCATGGCCTTCTGCCTCCTAAGGTACACATTTGCATCAAAAGCAGAGCCACGTCTTAAAACCAGGCACACCTATATGGAATGGGCTAAATGCCTACCCCAGTATACCATAATTTTAAATGTAGAAACCCTTTGAGAAACTGAACTTTTAGGAACTTGTCATACATATACATTTACAAAATGACATATGTAGAAGAGCATTTGTGGTAGCACCATTTGAAATAGCAAAGGACTGGAACAAGTTAAATACCATGGAATATTGTGTGATCATTAAAGAGAATGACACAGGGGCCAGTGTTGTGGTGCAGTGGGTTAAGCCACCACTTGCAACACTAGCATCCTATATCAAAGCCCTGGTTCATGTCCCAGCTGCTCTACTTCTGATCAAAGTCCTTGCTAATGCTCCTGGGAAGGCAGCAGAATATGGCTTGGGTGCTTCAGTCCCTGCCACCCATGTGGGAGACCAGGATGGAGTTTCTGGCTCCTAGCTTTGGCCTAGCGCAGGTTTGGCTGTTGCATGCATTTGGGGAGTGAACCAGCAGATGGAAGATCTCTCTGTCTCTCCCTTTCTCTATCTTTATTAAAAAATTACAAATTTATGATGATATATTAAGACCTCTAAGTGGCCGGCGCCGTGGCTCAACAGACTAATCCTCCACCTAGCGGCGCCGGCACACTGGGTTCTAGTCCCAGTCGGGGCACCGGATTCTGTCCCGGTTGCCCCTCTTCCAGGCCAGCTCTCTGCTGTGGCCTGGGAAGGCAGTGGAGGATGGCCCAAGTCCTTGGGCCCTGCACCCGCATGGGAGACCAGGAGAAGCACCTGGCTCCTGGCTTCGGATCAGCACGGTGCGCCAGCTGCAGCACGCCAGCCGTGGCGGCCATTGGAGGGTGAACCAACGGCAAAAGGAAGACCTTTCTCTCTGTCTCTCTCTGTCTCACTGTCCACTCCGCCTGTCCAAAAAAAAAAAAAAAAAAAAAAAAACAACCAAAAACCAAAAACCAAAAAAAAAAACTCTAAGCAAAGCACAAAAGAGTATTTACAGTATAGCAGCACTTGTGTAAAAATACAAAAATGGTGCGTATGTGTAGTGTCTATGGACTATGTCAACTTTGACTATCCTAAACTGCATTTCCCAGAATCCCTTTCCTTGTATGTTTCCAGTTAGGGCAGGCCTCAACTGGAGACACTTCCAGTTAGGGTGGATGCCAACTCAAGAAATATTTTTTAAAGATTTATTTTATTTATTTGAAAGTCAGAGTTACAGAGAGAGGTAGAAACAGAGAGAGAGGTCTTCCATTCATTGGTTCACTCCCCAGATGGCTGCAACGGCCAGAGCTGTGCTGATCTGAAGCCAGGAGCCAGGAACTTCTTCCTGGTCTCCCAGGCAGGTGCAGGGGCCCAAGGACTTGGGCCATCTTCCACTGCTTTCCAAGGCCATCGCAGAGAGCTGGATTGGAAGAGGAGCAGCCGGGACTAGAACCGGCCACCCACATGGGATGCCAGAGCTCCAGGACAGGGCTTTAATCCACTGCGCCACAGTGCTGGCCCCTCAAGAAATATTTTTGCATGAGATTTAAAAGGCAGAATTGAAACAGAAACCATTTTTATTTTTATATTTCAAAGGTGGAAGCAGGCACTTTGGTAGTTCATGCGTATCATTGTTCATCTGTCTGCTCATCTCTATGGCATGGAGCCTACAACCACCCTGTCTTCCCCTGGATTCTCCTTCAGCTTTTCAATGCTAGACTCAGATGTGTGGTCTGTTCAACTCTGTGAAGGGTATCAGTTTCCTCTGCAGGAATCCACACCCTGATGTCAAACAGTGAGAATTAACAATGGGTCCGGTCTGTCCTCATAGATTTCAGGACATGTTCAGGGTTCCAACTTGCCCCTCCTAGTTGATCTCCACATTTCTTTCTCAACTGCCTGACTTGTAGACTGCAAGTTCCAGTATCAGACAACAGCCTGACAGTAAAGTGCAGCCAACTTCCACAATTGCATAATATCAAATCCCTGTAACAAATCCAAGTGTATGTGTGTTTACCCACACATATATATGTACATATACATCCTCATATGTAAAATCTAAGGCAATTAAGAAAACTGGGTATAGTAGTGAACCTACAGGAAACAGGAAGTAGTGGGATGACTAGGAAAGTGGAAGGAAGGTATGCCCTTTGTGTATTTTAAATGTTGTACCATGGCATCTATTATCTATTTTTTAAAAAACAAACATTTGAAATGCTTAAAATTCCTAAAGTTATATTTCTTTTATTTGCATGTGGAGAGAGATATAGTTATCCTTTATTTCTATTTCTTTAAGTACCCTCTGTTTTTGTTTCTTTAAATAAATTTGCTTTCTATGTTTATAGTTTTGCATGTCACAGAGGACTTCAAGTTAGGGGAAAAGGGAACTCATTTGGTGTGATGGTTAGTTCTCTGCAATGGCTTGATGGGCTGCTCAGATAACTGTGAAAGCGGTATCTCTGGGTGCATTGGTGAGGGACTTCTATTACCATCATCAAATGAGTCAATCTCTTCAGTCTCTAACAATAAATTTCTTTCTGAAAATAAAAAAATAGAAATCATCTTTCTGCCTCTTGCTGATGATCACCAGCTTGGAGTGTACAGACACAATGTAGTCTTTGCAAGAGAGACAGTCTTTGGGGTTCTAAGGAAAAGGCTTCTATGTTGGAGTTCTAACATGTTTCCCTTCAGTTTGTCTTCCCTGACTTCAATGAGGGCAAGTTCATCTACCAGGTCCTTTATTAAGATACTGATGGCACAAGCCATACCAATAGCACCAGCCCCCATAACTGTGATTTTATTTTGGGAGACCTATTCTTCCTTTGGAAGATTGTGAATCAGTTGATCCTTGAGAGCTGCCATTTTGGAAGTGGAACCAAAAAGGAATCAGGAGTGCACGTTGGATGGGCATGGGGGACACATGGCAATGGGATCTGGGCTTTGTGGCAGTGGCTCCAGCACTGCCTGGCTGTGTTTTAATATGCACACCCAGTTTAATCATTAAAACCCCAGGAATTCTATCAGCATAGATGAATTTAATGGTTAAATCAGTTGTAGAGTTAAGCTATGAACTCTTTTTTTTTTTTTTTTAAAGATTTACTTATTTTATTTCACAGGCAGGGTTACAGAGAAAGAGGGAGGAAGAGAGATCTTCTATTTGATGGGTCACTCAACAAATGGCTGGATCAAACAGAAGCCAGGAGCCTGGAACCCCATCTGGGTCTCCCATGTGGGTGGCACGGACCCAAGCACTTGGGTTATTTTTCATTTCTTTCCCTGACACATTAGCAGAGAGCTGCATAGGAAGTAGAAGAGCTGGGATTTGAAGTGCTGCTCATTTAGGATGCCAGTGTTGCAGCAGGTGGCTTAACCCACACTGTACAATACCTGCCCCAATCAATGAGCTCTTGATTTGCCTATCAGAAGTATAGGTATAAAGCAATGGCAATTTTTATTTTGGGGCAAGGGTGGGTTGAGCCTATGCAGTCACATTGCTTTGTAGTTCTATCTGTGTGCAATGCATGAGTAGAAAGTCTGTTCTATTAATACTGTGTTAATAATATCAACATTAAAACATCAGAAATATTAAAGCAAAAGTAAATTCCTTAAAATAAAGAATAAAAAGAAAAAAATTAACATTTTAGCTAACACATCTTCTTCCACTACTCTGTGACATAATTTTTACAGCTTTATGAAGTACAGTTGACATAATGAACTATGTATATATTTCTTTTCCAAAGAAAACTTTTATTTAATGAGTACAAATTTCGTAAGTACAATTTTAGGAATATAATGATTCTTCCCACCATATCTGCCCTCCCACCCCTACTCCCACCCCACCTCCTCCTCTCTCTCCCATTCCCAGTCCCATTCTCCATTAAGATTCATTCTCAATTAACTTTATACACAGAAGACCAACTCTACACGAAGTAAAGATTTCCACAGTTTGAACTGCATATATTTAAAATGTACATCTTGATGCGTTTTGACATATGTATGCATCCGTGAAAACATCATCATAATCAGGAAAAATGAACTCATAGAAATCCCTAACAGTTTTCTGTGCCTGTTTGTAATCTCTCCCTTACTGTCCTCTTTACCTGCCCTCCCTACTCCCAAACAACTACTGATCTGGTTTGTGTCACACTATGTAGGCTTGCATTTTATAGGATTGCATATAAATGAAATAATACCACATGTATTCTTTACGTTTTGGCTTCTTTTATTCAATAAAATTATTTTGGCTTAATCTATGTTACTGCATGTAGCAATATCATTCTTTTTTACTTCTGAGTAAATTACTTTCTCTTTATTGCTGAGAAGTACTCCATTGTATGAATATAGCACAATTTATCCATTCATCTGTTGAAGGGCATATGGGTTATTTCTCATTCTGGCTATTACAAGTAAATCTGCTATGAATATTTCTGTGAAAGTCTTTTTGTAGATGTATGTTTTCATTTTTCTTAGGTGTAAGTCTAAGAATGGAATGGCTGAGCTGTATGATATTTGTATGTTTACTTTGAAAACTGCCAAACTGTTTTCCAAATTGCACAGTTTTGTATTTTCTCCATCAACATATGGAAGTTCCACATCCTCAGCTACACTTGGGTGGAGAGACATTTTAATTTTAGTCATTCTAATAGAAATGTAGTGAGTTCTCACTGTGCATTTAATTTGCATTTACCCAATGATTACTGACATTGGACAACTTCAAACAGCCATTAATTAATTTATTTTGAGAGAGAGAAGGAGATAGAGGAAAGAAGAGGCAGGGAGAGACACAGAAAGAGAGAGTGAGAGCAAGTGAGAGCGAGCCTGGGACTGGGCCAAGCTGAGAGCCAGGAACTCAAACCAAGTCTCAGGTACTCAGTTACTTGAGCCATCTGTGCTGCCTCTCAATGTCCAAGTAGCAAGAAGCTGGAATTAGAGCCGGAGCTAGATATTGAACCCAGGTACTTTGATGTGGAATGTAGGTGGCCTAATCAGCGTCCTAACTGCTAGGACAAATACCCATTGCCCCTTAAACTGCGCAGCTCCTTGTATTTTCTGTCATCTGCACATTTTCTTTTTCTTCTTCTTTTTTTTTAATATTTATTTGAAAGAGTTACACAGAAAGAGAAGGAGAAGCAGAGAGAGACAGAGAGGTCTTCCATCTGCTGGTTCACTCCCCAGTTGGCCACACTGGCCGGAGTTGTACTGATTTGAGCCCAGGAACCAGGAGCTTCTTCTGGTCTCCCACATGGGTGCAGGGGTCCAAGGATTTGGGCCATCTTCTACTGCTTTCCCAGGCCATCAGCAGGAAGCTGGATCAGAAGTGGAGCAGCTGGGACTTGAACTGGCACCCACATGGCAGGCAGCGGCTTTACCTGCTGCACCACAGTGCCGGCCCCTGCACATTTTCTTTGATCAAATATCCATCTAAATCTTTTAACTGCTTAAAAAAGTGGGTTGTCTTCTAATTCAAGATTTTTCATATATTCTATATACAATTTTTTCCCATATATATTCTGAGATTTACCCTTCCTTTTCACAATAGTGACTTTTGGAGAAGAAACGTTTTAATTTTAATGAGATCCAATTTATTAATCTTATAGCTTATGGTTTTTGATGTCATAATGCAGAAATAGTTGCTAATCTCAAGGTTTAGGATTTTTCCTATGATTTTTTCCTAGAATTTTTACAGTTTTAACCATTACATTTATATTTATTATACATTTTTATTTAAATTTTATACTACAAGCTATTGCTCTGCAAAATTTTAAGAAGATCTAAATAAATGAAAAGAAATACCGTGTTCATAGATTAGAAGCCTCAGTATTGTTCAGGAGTCAATTCTTCCCAAATTGACTCATAAATTCAACACAATGTCAACAGCACCTCTTTTTGTAGAAATTGACAAGCTGATTTAAAAATTTCTATGGTAATGGAAAAAGTCTAAAACAGCCAAAACAATTTGAAAAAGAAGTACAATTTGAATGATGTATAGTACATAATATCAAGACAGTAAAAAGCCATAGTTATTAAAAGAATGCAGAATTGTATATAAACAAATAGATTAATGGAACAGTAAACAAAATCTAGAAATAAATCCACATACATTTTTTGTTTCTTTTTATTTTTTATTTATTTTTTTATTTTTTATTTTTTATTTTTTTATTTTTTTTTTTAACTTTTATTTAATGCATATAATTTTCCAAAGTACGACTTATGGGTTACAATGGCTTCCCCCCCATACCGTCCCTCCCACCCACAACCCTCCCCTTTCCCACTCCCTCTCCCCTTCCATTCACATCAAGATTCATTTTCGATTATCTTAATATACAGAAGATCAGCTTGGTATACATTAAGTATGGATTTCAACAGTTTGCTCCCACACAGAAACATAAAGTGAAAAATAATAGATGATCTTTTTTAAATGATGATGAAATCAGAGCAGACCTATTGTCATGTTTAATCCCAGTGAGAGTCAAGTTGGGAATTGATAATTTCTTTTTTTTTTCTTTTTTTCTTTCTTTTTTTTTTTTTTTTACAGAGGATCAGTTTACTATGCATTAAGTAAGGATTTCAACAGTTTGCACCCCCATAGAAACACAAAGTGAAATATATTGTTTGAGTACTCGTTATAGCATTAAATCTCAATGTACAGCACATTAAGGACAGAGATCCTACATGAGGAGTAAGTGCACAGTGACTCCTGTTGTTGACTTTACCAATTGACACTCCTGTCTATGGCATCAGTAATCTCCCTATGCTCCAGTCATGAGTTTCCAAGGCTATGGAAGCCCCCTGAGTTCTCTGACTCTTATCTTGTTTAGACAAGGTCATAGTCAAAGTGGAGGTTCTCTCCTCCCTTCAGAGAAAGGTACCTCCTTCTTTGATGACCTGTTCTTTCCACTGGGATCTCACTCGCAGAGATCTTTTGCCAGAGTGTCTTGGCTTTCCATGCCTGAAATACTCTCATGAGCTTTTCAGCCAGCTCCGAATGCCTTTAGGGCTGATTCTGAGGCCAGAGTGCTATTTAGGACATCTGCCATTCTATGAGTCTGCTGAGTATCTCACTTCCCATGTTGGATCACTCTCCCCTTTATTTACTCCATCGGTTAGCGTTAGCAGGTACTAGACTTGTCTATGTGCTCCCTTTGACTCCCAGTCCCTTCACCATGACCAACTGTGAACTGAAACTGATCACCTGGAACAGTGAGATGGCATTGGTACACGCCACCTCGATGGGATTGAATTGGAATCCCCTGGTATGCTTCCAACTCCACCACTTGGGGCAAGTCAGCCTGAGCATGTCCCAAATTATACATCTCTTCCCTCTCCCATTCCCACCACCATGTTCAACAGGGATAACATTTCAGTTAATTTTCAACACTTAAGAATAACTGTGCATCAATTACAGATCTAAACCAGTCATATTAAGTAGAACAGATAAAAAAACTACTAAGAGGGATAATGTATTAAGTTGTTCATTAACAGTCAGGGCTATGCTGATCAAGCCACCATTTCCCATTGTGTCTACCTCACTCCAACAGGTTTCCCTCTTGGTGTTCAGTCAGTCGTCACCGATCAGGGAGAACATATGGTATTTGTCCCTTTGGGACTGGCTTATTTCACTCAGCATGATGTGTTCCAGATTCCTCCATTTTGTTGCAAATGACTGGATTTCGTTGTTTCTTACTGCGGTATAGTATTCTAAAGAGTACATATCCCATAATTTCTTTATCCAGTCTACCGTTGATGGGCATTTAGGTTGGTTCCAGGTCTTGGCTGTTGTGAATTGAGCTGCAATAAACATTAGGGTGCAGACCTGTTTTTTGTTTGCCAATTTAAATTCCTTTGGGTAAATTCCAAGGAGTGGGATGGCTGGGTCGAACGGTAGGGTTATCTTCAGGTTTCTGAGGAATCTCCAGACTGACTTCCATAGTGGCTTGACCAGCTTGCATTCCCACCAACAGTGGGTTAGTGTCCCTTTTTCCCCACATCCTCGCCAGCATCTGTTGTTGGTAGATTTCTGAATGTGAGCCATTCTAACCGGGGTGAGGTGAAACCTCATTGTGGTTTTGATTTGCATTTCCCTGATTGCTAATGACCTTGAACATTTTTTCATGTGCCTGTTGGCCATTTGGATTTCCTCTTTTGAAAAATGTCTATTGAGGTCCTTGGCCCATCTCTTAAGTGGGTTGTTGGTTTTGTTTTTGTGGAGTTTCTTGATCTCTTTGTAGATTCTGGTTATTAACCCTTTATCTGTTGCATAGTTTGCAAATATTTTTTCGCATTCTGTCGGTTGTCTCTTCACTCTCCTGACTGTTTCTTTTGCAGTACAGAAACTTCTCAATTTGATGCAATCCCAATAGTTGATTTTGGCTTTGACTGCCTGTGCTTCCCGGGTCTTTTCCAGAAATTCTTTGCCTGTGCCAATATCTTGAAGGGTTTCTCCAATGTTCTCTAGTAACTTGATGGTGTCAGGTCGTAGATTTAGGTCTTTAATCCATGTTGAGTGGATTTTTGTGTAAGGTGTAAGGTAGGGGTCTTGCTTCATGATTCTGCACGTGGAAATCCAATTTTCCCAGCACCATTTATTGAATAGACTGTCCTTGCTCCAGGAATTAGTTTTAGATCCTTGATCAAATATAAGTTGGCTGTAGATGTTTGGGTTGATTTCTGGTGTTTCAATTCTGTTCCATTGGTCTATCCATCCGTTTCTGTACCAGTACCATGCTGTTTTAATTACAACTGCCCTGTAGTATGTCCTGAAATCTGGTATTGTGATGCCTCCGGCTTTGTTTTTGTTGTACAAGATTGCTTTAGCTATTCGAGGTCTCTTGTGCCTCCATATAAATTTCAGCACCATTTTTTCCAGATCTGAGAAGAAGGTCTTCGGTATCTTGATTGGTATTGCATTGAATCTGTAAATTGCTTTTGGGAGAATGGACATTTTGATGATATTGATTCTTCCAATCCATGAGCATGGAAGATTTTTCCATTTCTTGGTATCCTCTTCTATTTCTTTCTTTAAGGTTTTGTAATTTTCATCGTAGAGATCTTTAACGTCTTTGGTTAAGTTTATTCCAAGGTATTTGATTGTTTTTGTAGCTATTGTGAATGGGATTGATCTTAGAAGTTCTTCCTCAGCCATGGCATTGTCTGTGTATACAAAGGCTGTTGATTTTTGTGCATTGATTTTATACCCTGCTACTTTGCCAAACTCTTCTATGAGTTCCAATAGTCTCTTAGTAGAGTTCTTTGGGTCCCCTAAATACAGAATCATGTCATCTGCAAAGAGGGATAGTTTGAGTTCTTCCTTCCCAATTTGTATCCCTTTAATTTCTTTTTCTTGCCTAATAGCTCTGGCTAGAACCTCCAGAACTATATTGAATAGCAGTGGTGAGAGTGGGCATCCCTGTCTGGTTCCAGATCTCAGTGGAAATGCTTCCAACTTTTCCCCATTCAATAGGATGTTGGCTGTGGGTTTTTCATAGATTGCTTTGATTGTATTGAGGAATGTTCCTTCCAAACCCAGTTTGCTTAGAGTTTTCATCATGAACGGGTGTTGTATTTTATCAAATGCTTTCTCGGCATCTATTGAGATAATCATATGGTTTTTCTTCTGCAGTCTGTTAATGTGGTGTATCACATTGATTGTCTTGCGCACATTAAACCATCCCTGCATACCAGGGATAAATCCCACTTGGTCTGGGTGGATGATCTTTCTGATGTGTTGTTGCATTCTATTGGCGAGAATTTTATTGAGGATTTTTGCATCTATGTTCATCAGGGATATTGGTCTGTAATTCTCTTTCAGTGCTGCATCTTTCTCTGGCTTAGGAATTAAGGTGATGCTGGCTTCATAGAAAGAATTTGGGAGGACTCCCTCTTCTTCGATTGTTCTGAATAGTTTGAGAAGAATTGGAGTTAGTTCTTCTTTAAACGTCTGGTAGAATTCAGCAGTGAATCCATCTGGTCCTGGGCTTTTCTTTGTTGGGAGGGCCTTTATTACTGTTTCAATTTCTGTCTCAGTTATGGGTCTGTTTAGGTTTTCGATGTCTTCCTGGTTCAATTTAGGCAGGTTGCTTGTGTCCAGGAATCTATCCATTTCTGATAGGTTTCCCTGTTTGCTGGCATACAAGTCCTTGTAGTAATTTCTGATGATTCTTTTTATTTCTGTGGTGTCTGTTGTTACATTTCCTTTTTCATCTCTGATTTTATTGATTTGGGTCTTTTCTCTTCTTTTTTTAGTTAGTTGGGCCAATGGGGTGTCAATTGTGTTTATTTTTTCAAAAAACCAGCTCTTCGTTTGGCTGATTTTTTGTAATGTTTTTCTTGATTCAATCCTGTTGATTTCTTCTCTGATTTTAATTATTTCTCTTCTCCTACTAGATTTGGGTCTGGTTTGCTGTAGGTTTTCTAGATCCTTGAGGTGAATTGAAAGCTCATCTATTTGGTGTCTTTCCAATTTCTTGATGTAGGCACCTATTGATATAAACTTTCCTCTTAACACTGCTTTTGCTGTGTCCCATAAGTTTTGGTATGTTGTGCTGTTATCCTCATTTACTTCCAGAAAGTTTTTGATTTCTCTTTTGATTTCTTCTATGACCCATTGTTCATTCAGGAGCTTGTTGTTCAATCTCCATGTGTTTGCGTATGCTCTAGGGATTCCTGAGTTACTAATTTCCAACTTCATTCCTTTATGGTCTGAGAAGCTGCATGGTATGATTCTAATTCTTTTGAATTTGCTGAGACTTGCTTTATGGCCTAGTATGTGGTCAATCCTAGAGAAGCTTCCATGTACTGCTGAGAAAAATGTAAAATCTTTAGCTGTAGGATTGAAAGTTCTGTATATATCTGTTAGATCCATTTGGGCTATAGTGTCATTTAAATCTACTGTATCCTTGTTGATCTTCTGACTGGATGATCTGTCTATTTCTGAGAGTGGAGTATTGAAGTCCCCCAGTAACTACTGTATTGGGGTCTAAGACTCCCTTTAAGTCCGTTAATAAATCTTTTAGATAAACTGGTGCCCTGTAGTTAGGTGCATATACATTGATAATTGTTATATCTTCCTGTTGAATTGATCCCTTAATCATGATATAGTGTCCCTCTTTGTCTCTCTTAACAGTTTTTGTGGTAAAGTTTATGTTGTCCGATATTAAGATGGCTACGCCCGCTCTTTTTTCATTTCTGTTGGCATGGTATATCTTTTTCCAGCCTTTCACTTTCAGTCTGTATGGATCTTTGTTGGAAAGATGTGTTTCTTGTAAACAGCATATAGATGGGTTTTGTTCCTTAACCCAATCAGCCAATCGGTGTCTTTTAACTGGACAGTTCAGGCCATTCACGTTCAAAGTGACTAATGATAAGTGGTAACTTTGCCCTGCCATTTGCCAAAGATAAGTTCTAATATATGCTTTGAATTCCCTGTGATCTTTTGCTGTGAGGTTTCCTTCCTTGGTTTCCTTCCTTTACCTTCTTTCATATTGGTGACCGTGTTTCTGTGTTTCTGTGTGTAACACATCTTTTTTTTTTTTTATTTCTTTTCTTTTTTTTTTTTAACTTTTATTTAATGAATATACGTTTCCAAAGTACGAATAATGGATTACTATGGCTTCCCCCCCATACCGTCCCTCCCACCCACAGTAACACATCTTTAAGCATCTTTTGCAGGGCTGGACGAGTGGCAACAAATTCTTTCAATTTCTGTTTGCAATGAAAAGTCTTTATTTCACCTTCATTCACAAATGATAGCTTTGCAGGATATAATATTCTGGGCTGGCAGTTGTTCTCTCTTAGTACCTGGGCTATATCTCGCCATTCCCTCCTAGCTTTTAGAGTTTCTGATGAGAAGTCAGCTGTGAGTCTGATTGGAGATCCTCTGAGAGTAATCTGACGTTTCTCTCTTGCACATTTTAGGATCTTTTCTTTATGTTTCACTGTGGAGAGTTTAATTACAACGTGTCGTGGTGAGGATCTCTTTTGGTCGTGTTTATTAGGGGTTCTGTGGGCTTCCTGTACTAGGATTTCTCTGTCCTTCTCCAAACCTGGGAAATTTTCTGCTAATATCTCACTAAAAAGGCCTTCTAATCCTTTCTCCCTCTCCATGCCTTCAGGAACTCCTAGAACCCGAATGTTGGGTTTTTTAATAGTATCCTGAAGATTCCCGACAATATGTTTCAGATTTCTAATTTCCTGTTCTTTTCTTTGGTCTGACTGTATCCTTTCCTGTTCTCTGTCTTCTAAGTCCGATATTCTCTCTTCTGCTTCACCCATTCTGTTTGTAAGGCTCTCTATTGTGTTTTTCATTTGATCTATTGAATTCTTCACTTCAGTCACTATCACAGTTTCCTGTTGTACTAGTTGTTTCGTTTCATTTTGATTCCTCCTTAATATTTCATTTTCACGAGAGAGATTTTCTATCTTGTCCATTAAGGATTTGTGTAGTTCCAGAATTTGTTTTTGAGAACTTCTTAATGTTCTTATCAATTTTTTGAGATCTGCTTCTTGCATTTCTTCTATGTCATCATCCTCATAATCTTGAATTGGGGTGTCTTTTTCATTTGAGGGCGTCATGGTGACTTCCTTGTTTTTATTACCTCGGTTTTTGCGTTTGTTATTTGGCATATTGGAGATATTTGGTTTCTTCACTGTGGTGCTTTTTCTTGCTATACTATGACTCTAGATTAAGTGGACTATCTGTTTTTGATGGAGTCTTAGGGCTTGAGATGGGTGTGGCCTGAGAGCTCTGTTTGGTGTGCCAAAGGTGACACTCCCAGGTTAGGCGTGGTAGATCTCTCTCTCTCTCTCTTTCTTTTATTTTTTTTTTTTTTTTGATTCAAAAGGGAAGTAATTCCACACAGCTGAACGAAGTTGGAGGTAGTTAGCAGGCAAATGATATACCCACAGGAGCCAGATATCGGAAGCTCTTTCCCAAGATCCCCACAGGGAATCTGTTCGGCCCTCAGAGTGGGCTCAAATTCTCCTTCAGCCTCCCACTGGGTTGCCAAAGTTATGGAATTGTAGCGTCTCTGGAGAGTGCTCACGTGAATTCCGTGAGTTCTCTCCCCCACTGTCTCTTTTTTCACAGTCTCAGTTCAGTAGCACCACAAATTTATTAGCTCCTAATCTCCTGTTAATTCGCCCCGCCCAGAGTCAGGTTTTTCTGCTAGGCTCAGGGCCGGTGCAGACCTGAGGTCGCTCTGCTTATGACGTATGTCCAAGATGGCGCCTGCTCTTTGTCTTGCTCGCCCTTGAGAGGTGAGCGGAGAGAGAGAAACCCGTGTCCGTACTAGTCACCCTTTTTTTTTTTTTCTCTCTCTCTTTCTCTCTTCCAGTTAGCCTTGTGAACTTCCCCCGCCCCGGGGGTCGTTCCCTCTAGTCTCCTCTCTCCGCTTGCCTGCTGGTGTCTCGGGCTATTGAGGTTCGGCTCACCTCGCGTTCCAGCGCTGGTGTGTTGAGTCTGCCGCTGATGTCCCGAACTGTGGGCTCCCACGCTCTCCACGCAGGTCCGCTGTGAGTCACGCGTTCCGGAAGAGTTTCTTCTGCTGTTTCCTCCCCTACTCTTCCTTGAACCTGCAGTATCTCCACTTTTATTAAACTATCTCTCCCCAGACTATCAGTGTGCTCCCTTCCTATTCCGCCATCTTGCCCAATCCCCTATTTTTTTATTTTTTGACAGGCAGAGTGGACAGTGAGAGAGACAGAGAGAAAAGTCTTCCTTTTGCCGTTGGTTTACCCTCCAATGGCCGCCTCGGCCGGTGCGCTGCGGCCGGCGCATTGCGCTGATCCGAAGCCAGGAGCCAGGTGCTTCTCCTGGTCTCCCAGGCAGGTGCAGGGCCCAAGGACCTGGGCTATCCTCCACTGCACTCCCTGGCCATAGCAGAGAGCTGGCCTGGAAGAGGGGCAACCAGGACAGAACCCGGGGTGCCGGTGCCACTAGGTGGAGGATTAGCCTATTGAGCCGTGGTGCCGGCCTTGTTTCTTTTTAAGTCGGTACATGTTCAGTATAGGCACATTTTTTTCAGTATATATATTTTAAAATTCATTTATTTATTTAACTGAAGGAAAGACAGTGAAAGAGAGAGAGAGAGAGACAGAGAGAGAGAGAGAGAGAGAGATAGAGAGAGAACGCTACAGAGAGCTTCCACCTGCTAGTTTAATCCCTAAATGCCTGCAGTGCTTGGGCCTGGGACTGAGGCTTGGGACAAAGCTGGCGGCTAGAAATGCATTCCATCTCCCATGGGGGTGGCAGGAACCCAGTTACTGGAGCCATCCCCACTGCCTCCCAGGTCTGCAATGTGCCAAAACATTTAATACGGAAATGCTAATGTTTTCAACAATTAGATATCTATATGCAATAAAATAAGCTTTGATACTATTTTAATCAGTCATTTTTAAGAAACTAACAATGTGATGATTTAAATAAGATTTTTTTTTTTTTTGACAGGCAGAGTGGACAGTGAGAGAGAGAGACAGAGAGAAAGGTCTTCCTTTGCCGTTGGTTCACCCTCCAATGGCCGCCGCGGCTGGCGCGCTGCGGCCGGCGCACCGCGCTGATCCGATGGCAGGAGCCAGGTACTTATCCTGTTCTCCCCCGGGGTGCAGGGCCCAAGCACCTGGGCTATCCTCCACTGCACTCCCTGGCCACAGCAGAGAGCTGGCCTGGAAGAGGGGCAACCGGAACAGAATCCGGCGCCCCAACCGGGACTAGAACCCGGTGTGCTGGCGCCGCTAGGTGGAGGATTAGCCTAGTGAGCCGCGGCGCCGGCCAAGATTTTCAAACAACAAATGATTAGTAATACCTTAGTTGAAAAAGTTGAAACATTTGAATTATCACCAGACAACTAAGGAAAAGTCATACAAATGAATATAGTAATCAATATTGGCAAATATGATTCTGCATGCCCTGATATATACCTTCATTTTTAAAAAATTATTTATTTATTTGGAAGGCAGAGTCTGAGAGAGAGAAATAGAGATATCTCCCATCCATTAATTTACTCTCCAAATGGCTGCAAGGCTAGAACTGGGCTGATCCAAAGCCTGGTGCCAGGAGCTTCTTCTGGGTCCCCCAGGTGGGTGCAGGGACCCGAGCACTTAGGCCATCTTCTGCTGCTTTCCCAGGCACATTAGCAGGGAGCTGGATTGGAAGTGGAGCAGCTGGGACTTGAACTGGCACCCATATGGGATGCCGGCACTACAGGAAGTGGCTTTACCCACCTTGCCATGGCACCAGCCTCTTTGATGTATACCTTCTATAAAATATTAAAAAAAAGAATTCAATATACAGAAAATGGAAACAGCCAAGTAGAATCACATTTGTTATCATTCTGCATACACAGGCAAACCAATGTATAAATATATATATATATATATATATATATACACATACATATATATATTTAAACTATTAAGGGGGCCAGTTCTGTGGTGAAGTGGGTAAAGCTGTTGCCTGCAGTGCCAGTATCCCATACGGGCACCAGTTCGAGTCCCAACTGCTCTACTTCTGATCCAGCTCTCTGCTAATGTCCTGGGAAAGCAGTAGAAAATGGCCCAAGTCCTTGGTCCCCTGTCCCCACATGGGAGACCTGGAAGAAGCTCCAGTCTCCTGGCTTTGGATCAGCCCAGCTCCAGCTGTTGCTGCCATTTGGGGAGTGGACCAAAGGGTAGAAGACTCCCCCGCCCCACATCTCTGTAACTCTGCCTTTCAAATAAATAAATAAATCTTGAAAAAACAAATACTAAGGAACACTAGAATGCTTTGAAATAGCTTGATAAATAAAACCAAACCTTTGGTATCACTATTTTTACCTTTATTACATCTGTAAGAGCAAATACAAAATTAAGTTATGAAGGTGAAAGATTTACTAATTGAGAAGGAACTGTATTCATTTATGATCAGTTCTGTTAATATTACTTACATTTAACTCTTTATTCTCCAGCTGTTTTCACTGCTTCATAATAAAATGATAAAAAGCTGTTTCTGTTCTGTATCTTTTCTCATGTAAAACAACTGCATTTGTTAGAGCCTTGTTGCTTTCCACACCAGTAGATGGCATTCTTATTCTTGTTTTTATTTTAATAGTTTGAGGTTCATGATAAATGCTGCGTACTGAACTTAATTCAGTTTTAGTTTCTACTGTCCACGTCCAGATGACCAACATTGGGTGGATCTGCCAAGGAAAGAACACACTCAAAAGAAGGACAAGAATGTAAGACCTGGCAAGCTGAGATGAACTGTGTCCAAAATGTTGGTTTTTTATTTTCGACTTTGCTAGGCCGTGGCAGATTGAGTGTGGATGGGAGGCTTTGGCATGAGCAGACTGGAACTTGGTCAGCATGTCCTTCTCTCTCCAGTGATGCATGATTTCTAGGAGCTCAATTCTGCCACTTCTGGGCGATGCTCAGGCTTCCAGGATGTTTCCCTGTTGCTCATGCAGGCTGGTTTCTGGATGTAGGGGAACAGACCTTGCGGCAACAGGTGAGTTTGGGAGGGAGCTGCTGCCTGACCACCCGGCCACTGCAGTCCTGATGTGTCCGCTTCTGTGATCACTCTCTTAGCATGTCAGGGTTTCTCCCTGGCTCTGCAGGTGATGCAGTATCGGAGTCTGAGTCACAGCTTCCACTTTGCCCTGATTTGATCACCCACCGCACAAACACAAGGGTGACCTTACTCTGAATAAGGCGGCTGCGGCTTACCTCTGGCTTGCTCCTCTTGGTTGCTGTAGGACTCCTTTGCCGAGAGTGCCTGTGAATGTCTAGATTCCTTCCACACAGGGCACAAGGAATATCAGGGTCACCATTTTTGGCTTGCTGATTGGATGTGCCCCACTGCTGTTATTCTACTGTGATTACTGGGTAAAGGTAGCATCTTCCCAGGGTCCCAAATGGGAACAGGCTCAGAGCCCCCTGCCTTCAGTGTAACCTTCCAGCTCTCTGGAGCGGCCACATAGTCACCAGGTCTCCAGGAGCCAGGCATGGCTCTCTTTCTTGTCTTTTTTTTTTTTTTTTTGAAGACTTATTTATTTATTTGAAAGTCAGAGTTACACACAGAGAGAAGGAGAGGCAGAGAGAGAGAGAGAGAGAGGTCTTCCATATGCTGGTTTACTCCCCACTTGGCCACAATGGCTGGAGCTGTGCTGATCTGAAGCCAGGAGCCTGGAGCTTCTCCCAGGTCTCCCACATGGGTGCAAGGGCCCAAGGACTTGGGCCATCTTCTACTGCTTTCCTAGGCTATAGCAGAGAGCTGGATCAGAAGTGGAGCAGCCAGTACTTGAACCGGTGCCCATAGGGGATGCCAGTTCTGCAGGCGGCGTCTTAACCCGCTGTGCCACAGCGCTGGCCCAGGCCTCTCTTTCAACACTCTCCCTCAAACTTTTCATCCCCTCTTCATCCCCAAGAATGAGCAATTCTCTCTACCATGTCTCAAGAGCTTCCTTTCCATTTTGTATTTTTGTTTCTTTTTGTTTGTTTTTACCCTACAGATTTCTTTTCCCTACATCAGTGTTCTCAACATTGTCACATTCACGGCTCCTCTTTCATATAACAAGCAACTTGACGGTAACTATTCAAACAACTTTATTATCATGGAATAATAAAAGGAAAGGAATTTGTTCAAAAAGAGAGTTGTCTTATATGTAGAATTGTCCTGAATCCCATGGACAGGGTTGCAGACTGATCTAAGTATCCCATGGTTTACTCAAATATGATCATCAGTAGCATGATTTTCCAAAACTGTAAACACTCTCTAAAAATCTAAACACAAAGTATGATACTTCCTTAATTGACACTAGAGCTTGCACCCTGAAAAAAAGTTCAGTGTCTATTGAAACTGGGTAGATAATACTATGAGTTCATATGTGAAGCAAAATTGGGTAATTATAAACACCTTCATTAATATAACATACACAAGTTTTATGGAAAGTGGAACAATCCTTCTGTGTGCAGGATTATTTTGTACATTGCAAGATGCATAGCACTTCTGCCCCTGCCAACTAAATGCCACTAGTGTCCCCAGTCACTGTGACAACAAAACCCTAACCCAATTTCCAAAAGCTCCCCGTAGGGGCGGTAGCATTCCCATTGAGAACCATTGTTCTAGACAGTAGCTTCCCATAAAATAGGTTTATGATCTCTTTTAGGTCTGCAGGTCGCAGATTTGGCAACACTCTGCAAAATGAGCCTTTTATTCATGCGTTTTCAGACTGTTCCAACATCTGTGCCTTGAGACCTCTTGGTATAAGGCCTCTCATTATTGACACATCTGGGGATTCCTGAGTTGCCCAGACTTTTGTTTGAAAGCCCCAGTACCCTACTCTGCTGCCTTCCATTTCTGTTTTTCCCATTTGTCTATTGAACTATTTTCTCATTGATTTGAGTTAATTCTTCAAATCTTCTAATTAGGAAATGCAAGAAAAATCAAGAAGCAGAGAGACTGAGTGACTCACACAGAATCCCACAGATGGGAACTGGGTAGTTCAGGATCTGAACCCCAGTCTTCTGTGGAGAACTTTCTGATTATGTCTTATTGTTATTGCTTTATAAATTAATTATTTGCCTTTTAATTTGAAAACCACTGTCTAAATTTTTTTTGGTTACTATTGATGAAATCAAGTTAATAGAGCCTGATTGTGCCTAGGTGAAATGGCAAATTACAGTTCTCAGCCTGCAGACCTACAAGGTGAGAGGACCCCACTGCAGCTACAGCCACCTCGTGAGACCCAGGCAAGACAGCCTTTCAGCTGTCACTATTGCTTCTCTTGGTCTTAACTGGTTTCCTATTCCCTATTTAGCCATTTTTTGTAGTCAGGCTTTGTTTACTGTATTGTCTGAAAACAATGTTTTTAATGTGAAACTTTCCATTTCCTGGATATCTAGATGTTGACTTGCCTGGAACCATATAACAAAATGAATCAAACATATAAAACAAAGCCAGAAACAGGTTTACTGTCTTCTCTTGAGGTAGCAAGGCCTATTTAGGGGAGGGGAATTAGTGTCCGCTGTACAAAATTAGAAAAAGATTTTTATGTCAAGAGTAAATTTTATGATCCAATTCCTTCAATTTGATTGCTTTGGCCCTACCTAAATGTTATCCTTTCTAAATCAAGAAAAGAACATTAGGGTAATGGTTGAGGTATGAATGATAAAATCTGTATGTGTATTAGGGAGAGAATGCATATGTAGCAATTGACTTAACAAGGTGTGCATCCCTGTGTGCATTTATGCCTGAGATCCAAATCAAGCCCTTAACAGGCAAGATTCTTTAATATAAATGAGAAATAGGCTTTATCCTGCCATAATGACCTGCAGCCTCTCAGACATGACTCTCCACAGACCCATCACTCCACCGAAAGGTTGGCCAGCTTACTGAAGCCATTATCTTTTATTTATGCAGATCAGATTGTGACAATCCTTGGAATTCTTTGTTCTCTCTCTCTCTCTCTCTCTCTCTCTCTCTCTCTCTGTCTCTCTCTCTCTCCTCCCTCCCTCCCTCCCTCCCTCCCTCCATCCCCTTGATGTGGTCCTTTCTGTTTTTGTATAGGCAACTCCCCAAACAAGCATTTTCATGACTTTCCAGGTCTGTTCAATGAAAATATTAGTGTATTACTCCACAAAGAAAAGAAAACTGTTTTAATTTTGGAGGCTGCTAGGTAAAGGAAGAAAGGAAAATTCCTTAATTTTTAAGCCACACAGGAGGTGTGTACTGTGCCAACATACTACCCAGCACCAAATCCCCATGGCTTACACTTCATTATTTAATACACCCGCCAGAGTTTTGGATGTGGCTCAGAAATTTTTTTAAAAACATTTCTTACATATGACTTTAATTTCAATGAATATGCCTTTTAAAAGCCTCAGCTTTCTTCCTTTTACATTTCCCATTAGTCAATATTAGCTACATATTCATGGGTGATGATTTAAATAACATTCTTCTTGTAGAAAACACTGAGTGGTAACTTTTTTTTTTTTTAATGAGTGTGCTTCCAGGGATCTTTTCCTCTATGGAGGGGTGGTGTTCAACAGTAGGAGCTGGAAGAACAGGAGAATATGAGTGTTCCTTTGGAGTGCGGCAGTTCAGTCTCCATTGAATATTACTTTTGTTTTTTTCCTGTAGTGCTGTTCTTTCTGACTTTTCTATGAGCCAAGAAGCAATCAAGAAGCCCACTGAGAGATCATGCAAGAACCACTGAAGGGATGATTTTCCCTCTTGATTTGGGGAAGTGCGGAATGCAGCTGACATCCTTAGGGTTCCTTTTTTTCCCCTTAGGGTTCTGAATCCTGCATTTAATCCACAAGCATTTTATTGAGTGTTAATTATTTTTCAGTTACTGTGCTAGATACTGTGGTAGGTATAAGAAAGAACCAAATGGTGTTTTTTGCCTTTATTCATTCATGTGATAAACATTTTCTATCCACTGGCAAAATCACACTGGACCAACAGCCCCAGTGGTCTTTTCAGTCAGTGTGGAAGACAATCTGAATCATTGACGGTGGGCATCACGGGGCAAAGAGAAGTCATCATAAGTGGAGAAGGACTGGCGCCATGAGAGCACTGTGTGTGTATGTGCAGGTATTCCCAAAGCAATAAAGCTCATATTGAGACCAGGAGTATGAGACCAAGTTAGACCTGGCATGGTAGAGAATGGAGAATATCCCAGGAAGATGGACTCAGAGCCTGCTTGAAGGCTGAGTTGACTGAGGTGAGTGGTGTATTGGAGGAAGTGGAAAAAAGCCCAATGCTGGGTAAGAATCAGTTCCTTTACTCTTTCAGAACAGGCATTTCGAGGGCTGCTTGTAGGTGGCGGTTCCTGGCTGTCTTCAATGACTGGAAAAGGCCAACTGCATTAGGAGCAGCTTGCCACCCAGCAGTTCTCAACTCCCCAGCATAGCATGGGGGAGAAGAAAGAGAGTTCAAACATGAAGTGCTGGGGATGCAGGGAATATAACAACCCAGCAACCATAAAATATTAACTGATGATAAGAGGAAAATGTCTCTCCACAAGTAAGGAATCACTGTACTCCTGAGAGTGGACATGAAATGTACTGCAGGCTCCTTCTCAGTCATTACTAACAGCTGAGTAGGATGAGATTTGATCTGATCTGCTGGTTTAGGGCAGGGGATTAAGAACACGGGATTTGGGGCAAGAACACTATCTTTGGAGAATGGAGAAATGGAACTAAATTGTTGAGTAAGGGAAGGAGAAAGTGTTGAAAGCCCTAGGCAGCTAGAGACTCTGTGAGTCGTCCCATTTATTGTGGACCAAGGCTTTCATTATAATGGTCATTCTTGTCACCATCTGCAACCATTCAGGGCCGAAATTGATAGCCCTATCTGCATCTGAGGATGGATGAGTCATAATTGGCTAACTATGAAGTTCGATGTTGTTTTCCCTTCTTTGGTCATCAGGACAGCCATTTCTTACTGTAATAAAGGAAATTGCAGTATCGGCAGGAAGAGATGTGGTTGTGATAGAGCATAAGGTGTGACAAAATAGTTCTGGAAGAATATTACCTAAATGTCTTCGGGAAAGCAAGACAAATTATTTTTTATCTACAACTATTATAGACTATTGCACTAAATTGTGTTTCATTCACGATGAGTTTCATTATTTTAGAGCATTGATTTTTCTATTCTTTTTTTTTTTTTAACTTTAAAAGTTAAGAGTAACAGTAGAGAAACAGGTTGCCCCAAAAGTATCCCTCATGACTTAACTTATAGATAGGTCAGGATTCTTACTTGATTGTTGAGATAAAGAAAGTATAGAAGAGGCCATGTTTGGCCACATTCACGCAGAAGACCAACAGTGAAATTCACAGTGTGGAGAAATCTGAAGTGGAGATCCTAGGAACTGAGAAATAAAAAACTAGTACGATAATAGCAGAAATAGGGTAAGCTGTATATTAAAATAATAAGAAAATCTTCCCCAAAGTCATCTATGCATACTGTTGGGGTTCCTTTCAGCAGAGTTTATCCTGTCCTGACACTCTTCTTGCACACAGCTTTGATGAATGAATGCTAGTTTAAGATGGATGATTTTCCTATTTATACTAATCACTGAAAACAACCATCGAATCTGAAATTCCTATGTTCCAGAGTGAGAACTCCCTTCACAGGCATGTCGAGGAGAATGCAGTCCTTATTTATTGCATTGTGGGTAAGATAAGCTGTTTGGTCCACGTGTGAGAAAATATAATGCATCTTTCACGTGTAAAGTGCCCTCTGAAGCTTTCTGCTTCACAACCTCTCTCCTTCTTTCCCTGTTAGCTCTAAATTTTTCATACCATCTTGAACATCTCTCAAAGAATTGCAAATTCTAGCTGGAACATGATTAATTTAGCATGTGGCCTCCTCCGATGAAGTGCTCTGCCGTCCATCGTTCTTAGACAGGGCTACCTCTCCTCTTGGCTCTTAGCAGGAAAAGTGAATTAAGGCAAAGGTGCAGGTTGTTCAGGTATGCTGCTTGAAAATGAATTTTTACTGGCAGTGCCACAAAGTCAACAGTGTGGTGTTGCAAAAGTGAGATTACAATATATAGTTGATGTTATTTTAGCTGGGAAGCTCAGTCACCCCATTTTCCTCTCTCAGTTTGCCAAGGGAATATCTATTATTCTTTATTTGGAGGTGAAAGGTAAAATGCAGACATTTCTTCTCCTTAAAGACTGCCTACCTTTATTTCTTTCATGTTCCTAACACTGTCTTTATTGCATCAGCTAATATTTTCTGTGAGAAGGTCATCTCCCTTTAATATTGAAAGAAGCAGCACATTTGTTTCCATTGTTGGAATTATTTTAATAGAATTCAATGGAGCTGAACCACGGAGGCCACTGCTACTGCATTCATAGATGGCATACAGTGGTTCTCACAAGGAAATCTCAAAAATATTTTCTAGATGTGGAACCATTTAAATCTATGAAAGAGTAGAAAATATGAACTTCTCCCTTTTAAAAAAGATTTATTTATTTATTTGAAAGTCAGAGTTACAGAGAGGATGGGGGGAGAGAGAGAGACAGGAGAAAGAGAGAGAGAGAGAGAGAGAGAGAGATCCATCAATTTTCCTTCTGCTGGTTCACTCCCCAGATGACCACAACAGCCAGTGCTGGGCCAGGCTGAAGCCAGGAACCTAGAGATTCATCTGGGTCTTCCACATGAGTGGAAGACAGGTGCCCAAGCACTGGGCCGTCTTCCACTGCCTTTCCCAGGACATTAGCAGGGAGCTGGATCAGAAGTGGAGTGATTGTGACATGAACCAGTGCCTATATGGGATGCTGATACCACAAGTGGCAGCTTTACCTGCTGTACCACAACACTGATCCTGAACTTCTTCTTTTGAAGGTATTTGAAATCTCATTCGAATGTTGTATACCTGCTATAATTTAGTTGCCTAAAACATTCTGTTGTGTAAGATGTGTAACAGGTATCTACAGCATTTAGCAAGTGACTGGTGTGTAATTAGGGCACAACCCATCTTGATGATGATGATGATGATGATGATGATGTGGTGACAATGATAATGGTGATGGAATGTTGGCACTCTAAAATTATCATTGAAGCAACCTGGTGACAAAAGCTGTTTATTCTTATTGCAGTAAGGCACAACAGCTCCTCTACAGAGTCCTAGTGTTTGGTGGATGTGTAAAGTCAGGAGGTCTGGTTTATGACAGGTCTTTCAAAGCTTAGGGCCTTGGAGATGGAGGGACTAGGGAGGTAGGGATATGGAGAGTAAGGGAAGGGGTTGTTCATTGTAACTGGGTAAACCTCATGATTAAGATAGCCGGAGTAAACACTTTTGAAGGATCTTGGCAGAGGAAAATAAACTGTTCTTTGATTCTAGAGGTGAACAGTTTGAGTTCACTTAAGTGGGATTTTTAGGAAGTTTCTTACACTAACAATAAAGTTATTCACAACTTTGATGTTCTCAGGCAAAAGTTTTCTACTGTAAAAATGTCAATGAAGACAGTGAAATAGTAAAATGATGTCCATAAAGAGTGATGATAGCAGATAGTGAAACAACCTTAACATGTGTGGCAAGCTGTGAGATGCAGATGTCTGTGCTTCTTCCTCTTCTCCCTCCTCCTCTTCCCTCTCCTTATTTATTTATTTATTTTTTGACATTTTTTGGGGGGAGGCCACTTACTACTAAGGAATTAGTTATTTGAGATAAATTATGTTTGTGGGACTGTGTGTTTTATAATAAGATAAATATTCTATGCTAATTTGAAAACTGTGCTAAGGAAAATGGTCTTCAAGGCCCATTTAAAATGTGATTCTCAAGAGTGTGATCAAAATGCTGATGTACTTCCATATACCCTTCAAAATTTAGCTGTGGGATAAAGCTGCTGGCTGCAGTGCCGGCATCCCATGTGGGCGCAGGTTCGAGTCCTGGCTACTCCATTTCCAATCTAGCTCTCTGCTAGGGCCTGGGAAAGCAGTAGAAGCAGTAGAAGATGGCTCAATGCTTGGGCCCCTGTACCCTGTGGGAGATCTGGAGCAAGCTCCTGGCTCCTAGCTTTGGATCGGCCTAGCTCTGGCCATTATGGCCATTTGGGGAATGAACCAGCATTTGGAAGATTTTCTCTCTCTCTCTCTCTGTAACTATGCCTTTCAAATAAATAAATAAATATTTTTTTAAAATAAAATCTTTTTAAAAATATTTATTTTATTTATTTGAAAGACAGAGTTACAGAGAGAGGTAGAGACAGAGAGAAAGGTCTTCCATCTGATGGTTCACTCCCCAGATGGCCACAACAGCCAGAGCTGCGCCAATCCAAAGCCAGGATCCAGGAGCTTCTTCTGGGTCTCCCATGTGGTTGCAGGGACCCAAGGACTTGGACCATCTTCTACTGCTTTCCCAGGCCATAGCAGAGAGCCAGATAGGAAGAGGAGCAGCTGAGACTAGAACTGGTGTCCATATAGGATGCTGGCACTGCAGGCCAGGGCTTTAACCCGCTGTGCCACAGTGCCTGCCCCAATAAATAAATCTTTTAAAAAAATCTAACCCCTTTGTGGATACCCCTAGGTGTCCCTGTAAGGTACTGTGGTCTGTGCTTTCTTGTCCCACCCCCCCCCCCCACCCCCCCACTTCCCTAGTGTGAGAGCTTTAAAGCTGGAGTTAATCTTCTTTATACTTGATGCCAGGGACTGAAGTGTGTGTTGATGACACAGTGAAAAATAAGAAGCAATGTCTGACCTCTTTGAGTTCTCATACTAGTAGGGAAGGTAAATGAAATAATTGCTCTTTATTTACACTTTTATTGTTTGTATGTGCCTACAGGGCATTATACTTACAAGTGAACTAATTAATCTGGGGTGAATAAATGAATGACTGTACATTCATAAAGTTGGTATGAAATAATAGTTCATTGTGGCTTTATATTCCTGAGAAATCTGAACACATAGTGTTACACAGGCATGTACACATTTGTTGTTCCTTTTCCAAAACTGAATATATATTTTTATCATTTTTCATTATTAAGTTGCTGTATTTTAAAAAATGGATATGTAAGATTTTATTGTGTTTGAGTAAAAATCCCTTGTTGGTTTTGGAGACAAATCTCTCTGAGTTTGACTTGGATTAATGTCAATTTTATTTGCTTTTTTGGTGGTCTAGAAATTTAATTTTACTGTATATAAATTTATTAATCTTTTCCTTTATGGACAGTATTTTTGTGTCTTATTTAAGACAAATTCCTTAACCTCATTGTGCCAGAAATCTTCTAAAAATTTTAAACTTTCAGTACTTTTTTTTTTTAAAGATTATTTATTTGAAAGGCAGAGTTACAGAGAAGCAGAGTGACAGAGAGAGAGAGAGAGAGAGAGAGATCCTCCAACCTCTGGTTCACTCCCCAGATAGCTGCAATGGTCATAGCTAAGTGGATCCAGGAGCCAGAAGCCAGGAGCCAGGAGCTTCTTCCCGGTCTCCCACACGGACGCAGGGGCTCAAGGACTCAGACCATCATCTGCTGCTTTCCCAGGCCATAGTAGAGAGCTGGATCGGAAGTGGAGCAGCCAGGACTCAAACTGGCACCCATATGGGATGACAGCACTGCAGGTGGCACCTTCACCCACTACCACAGTGCCAGACCCTGAAGTTTTACTTCTTGAATGTATTTTATTGAATTTACCTGGAGATGACTTCCGTGCATGGTATAAGGTAGACATCTGATTTTATTGTAGTTTCCTCACATAAATGTGCTGATCAGTGTCAACTGAATACTCAAGGGGGGGGGGGGTCCTCTGCAAACAGCAGGGGGTACTTTCTCTGCTATTTTCTCCTTTCACTTTGTCCTTTTATTTTATTTATTTATTTGACAGATAGAGTTACAGACAATGAGAGGGAGAGACAGAGAGGTCTTCTGTCTGCTGGTTCACTTTCCAAATGGCCACAATGGCTGAAGCTGAGCTGATCCGAAGCCGGAGCCAAAAGCTTCTTCTGGGTCTCCTATGCAGATACAGGGGCTCAAGTACTTGGGCCGTCTTCTATTGCTTTCCCAGGCCGTAGAGCTGGATCAGAAGAGGAGCAGCCAGGACTCGAACCAGTGCCCATATGGGATGCTGGTGCCACAGGGGAAGATTAACCTACTGTGACACAGTGTCGGCCCCTCACTTTATCCTTTTAACTCTAGCCTCTTAGTGTCTCTGAGTCTCAGCGCCTTCTCAACTCTTGGTGTCCACTGGGTTAAGCCTGTGTTCCTCTTTCCTGTGCTGTGACTCAGGAATACTCTCAAGGCAGTAAGCTGTGATGATAATGGGGCTCACTTCGTTTTCCATCTCTCAGTGATAACCATCTTTTGAATTTCTTGAAAACATTTGTTTCAAGTATTTTTGTCCATTTTGGGTTGCATCAGATAGGATGGTATATCTGGTCTTTGTTACTTCATGTAGACTGGAAACACAAGTCTGAGAAGGAGAATGACAATTGAAGTATTTAAGAACTGAAACTGGAGAAGGCAGTCTGGGAGAGCAGGTTTTGCGGCTCCACAAGCTGAGAGACTGCAAAGTTTAATACAATCTGAGTAGGAAACTGAGGCTGAGAGAAAGGACGTCACTTTGTAGGTATGATCAGTGTATCAAATAATCATTAGTGTGAGGGAAATGACTTGATGGCTTGAGTTGTATTTCACCTGAGCTCTGGAATGACTTTTGGAAAGACAATATAAAAAAAAAGACTTCTTTTCCTGGGCTCATGGGACCTGGGAGATAAGACTGTGGTTTGGGCAAGGAAGGGATCAGAATGGTTCTAGGTAGAGATGCAGATTTCCTGAAGATGAAGGCCTCAGTTAGTGCAAAACTTCTCATGTCTAGCCTCCAAAGTACTCACTTCCACTGTAACCCATGAATAAAAAGCAAGTCACAGAGCCAGCCCAGATGCCAATGAAGGCACTGAGGGTATGAATGCCAGTGTGGTTATTGTATCTTTGCAGCCAGTTACCACAGTAACCCGCTACCGTTATGCATGAAGAAATGGGAATAAAATGAGAAAGGAAGATATGGCCAGATTGCAAGATCTTAAAATTCTTGAGTGTAGGCAAAGAGAAATTAAAGGCTTTTTGCATAGGACAAGGAAGTGAAACCAATGGTTTCAGAGGAGTCGCCTCGTAGTGAGATGTAGCTCTGATTAGAACACAGTGGCTGGATGCAGATTGGAATGTTAGTAGGTCATTGACATAACTCGGGTGTGAGTAGGTAGCACCAACAGGAAGGGGCAGGCATTTGGTGCAGCATTCAATGATGCTCTCATCCTGTATTGGAGTGCCTGGGTTCAAGTCCTTGCTCTGCTTCAGAATCCAGTTTCCTACTGATCTGTACCATGGGAGGCAGCAGATGAAGCCTGGGGTACTTGCCACCCAAGTCTGTGTTCCAGACTTCTGGTTTTGGCCTGTCCTAGTTCCAACTGTTGTAGGCATTTGGACTGGTGAGCCAGTAGATTGGAGCTTTGTCTGCCTGGATGCCTCTGTCTCTGCCTTTCAAATAAAATGAAAATAAGTAAAAATGTTTTTAAAAGTGGAAAGGAAAATGATAATGCCCATAAATAACCCAAATTACATAGGGTAAAAGGATATTAACAAGGGAGGAGAAAAAATGTTGAGTAGAAATGCATAGCAATCTGTAGGAACTCAGCACTGGTTTCCAAACTTGAAAAAGAATGCAAGGGGTAGGGAACAACACAGCATGTGAACTGAATTGGTCTCCTGAAAGGATGTAGGGTTATGGGGCAAATTCCGGGTTTCAAAAGATTCAGGGATTAGGAGCAAATTCTGATTGTATCTACTTTTGGACAAAGAGCTAGAATGGCTGAGGTTTGCCTTTGTTCCATTAATCAGAATGGTATTTACTAGTATTGCCTACTCGTAATCTCTTTCCAACAATATGGTGATATGATTACTGTAAGTTCTGTAGCATTTCTTTCTTTTTTTTTTTTAAGATTTATTTATTTATTTGAAAGTCAGAGTACACAGAGAGAGGAGAGGCAGATAGAGAGAGAGGTCTTCCATCCGCCGGTTCACTCCCCAGTTGGCTGCAATGGCCGGAGCTGCACAGACTCAAAGCCAGGGGCCAGGAGCTTCTTCTGGGTCTCCAATGTGGGTACAGGGGCCCAAGGACTTGGACCATCTTCTACTAATTCCCCAGACCACAGCAGGGAGCTGTATCAGAAGAGAGCAGCTGGGACTCAAACTGGTGCCCATATGGGATGCTGGCACTGCAGGCAGCAGCTTTACGCGCTATAGCACAGCACTGGCCCCCAGATCTGTAGCATTTCTAACTGAGTTAAGAGCTGCAGAACCCGAGTCTGCAGTACACAGCAGAAAGTTATGTTGAACTGGGAGGTACAGAAAGCATGAAAGCATGGAGAAGGAAGGTATTAATTGTGATTAGGGAAATCAGTAAAGAATCATGAAGTTTTTTTGCAGTTGAGTTTGCCAAGAGGTAAGATTTTAAGAAGTCTCCCTATGCTTGGGGCTGGAGAGCTGAGGCAAAGAACATTCTAGAAAGTAAAATGCAGTGCGAAGAACAGAAAGTGGGATGGTGTTTGAGTAAGTGTTGATAATCTGATGTCACTATAGCAGAAGATGCTTGCAAGGCACAGGGCAAGAAGCAAGTCAAATAGATCATGGAGACCATTAAATGCTTCCATGGTGTTTGCTGTGCAATCCTGGGAAGATGCCAAGAGGCTGAGCTCAGAAGGGAGAGCACTGAACGGTGGGTGAGCAAGAATGCTCCAGGGGTGGTTTGCAGAAAGGATGCTGAGGGGATGTATCTGGGGGAGAGGCCAAGGATAGCAGAGGAAGGTGGCCAAAGGCAGGGAGGCAGCTTGGTGAGAGCCTAAGGAGATTCATGCTTAGGAAGCGGCAATCTGACAGAAGAAAAGACTGTGCAGGGTGAATAGTCAGGTTGTGAGGTCAAGGAGAGATGGAAGTGAAACACAACGTTGAGGAGTTTTTCATTGTTGTTTCCTTCCTTCCTTCCTTCCTTCCTTCCTTCCTTCCTTCCTTCCTTCCTTCCTTCCCTTCTTCCTCTTCCTCCCCCTCCCTCTTCCTTTTCCTCTACCTTGTCTTCAGCTTAGATGATGTTGAAGATGCAGATGAGATTAACTGAGATGAGGAATGAAGGACTAAGTTGTGGAAAAGACACTTGTTTTGTTTCTATTTTTTGTTTTTTAAATTCTCATAGTGTTTTAGTTTTATGGATAAAGAACAATAATACTTTCTCTTTTGAAATAAAAAATCTGCAAAGAGGAACTATGTGTTTTGTGAACCATGATTTATAGTATGTATATTGGCTAAGTTTTACTCTCCTTGGCCTAAGCACTCAAAAGAGAGCTCTTGCTGGGACACACATTCCAATTTTGTGTTTCTGTATTTTACAAGGGAATTTAAATGCACCACTTCAGAGTGAATTAGGAGTGAGTTTGTACATTTTTCTGCTTGGCAGAACTCAAATAGTTTCCCAGGGAATACGTTCTCTGTTTTTCCAACACCTTTTCCTTATTCCCCAAACAGATTAGCACATGTCTCTCGTATTTCCCACATTGTCATCAGAGCGAGAGAGCGCGAGGGAGAGATTGGGCGCAGGGCATGGTAATTTTACACTGGAGACAGTGATGTGTAGGATCTGAAGTTTCTAAACTCCTGGAAGACTCTTGGGTGCAAGGTACCTTTTGCGTTCCAGCAAAAACCAACACAGCACATGAGGTAATCCCTAAAGGTGTCTGGGCCCCTAGACTGCACCTGAAAGCTCTTATTGTTCAGTGCTGGAAACATTTTCGTAGGATTTATTCAATGCCCAGTCTCACATTGATAATATATGATAATTAAAAAGTAAGCCTTTGTTAATATTCAATAGGACTGACAGTAGGAAATGGAGATGCAGTCTCTCATCTCTTCTTTTAACACTTTTCTCCCATAGTTAATCTCATGGGGGTTGCTTCCTTCTCTCCTCCACCCTCTGTCTTCCTGCCCACAGATACCCAGAACTCTTACACCCTCTAACTTCCCTGAACAACCACTAGGAGCAATTCTCAGAACTAAATCTTGTGCTATTCAGCAGAGTTCATACAGAAGAGGATACTTCAGAATTTATATATATATATAATATATACATGCATAATACATATGTACACAAATTTACATGTTTTATACTCAGATTTTCCCAGAAAAATAGTGATCTAGATGGTAGAAGGGGAAAAATAACTCAAGATCTAATATAATTTAAACCACAGTTAGATACAAGCTAATAGCCCTTTAGGGTATGCTTGCTCTCCTCTTGTAAAAAATTATGTATCTATTTATTTTCATTTTATTTGAAAGGCAGATGCAGATACAGACACAGACATACACACAGACACACACACAGGTCTGCCATTCACTGGTTCACTCCCCACTTGTCTCCAACAGCCAGGGCTGGGACTGGCCCAAACTCCAGGCTCCTAGAACTCCATCTGGGTGTCCCACGTGGGTGGCAGCCATCACTGGCTGTCTCCCAGGATGCACGTTAGTAGGAAGCTGGATCGGAAGCAGAGTAGCTGGCATTCATTCTGCATCTCAACCCATACAAAAATCAAGTGCCCACTCTATCTCCTCATTCCTTATCTCATGAGGGTGTTTGTTTCACATGGAGGAGCAACCCTGAAATTTCCTGCAAGCTCATCCATCAGGCTATACCCTGCCTACTTGTCTTGCTGTTGGCTGGGTAAGCTGGTCCCTCTTGCTCGGCAAGTATTTGGAAATTCTTCAGGTACTACTCAGTCTCTACTAGGGTCTTAGGCAGCTCCCAGTCAGATTCATAGCTCCTTCTACCTTTGGAACCTTCCCACAGAGGAGGGGGAGGGTTGTGGAGCATGTAGGTCCCATCTTCATGTCTTTTAGAACCTGCAAGTGACCAAGAAAGGAACATTCTGTGACCGTCTGCTTGTACACCAGGTGGTTTCCTTGCTGTGGCTAAGAGTTTGGTTGGCATAAGTTGCCTTTAAGGACTGTAGACTCTGCAGTGACCTTGTGACATAGGAGAAGAGGTAAACACTTTTTCTGTGGATTTGGGCTTCTGCTCTTCTCATCATACATCGTTAAGAAGGGCAACCATATAATTTAATGTTCTTACTGGGATACTTTTGAGATTGAAAGGGGTTGCTAATGGGGCCAGCACTGTGGGTCCCATTCTGTTCCACTTCTGACCCAGCTCCCTGATGATGTGCCTGGGAAGGCAGTAGAGGATAACCCAAGTCCTTGTGCTCATGAACCCAACTGGGAGACCTAGAGGAAGCTCTTGACTCCTGGCTTCTGTTTGGCCCAGCCCCAGCTGTTGTGGCCATTTGGGGAATGAACCAGCAGATGGAAGACCTCTTGTTCCTTCTCTTTTTCTCTGTAACTTTGACTTTCAAATAAATAAATAAATCCTAAAAAAGAAAAGGAGTGCTAAAATAATTCCAGTTGTACAATATTTTGAAATACATTTTTGTTGACTGACATGTTTATTTTATAATTTTGATGGTGTCCTCAAGTAGTTCTATTAAAATTATTTCAAAATAAAATGCCTTTAATTAAAAAATAAAAATGATATATAGAGGGTACTTAAAGATTCATGGAAATTGGAATTAAAATATAATATCAGTTTGGTGCAAAACAAAAAAAGATGGAAATCTAGCCATGTGAGGATCTTCAAAAAGTTTGTGGAAAATGTGTATTATGAGAAAACTCTGCATGGATTTAAACTTTTTTTGCACCAACATAATCTGATCTTCTAATTTCATTCTGCATTCACATTCTGAAATGTGTACAGGTGAAAATGGGAACAAATAGATAGCCCCTCCATGAGAGGGCCTGGAGGAATGAGATTCATATTTCTGAGAGAGGCTCCAGTGCAAGTGCTAAAGACTGCCAAGATCAGTTCCCCCAGGGACTTGCAGGCCCAGGCTGGCTCATCTGCAGAGAGTCTTTAGGTCTTGACTACATCAAGAGACACCAGGTCACACACAATTGCCCACAGAGCAGCAGCCTTCTGTGGATCAAAGAGGTCAGTGAATCCACTGGTGTCCCACAGCTGACTCTGGACCCCAGAATTCACTGAGAAAAGTCTGTAAATGCTTGGGATTTGAAACTTTTGGAACTTTCTTTTATCAGAGCCAGAAATCACAGTTTGACAAGAATACACCTAGAATCACAGGAAACAAGATGCAGAAGAAAGCCTTCTACAGAACTCATTTTCTGCTGAAGGTCTGATGACTACAGGAAGGTATGAAGCACCGCCTAAGCTTTTCAGGGAACAGGACCGTTTAGAGGTAGCAAAACACCAGTGTCAGCATGATAGTGACCATATGCCTTATAGAATACAGTGAAAAGAGACTGGATATGTTGGGATTAAGCAAAACAAGGGCAATATTGACGCTTAGCCGATGAAGGAAATTAAAGAAAGAAAGCAGTATAAATTATTTTCAAATGAGTTGGAATGGCTTTCTGAACGTTGTCATTAGCTAGCTGCCTTCAACATCCACTGAAGTTTTCAGACAATACGCTAACAATCACGTGCTAGTCACGGTTTCCTTTAAGTGAACTCCAAAATAGTAACTTTCAGTTTCCCCTGAAAGGAGCTCAGGAGGAGGAAATTCAGTTCCAAACCCCAGTCCAGGTGCTTGTGATGGGGGTCTTTTGGGAACAAAATCTGCTACCAGTTAGTGGTGATCCTGCACCAGCTCTTTCACCAGTGGGGCTTCCAGCTTCCTCATGGGGGACAGGGAAGCTGGGCAGTACCCACAGGACATTGAGCCTTTTCATCTGGGGATGGAAGGGGACACTGCTGGGATTTAAGCTGTAGAGGCTGATCAAATCTGGTGAACATTTGGATCGTTTGCAATGAGGACATCATGTTGGCGCCATTCTGAGGGGGAATAGCACAATGACACAAAGCAGATCAATACTTCTGGGGTGATGGCCAGAAAAGGAGTAACAGTGTCTAGAAAACAGCATTTCATTGTAACCCAAGGGCATCAGTGTGACCAAAGAGGCTCTGCAAGGTTCCAAGGGGAGGCTGATGCTCTTTAGGACACCAACACACGGAATGATTCTTTTCTCATGCAGAATTTCTCTGGCTACAGGGATTTTTTTCCCTGCTCAGGTAGACCCCATAGCACATTGAACTTCTGGTTCATTCTGTTATTCTTTCACACTGAAGTCAGATTTTTAAAAAATTTAAATGCAATATTACTTGTATCTCTCATGTAATCATTAAGATAGATACCATGAACTAAATTATTTTCAAAAAAGGAAGCAAACCATTGTTCTATAGAACTAAAAAAAAATCTACCAAAAGCAATGATACATAATGCATTTGCTTTTGAAAAAGGATGGCAGTTGGTTTACAAAAATGTAAACACTACGAACGTGGTTCAGGAAATTATTTTTGTCTCCTGATGGTCATTTAAGGCTGTGTAAGGGGAATGCCTGGTTTTAGGATTCCACATCCCAAGGACTGCTGATCTTTTCCATTTTCTCTTAAGTGCATGCATTTTCCCTAGTAAACCACAATCTAATAGAGCTGGTGTCACTCTTGCTCATCACCTAGCGTTTGGTACAATTTGCATTCCTACCCTTTGTTGATGTTATTTAAAGAAACAAGGCATGCAAATGAAATTCTTTTTCAGTAGAACAGATTTTTTTTTAACTTGATCAGTCCACATGATAGAACTCTGCCAGTGGAGTTTTGCAAAGAGGATGGGTTTATTTAAGCAGCTGTACTCTGTTATGGAGTATCTTGTGACTTGCCTCAAGGAAAATGTCTGTATTCCCCAGATTGTGTGGTTGCTGCTCTTGTTTTTGACTCTGTGGGGCTGGCTGTCTCTTTGTGCTGCCTGGCGCCAGCTGCAGCAAGCAGCCGGGAGATCTCTGTGGCCTGCTGATGTCAGGGTCTTGGAGAGCTCCGATTCCAGGTTGTATCTGCCCTGTCAGGAGTACTTTATGTGTATTGCTTGTGTATCCGGCAATTCCCAGATCAGAATCCCAGGGGTCAGTGTAATAGCTACAAAGCAGTGTTTTCTTTTTGTTTTGTTTTTTCGAAGTCTGTCCCAGTGCATTCGGAGGGACTAACCAACGCAAATTTCTTTTCAGCAATCCTAGGAGTCCTCAGGGAGTGTGTTGTGTTCTGTCTGGACTTTTTTGTACTCTTTTCTGCCCTCCTGGTCTTACTTGCTGTGATAATGCTCCTGTTTCCTGGGGAACTGTGTGTGGCTCCGCTGTCCCTGTTGCTCACCTGAGATCCAGTTCCCTGGTTGAAGTCTGGGCAGAAGACACGTTCTGTTTCTTCACAGTTCAGGTGCCTGCTAAGGTGGAGGTTTCAACAAATTGCACAGCTTCTGTCGCCCTGTTGGTGTCCATACTGTAATTTCTTGCTCTGAGTGGGATGTCGCTCTTAGAGATGGACGTTTTACAACTTGTCCCCTTGCTCCCAGCTTCACACTGGGTACTGAGGGCCTCCTGACAATCCCTGCTCCCCACAGAGTGCAGGGCTCTGGGTCTCCCAGCGTTGTTTCTGGGGCCTGTGTGCAGCTCCCTACATCTGCCTTCCCATCTTCCTTTTCCAACTCTCGGCCCTTAGGGAGGTGTCCTGGTTTCTTTTCCTAAAAAGCTTACCAGGGTCCTTTGAGGCTTGACTTACTCCAGATCTAACAAGACAGGCTGGAGAGCTAGGGCTCAGACTGGGATCCCTGCTATAGCTCATCAATAGACCCAGGAGGGAAAGTGTACAGACTAAAACTTCCTTTTCCCCTAAGAATCTGACTCCATCTGACATCTTTATATTTATCACTTCATAGTTCTCAAACTGACTATGTCAAATTGATCATTTTATTATCCTCTACTTCCTGCCTCTTCTCTTTTTCTCCCTGCACTCTCTCTCTCTCGCTTTTTAAAAGATTTATTTATTTATTTGAAAGTCAGAGTTACACACAGAGAGAACGAGAGGCAGAGAGAGAGAAAGAGAGAGAGAGAGAAAGAGAAGTCTTCCATCCGCTGGTTCACTCTCTGGCTGCAATGGCTGGAGCTGCACTAATCCAAAGCCAGGGCCAGGAGCTCCCTCCAGGTCTCCCAAGTGGATGCAGGGCCCCAAGGACTTGGGCCATTTTTCACTGCTTTCCTAGGCCACAGCAGAGAGCTGGATTGGAAGTGGAGCAGCGGGGACTTGAACCAGTGCCCATAGGGGATGCCAGGACTGCAGGTGGAGGCTTTACCTGTAACATCACAGCGCTGGCCCCCACTCTCCTCTTCAAATAACACTTTATTCCCATTTGTGCCAATCCAAATCTACTCTCTTCCTTTTTTTTTTTTCTCTCTCTCTCCCTTTCTTTTTTTCTCTTTTCCTTTCATCCAGAAACATTGTGTGGCTGATTGCTAGGGCAGGTTCTTTTCAGAAGCAAAGCCCCGCACTCTTGTTCCCTCTGAGCAGGGCGTTGCTGGCTCATGGGCTGCACCTGCTTGCTAGGGACTCTATAGATGAAGTGACAGGCATTTGGGGAGCCTGTGAGCGACTCTGATGAGTAAAATGTTCCCTCTTCCATCCCAAAATTCCAGAATTGGGATCTTCATGTTTGAATTTGAGGGTATTTATTTATTGAGGAATAAAGCTTCCTGAAGGGGATGCTAGCAAAATGGTAACATTGATCACCTTTAATATTTAAGGCAGCACAGTATCTCCATTTCTGCATTCAATTGTACCTCTTTCTCCACTTGACTGATTACATCTGCATCAAGCCTATTTCCAAATAAGCTCATATTCTGAGATACTGGGGTTAGAACTATAACATATCTCTTTTGGGGCATACCATGGAGCCCATAACAGTTGCCACAAGAGAAGGGGAACATATTGTTTCCAGAAGGCAATCAAAGTTTGTCAAATCAAAGATCAGCCAGGTTGCCTAGATGTTCTAAAGGAGCAGGGAGACCACATAGAGCTGCTGTCACAGGGTAGGCAAGTGGAAGTTTTCACTGGGTCCCAACGGAGCACCCTGCTCCCGTGGACTGTCAGTGGGAAGTGAGTGCCACCGTGGAAGACTGAGGGCAGAGGGATGGGGAGGTGACCGAGGGCTGACGCAGGAGATCTGTGGAAGAAGGGTACTCTCCCATCAGCCATGCAACTGGGAGAGATGCAGGATGCATCCTTCACACCTGCTCTGTCCCTTGTCCAAGCCCTTCATGACCACACCCAGGAGCCGCTGCCAGTGCCTCTGCCCAACTAGTCTCATGCTTTCTGTTCCTGCTGTATAGATCTGTAGGCTTCCCCAGGATTTAAATTCCTCTGCGGGTTGGAAATGTATCTTCATTCTTCCTCTTTTTTTCCAGAAACTAGCCCTGTAATTTACCTGTAGAAGGTGCTCAATAAATTTTAAATTAAAATAAGTATGTTAGAGTATGGAAACATTTCGCTCATGTATCAAATCTACACCTGGTGAGAAATTCTTGGTTTAGCACCCTCTGTATTTGTCATCTGTAAAATGGAAATAATTTTAATCTCTCATCATGTTAGTAGCATCTTCACGAGCTGTAAGAAAAAGAATGCTTGTTAACAATATGCCACATGGGGAATGCTTGACAAATATTGGTTAATATGGTTTATGTAATTGCTAATAATTGATGCTATTTTGTGAAGCTAACCGAGTCTGAGAAAGACTGAGATTGTCTGTGAAGGTTTAGAACTTTGGTTATTAAATATTAAATGAGCAGAGGAAATAAGACAATTAATAGAGTTTTCAGCCTACTCTGTATTATTTCATAATTTTGCTTATATCTAGTTGGACTTAATTAATTTTGTAGACCTGTATGTAACCTGAAGATGAAGCCTATCTGGAGAGCAGAGGGGAATGTTCTTAACAGATGACACTGACACTTTCAGTAGAACCAAGACCTATGGGCTAGAAAGGACTCAGTTTTACCCACCTCTGTCTGCTCAGCCTATTAGAAAGCTCCTGCTTTGAAAAGAGCCCGAAAAGACAATAAAATAATTATATACTACTCAGCCATTAAAAGGATGAAATGCTGTCTTTTTTTTTAAACAAAATGAATGAAACCAGAAACCATTATGTTTAGTGAAATAAAGCAGTCCCCCAAAAATAAATATCATATATTTTCTCTGATATGTTTGTGGTAGTTAATATAGAATATTAAAAAAATGTATAGGAACAAAATGGACTTCCTGTGATTTGTTGTTTTTAATGCTTGTTTATGCTTCTATGGAACTGTGGTCTTTCTGCTTTTTACTTGTTGAACATTATGGTTAGTTGTGCATTAAACCTGTGATTATAGAGTGGATTGAAATTGCATTTTTGCAAAAATTAAAGGAAAAAAGGAAGGAAGGAGGGCATTGAGGGAGGGAGAAAATAATTATTAATTTTCTTAGAATTGTACCTATGAAGTACATGAAAGTTTATATTAATAAAATTTAAAAAAGAATTAATATCTAGTCCAAGATCAAAATTTCTTAATAGTTCTAAATGACACCAAACTATATCAAGAATAAGGGATTTTTAAAAGGCTATGGAAAATGCATATTATGAAACAACTGTACATGGATTGCAAATTTTTGCACCAAAATTATTTTTAAAATTCTATTTGTCCAGAAACTTCTCAAAGTACCCTCTTATATCACATGAGAAAGAAAATGTTATGTGAATGTGGCTCTGAAATTTGGATATGCATATCAAGGTGTTCATTTCCAATTGCAAACCATAAAATCAAAGCAGTTCATCTGCTGATTTAGCAGTTCTTACTAAATAGCTAACTAGAGTGGGCTGGGAGGAAGCAATTTAAGACAATTTCTGTAAGGAGCAGTGATTTGAAAGTTTGAACCAAAATACTTCATGTGAAAGGCTCAGAAAAGCTAAGCAGCTGAACACATAAATCAACATTTTGTGACCGATTACTTACACGGAGCCTGCTTTCAATAAATCTGTTTGGGAAGGTGATTGGCAGATTTTCTTTCTCTGGGGCCCGTACGACAAATCCACTTGCTGTCTTTGCCTGGAGAACCTGTCCCAGATGTCCTCTGCTCTGCTGTACTGTTTGGCGGTGTGAGGGGCAACTCACGGGAGAAAATGGTTAAGGAGAATTTTCCACTTTACCTGTAAACTAGGGATAGACATTTAGCCTGGTGGTTAAGCTGCCTATGTCCACCTGTGTCCCATATCAGAGTAGCTGGGTTTGAGGACTTTCTCTAGCTTGGAGCTCCAGCTTTTTGCTAATGCAGACCTGGGGAGGCAGTGTCAAGAGATTGAGTTTGTACCACCAATGGGGGAGACCTGGACTCTCTCTCCTTTTCTCTCTCTCTTCTTCTCAAATAAATTAGAAATAAATGTGAACTAGCACAGAAACTTCTCTACCACAAGGCACCAGGGCTCAGCAGCTATTGAAGATCATTAAATGAGGCATTCTATATGAAAACTCTAAAGTACTACCTCTTCACAAGCTACAAAGTGACTGTATATCCTTGATCTCATTTGATCTTCACAATAATTCTGAATGGTGGGGACTATCCTCAACCCCAAAAGATAAAATAATTGAGATTAAGAGATCAAATGCTTGTCTAATCCAGGTGCTGTGTTCTTTTCCCTACCCAAGACTGAGATTTGATGTTTCAGCTGTCTTAATAAGTGCTGAATAATGGTTGTGATGAAGGCAGAATGGGGAGGGATTACCAATGTTGCTGATAAACAGATGAAAGCAAGGAGTGTGGACGACACGAAGGCTGGGAGCTGGCTGTGCACTTCGCTGAACCTCGGCGTGCAGTCCCTGGCACAGGCAATCCAAGGCTCCATGAAACCCATCTTGAAAGCAGAAGGACTTAGGCTCCAGGACACTACCTCAAAAAGAAAGAGCTAGAGAGGGAGGATTAAACTGCTATTTAATTGTTGGGGACACGTCCACAATGTAACAAATGCCCCAAGAGAAGCAATTTGGAAAAGAGTGAGTTGGAAGCCTTGGGGGAAAGTCAGAATCTTTAGTCATAAAGCACCTGAACAAGACATAATTATTAGCCCCGGGCTTTATTTTAATGATGTACTATGTCTTAAATATAATACCGACAGTTCGCTGAAAGATGCCAGCTGCTCAGAACGAATGAAACAAAAGGAAAAGAAGGGCCATTTGTAATGAGTGTGGATCTTTGTACAACCTGTCATTTTGGCCGCCGCCTGATACTCTGGTGCCCCAAGGGGCTGACAGAATGTGCTGGCACATGCCATGGGACATCTGCTGACAGTCCCCTGGGCTGGGAGTGGTCCCCACTTGGATCTTTCACCTGCATGTGTGCCTTGGTGCATTTTCACTGTAAGAGATAGTAGTGAGAGATGGTTGGTGGCTGGTTCATGCAGGGGGCTGGTTGATCACACGTTTTCCTTGGCATTTGGAGAATCTGGGCACAAGTTCTGCTTCTAACTGTGACAAACAAGTCAGCTTTTAGACTCCTCTGTTCCATGTCTGCACACGATAGCATGAAATCTGGGTATTTTAAAGGATTCTGGTGAAGATTAAGTAAGATGCTCTTTGTGAAAATGCCTGGACTGTAGCAGAGATTTTATGAAGGAAGGGAGATTATCACAGTCCCTTTGAGGGAAGATCAAACTCCATATTAGCAATTTACTGTTTATTTGTGCGATCTTTTTCTATTAATTACCTTTTTGTATTATAGAAACATATTTTTTAATTTCTTTCTTTCTTTTTTTTAAATTTTTTTTGACAGGCAGAGTGGACAATGAGAGAGAGAGACAGAGAGAAAGGTCTTCCTTTGCCGTTGGTTCACCCTCCAATGGCTGCCGCGGCTGGCGCACCGCGCTGATCCGATGGCAGGAGCCAGGTACTTATCCTGGTCTCCCATGGGGTGCAGGGCCCAAGTACTTGGGCCATCCTCCACTGCACTCCTGGGCCACAGCAGAGAGCTGACCTGGAAGAGGGGCAACCGGGACAGAATCCGGCACCCCGACCGGGAGTAGAACCCGGTGTGCCGGCGCCGCAAGGCGGAGGATTAGCCTAGTGAGCCGCGGTGCCGGCCTGTATTATAGAAACATATTATCCAGAATAAATTCCTTGAGACAATGCACCTTTGTGAGCTGGACAGAATTTCACTTAACAGAGTGTGAGTTTGGCCTAGCAGTTAAGGTGCCAGTTGGGATGTGTGCATCTCCTACCAGAGTGCCTGAGTTAGAATACTGGCTCCACTTCCCATTCTAGCTTCCTGTGAATGTGCACACTGAGAGCAGTGGTGAGAGCTCAAATAGTTGGGTGCCTGCCATCCTTTGGGGAGACTTGGACTGAGTTCTTGGCTCCCAGTTTTGGTGAGGTTCAGTGCTGGCAAATTCCCCCAGTGCTGGCATTTGGGCAGTAAACCAGAGGATGGTAACTTTCTTTATCTCTCTGCTTCTCAAATAAGTGAAAAATTTACAAAAGAATTTCATTCAGGAAAGAGAACAGCTTAATGTTATTCTTTGGCGCTTTCCACTTAAGATTAGAGCTTTTCAGTCTTTTGGAAAAGGATAAGATAAACAATACCCTCTGAGGCACATAAATATTAACTCAGTATTGTTACTCCCAAGAGTTATTTATGAACACCCAGGCTTGGTTTACACAGCCATTCAATGGTGCCATAGCCAAGAACTCATCCACATTTCTTTGCTCCGTAATTCCTATGATGCATAACATCTTCACCATTGTTCTTACCATTTCATAATACAATATACTTTTTTAGGTTTAATCTGCCCCAAGAGATTAACATTAAACTTTGCAATAGCAACAGTAACTAGAATTCATATGGTACATATAGTTTATAAAATGCCGTTTTATATAGTATGTCTTTTGGAGCGTTACAAGAACACCATTAAGAAGGTACCTGAGTATTATTATTGTTATTATGTTCACTTAATAAGAGGAGATCAAATTCCAAAGCAAATTATAGTCTGGGAGAAGACATTTGCAGTAGACAGTCACTTAAATGTGGTGACAGATGTAATCTAACATTCTTTTGTTCTCTGTCCTACCAGAGCTACAAAGCTAGGAAATGGTCAGGTTCTTAGAAGATGGAAAATCAGTGGATGAGTGGCAGCTGATTTAGGAGACTAGAAATAACTGAAACCCAATTGCCAGAAAAGGAGGATCTTTGAAGAAACAAACTCCTTCCTTTCACTGAACCCCAAAAACGCTCAGGGTGGGGAAGGCATCTGGGGTTGGGAAGGCTGTAAGACTAGAGCAGAGAACAGGAGACTTAGTTCCATGTCTCTATGAGGATCCTTGTACTGCTGACTCCCAGCTTCATCCCACATTACCTGATGACCAAGGCTTAGACCCTGGTGGGACACATTAGGTTTATTCTGCAGAGAAATGTTTCTAGAGTGAATTCAATCTTTGGCACAACAGAGAGTCATGTTGAGGCTGTTGTGTTTGAATTGAAAGACACCTTGCTACCATAGCCTGGGTATCGCATGTCAAGAGCCTCAGGTGGTCACTGATATCATACAAAAGAGTGTTAATGGTTAAATTAACAACAGGAGTCACTGTGCACTAACTCCCCATGCAGGACCACTGTCCTCAATGAGTTGTATTATGAGAGTTAAATGTAAAACCAGTTCTCAAACAGGGTTTTTTTTTTTTTTTGGTGTGCATATGTATGCAAATTGTTGTAATCTTTACCTAGTATAGAGTTGGTCTTCTGTGTACAAAGATAATTGAAAATAAATCTTAATTGAGAATGGTACTGGGAAGGGGAGCGAGAGGAGGAGAATGGGTGGAAGGGCGGGTATGATGGGAAGAATTACTATATTCCTAAAGTTGTACTTATGAAACTTGTATTTCTTTTTTTTTAACTTTTATTTAATGAATATAAATTTCCAAAGTACAGCTTATGGATTACAATGGCTTCCCCCCCATAACGTCCCTCCCACCCACAACCCTCTCCTTTCCCACTCCCTCTCCCCTTCCATTCACATCAAGATTCATTTTCGATTCTCTTTATATACAGAAGATCAGTTTAGCATACATTAAGTAAAGATTTCAACAGTTTGCTCCCACACAGAAACATAAAGTGAGAAATACTATTTGAGTACTAGTTATAGCATTAAATCTCAATGTACAGCACACTAAGGACAAAGATCCTACATGAGGAGTAAGTGCACAGTGACTCCTGTTGTTGACTTAACAAATTGACACTCTTGTTTATGGCCTCAGTAATCACCCTAGGCTCTTGTCATGAGCTGCCAAGGCTATGGAAGCCCCCTGAGTTCACTGACTCTGATCATATATAGACAAGGCCATGGTCAAAGTGGAAGTTCTCTCCTCCCTTCAGAGAAAGGTACCTCCTTCTTTGATGACCCGTTCTTTCCACTGGGATCTCACTCGTGGAGATCTTTCATTTAGTTTTTTTTTTTTTTCCCCAGAGTGTCTTGGCTTTCCATGCCTGAAATAGTCTCATGGGCTTTTTCAGCCAGATCCGCATGCCTTAAGGGCTGATTCTGAGGCCAGAGTGCTGTTTAGGACATCTGCCATTCTATGGGTCTGCTGTGTATCCTGCTTCCCATGTTGGATCGTTCTCTCCCTTTTTTATTCTATCAGCTAGTATTTGCAGACACTATTCTTGTTTATGTGATCCCATTGAAACCTGTATTTCTTAAAAAGGAAAAAAAGAAAAGAAAGAAGGGAAAAGGAAGGAAGGAAGGAAGGAAAGAAGAAAGGAAGGACACCTTGACCTCTTTGGTGTCCAGAATCTTGGAAGCCATGTTTTTCTCTCTCCCTCTCTTTCTGAAAGTGAAAGTAAAACAGACAGAAAATAGAATAAAATGAATAGGAAAATTAGGAGGTCATTCTAAGAATTCCAACAGAAGATGAACAGAATTTCTAGGGCATGGGATAGAGTAAGGGTAAGAGCAAGAGAGAGAGAGAGAGCAGGAAAGAGAGGAAGAGAGACATGGAGATAGAGAAGGAAGCAGGGAGAGAGAATGCGCAAGAACACTAGATGTGCTTAGGAAACAGAGAAAAGAAATTATAAACAATAGCACCAAGTAATTTTAAGGGATTTGACTATCCAAGCTCAGAGGGGCTCATTCCCACCATCCTGTGTCACCAGCATCATGAACAAGCAAAAGATCAAAAAAGGCACAAGCATTACCTTACAGTTTCAGAATACTGGAGATAAAGAAAAGACTATAAATGTTTCTAGAGAGGAAAAAATTAAAACAGGTGAGTGAATGGGAGTTATACTGAACTCAACAATATTGGAAATCAGGCAAAAAGGAAGAAAAACTTTCAAAATATGAAGAAAAGAAAATATCATTGTGAATGCAGGGGTTTCCAGACAGACAGCAATGAAGCCAGTTAAGAGGATAATCAGTCCAAAGTAGAGCAAAAGGGCAAAGGGTTTCCAAAGGAAAAGGGAGACAGTTTGACATAGGAGTTCTGGGAGGGGTTGGAACATGTAGGGAGAACTAGTGAAAGGAAAGCACGTGTAGAAAGGAGGCAGTGATCACCTCCAGGAGAAACAAGTTATGTTAAAGAAAAGAAATAACTGGGCGGGCGTTGTGGTGCAGTGGAATTTTACTCCTTGGGAAACCAGCGTTCTATATTGGAATGCCTGGGTCTGAGTTCTGCCTCTGCTTCTGATCTAACTCCCTACTAAAGTGCCTGGGAATTAGTAGATGATGGCTCAAGTAAGTACGTGGGTTACTTCTGCCCACTTGGAGTACTTAGGGTACTCAGATGGAGTTCCTGGCTCTTGGCTTTGGCTTGGCCAAGCCTGGCGATTGTAGGCATTTGAAGAGTGAACCGGTAGATAGAAGATTTCTCTACCACTCTTTAAGATAAGTAAATACTTAAAAAAGGAAAAGAAGTAAATAGTACTAATGTAAGTAGTGATCAATATTAACATTCCAAGTGACTGTATATTTTAAGAAGAACATGAATTCTAATTTCACTGAGAGGAAGAGGTAGTAGTATAAGAATGCCAACCCTTATCTCCCACATGGGAAATCAATAAAAATAACAACAGATATAATCATATTACCTAGAAATACAGAAATAGATATATGAAAAAGAGCTGAAAGTATATTCAGTGATTGATTCTCAAGAGAAATACTCAGGAATGGGATCAGTGGTCAAAGGACTTCTAATTTTCATTTTGTTAAATTTTGTAATCCTCAATTTCCTGCTAATACAAACCTTAGGAGGCAGTAGGTGATGATTTGAATAGTTGAGTGTCTGCCACTCACATGGGAGACCTGAATTGATTTCCAGGTGCCTGGCTTTGGCTTGCCCAGCTGCGGCTGTTGGCATTTGGGGAGCAAATCAGTGGTTGGAAGATCTCTCTCTCCTCTCTTTCTCTCTCTCTCTATTTCTCTCTCTATCATCTCTCTGCCTTTAAAAAATAGATCAGGGTTAAATATAAAATTATGCTTTGGATGTATGCTCTTATTGATTCTTCTTTGCCCCCTTTGATACTTTAGTTATTATGTTTCCTAAAGCAAAAACCAAACCAGCTTAGGAAATTTGAGTGATTTGTTCAATGTCCTTTTATGACGAAGGACAGTTTGAATCCACATTTTCTATCAAAGTGTCTCCCCCTTTTTAAAATCAGTTTTTGATGAACACATAACATCTATATTATGTGTTATATTTATTTTTGAGGTACAATGCGATATTTTGATTAATGTATATACTGGGTAATGATCAACTCAGGGTACTCAGCATAGCCATCACAAATATTCATCGTTTCTGAAGGGATAGACAATGATGAGATAGAGTCATCGGCCGAGTGTGGAAATATACTGAGAAAAGCACAGGATGTGGAATTTGAGCTTCTGAGCTCTAATTCTGCAGCAGGTTTTTTTCAAGTTGTGCCCCTGGGGAGAGTGAAGCACCTGGCCTCACTCTTCTCACTGTGAAGAATGGGACTGAAGACCTTCCTGTAGGTGGAGCCTCTCTCAGTGCTTTGGGACTGGGTGGCTTCTCCGAGCCTCCTTCCTTTCTCCTTAAACCAAATCAACAACCATGGGTCTGGAGAAGGCAATGTGAACATGCAAACTGCACTGCTCTTTGAAGTAACTTCAAACTCTTCTAGGAGAACAGGTAATTTGACCATGCTGTTTGAGCTGTAGAAACACAAGTCTGAATGGCACATTTGTATTCTTAAGGAGAAGTTTGTTTTCCCTCACAAATTTTGGCTCCTGAACAGGATGTATTCTAAAAGGAAGCAACCTTTTAACCACCTTCTTACAAAAGATTGACTTTTGGGGCTGGTCTTGTGGGACGGTGAGATAAGCCTTTAATTGTGATGCCAACATCCCATGTTGGAGTGCAGGTTTGAGTCTGGCTGCTCCATTTCTGTTCCAGCTCCCTGCTAATGGATGGAAGGCAGAGAGAGATCGTCCAAGTGCTGCTGCCCCTGCCATCCACAGGGAAGACCTGAATGGAGTTCTGGCTCCCAGTTTCGGCCTGGCTCAGCCTATCTGTTGTGGCTATTTGGGAAGTGAACCAGCACATGGAAGATTTCTTTCTCAGTCTTTCCTTTTGTCTCTGTCTCTCTGTGTTTCAAATAAGTAAGAAAGTAGATCTTTAGAAAAATGCACTTGGGTTGCATCCATCTTTCCTGCGCTCTAGTACTTGTTTTATCCTCCATGTACTTGAGTAGCTTATCTTTTTTTTTTTTTTTTAAGATTTATTTATTTATTTGGAAGTCAGAGTTACACAGAGAGAGAGAGAGCCAGAGCAGTGGGGGAGTTCTCCATCCGATGGTTCACTCCCCAATGGCTGCAATGGCTGGAACTGTGCCGATCCAAAGCCTGGAGCCAGGAGCTTCCTCTGGGTCTCCCACGTGGGTACAGGGGCCCAAGGACTTGGACCATCTTCTACTGCCCTCCAAGGCCATAGCAGATAGTTGAATTGGAAGAGCAGCCGCGTCTCAAACTCGCGCCCATATGGGATGCTTGCGTTTCAGGCTGGGGCGTTAACCTGCTGCGCCACGGTGCTGGCCCCCTGAGTAGCTCATCTTAAGAGAACTGACATGATTGTATTAGAAAGTCTTTATTATTATAGAAAACTTTATTATAGAAAACTTTCATATATCCTATAACCTTGTATTTCTTACCTTATCTGTTCATATTACCAGGGCCACTGGCATGGTAGAGATTTAATAGGAATGTGATTGAGACTGGGCATATGTTAGTTAATTGATAAAATAATCATTTTTACAAAAATTATAAAAATAGATTAGAGGCTTAAAAGTCTTTTAAAACTGCATTCGTGTATATGCATACATGTGAATTCGTTAGCCAGTATGACTGAGCCCAAAGTGTGTTTTTAGTATAAGTCTCATTGGAGGACCCAGGATGTGCCACACCAATATTAGATCTTTGATTTCTTTTCTTCTTTGTTTGCTTTAAGAGGAAGGGAGACAGAAATCCCATGTGCTGATTTATTTCCCAAATGCTTGCAATGAACAAAGCTGGTTTGGGTGTGGAGCCACGAGCTGGGAATGCAATCCGGGTCTCCTATATAGGAGGCAGGACGTTACTTGACCCACTACTGCTCATTCTTAGGCCCTGCTTTGGTGAAAAGCTGGAGTCAGAAGCTGGAGCTGGGAATTGAACTCAGGTTCTCCAATGTGAGATTTGGGCATCTAACTACATGGCCAAATGCCTGCTCCCAATTTGAGGTTCTTTAAAGCAGAGCAGCAAGTTAAAACCCCTGAAAATCAATTTGACAGTGCTTAAAATCCTGTTAGTGTTATGGAAGGGGAGAGGGAGTGGGAAAGGGGAGGGTTGTGGGTGGGAGGGACGGTATGGGGGGGGGGAAGCCATTGTAACCCATGAGTTGTACTTTGGAAATTTATATTCATTAAATAAAAGATAAAAAAAACAAAAACAAAAACAAAAACAAAAAAAATCCTGTTAGTGTTTTTTAAACTGTGTTTTCTTTTCCTCTTTGTTTTCTATTTCTCTGTAACTGAAAAGCGAGTTATAAAGCAGCTTTACCCTGGGAGTCTCTTCAAATTACGCAATTTTGAGTTTAAAGAAATGGCTGTTTCAGAACTTGTATTTCATAGGTTTATTTAACAAAATTAAGTAACATGATAAAAGCTGAGATCATGGACCAGTTTGTGAATAAACACTGTTGATGCACTGTACCACCCACCTGGGAGAGGGGCAAGGATGGGTACCGTAGAGAGGAGCTGAACAGGCAAGAGTATTTTGAATAAGTTCGTGTATTTTACAGAGAGAATGGAATGTGTGATGATTCTGATAAATTAGTTAATTAGAGGTTGCTTAAAACAGTCTGCATTTTCATCCATCTGAGTACAATGACCAATAAGAGCTGTGGGTGTTTAACAATTGAGGTGATCAAAAACATACTTTCTCTGAAGTACAGGAAGGCTTGTGTAACTTCATAGACATAAATGATTTTAAACAAATCTCCACTTTATGCCATATGACAGAGCAGAAATGTTCATAATCGCTTAGAGAAGAAGATAATGTTTTATGCGTCACTGGAGGAAAGTGTGAAACAAATATTTTTCAATTTTTCTGGAGCCCATTTATTGTTTTGATTTGACTCAAATAATCTTTTCCTGTTATTGTAATTGACTTCCTAATGCATCTTCTCAATAGTGTGGGCAGATACACAGAACTTTATATGCATGAATAATATAAGTCGATGTAGCAATATATTTTCTTTGTTTTCACATTACACATATGGCACAAATCCTAATAAAACTAGACTGGAATATATTACAAATTCATTTGGTTAGGATTCAGTTACCGAGTGAGTGAATAAATATATATGATTTAAATTAAGAATATGCAGTCCATTACTTACATGCCACCTCTTCTACTTTACTTTGACTTTTGCATTTATGATGTTTTATTAACAGTTTGAAGTTGTAAACATGAGTAGAATGAAAGTCTTATCACAGAGTTGAGACAGGGCATTTGTGATGTGTTGGTATTAAAGTCCTGGGAGTAAGTTGTTCTCAGAGGCGTCGATTGGGAGAATTGCTGTTAGTGATACTTGTGGCCTTCAGTGTCTACAGAGTGTCCTGATGGTTTAATCTCATGTATCTCAAGGGTGGTCAGGGAACTACTGGATTGAATCCATATTCAGTGCTTATTAAACATGGCCAGCCCTGGGCTCACCACACACCAACTGAATTTACTTTTCTGGAGGTAGAGTTGTTTTCAACTAACCCTCTGAGTGCTTTTTATAGAATTTAAATTTTGAGATTATCTTTTTTAATGTTCCTTAGAAGCAGAGTCTCCAATGGCGTAGTTGTAATCATGGCACATGATTGATTGAGGAAGTGCTTTTCAGAAAAACCTGTGAGTGGAGAGTGAAGCAGGATGGAGCAGAGGAAAGAGCAGGGTGATGCTGTGGTCTCAAGCAAACATGTAGCCTGGTCTGACATGCAAGGGGTGGGCTGTGGAGCTGTTTACCTTTGAGGCAAAGGTGGCAGTCATAGGTTATGAGAAGTATGTGGCAAGGGTGAGGGAGACTGATTCAGACCCGTCCTGGATTGCAGAGGGCAATCTTCAGAGAAGGGGGTGGACATCTGTGTGTTCTTGACAGCCAATGCTCACAGAGCTGGGAGATGGGTGTACATTACCAGGAAGCTGGAATCAAAAGTGGGACTGGGATACAAATCCAGGAACTCCATCCCAAGTGGCATCTCAAACTCTGTGCTAAATGCTCATCCCTATATAGTTTTAGAAAACATTTTGTTCCTCAGTTTTTTTCTCTACCTTTGGTTTTCAAAAATTTGACAATTATGTTCTTGATTTGCTTTTCTTTGTGTTTATCCTGTTTGGGTTTTAATGAGTTTCTTCAATTTGTTGCTGGATGCTTTTCATCAAATTTGGAACACTTACAGCCATGTTTCTTCAAAATTATGTTTTCTATTTCAATATTTCTCTTTTTCTTCTGTGACTCTAATTATGTATCTACTAGACTCTTTGGTAATATTCTATAGGTCAATGAAGCTCTTTCTTTTTATTATGGTTTTCCATCTTTGCACTTCAGTTTGGATAATCTGTGTTGACTGCCTTCAAGTTCACTGTGTTTTTTTTTTTTCTGCTGAAGTGTCCAAACTGTTAAGCTGATATAATGAATTTTTCATTTCAGCCATTGTAACTTTTATTACATAATTCATATTTAGTTCTCTTTTATAGTTCCTCTCTCTCCAGTGATATTCTAAGGATGCTCATTATGTCAATCTTCCCTTTAAATATATACATATATTTATTTTTTTTTAAAAAGGTTTATTTTACTTATTTGAAAGAGTTACAGACAGCGGGAGAGAGAGAGAGAGAGAGAGAGAGAGAGAGAGAATCCTTTATTTGCTGGTTTACTCCCCAGATGGCCATAATGGCTGAACTGAACCAATCTGAAGCCAGGAGCAAGGAGCTTCTTCTAGGTCTCCCACATGGGTGCAGGGGCCCAAGGACCTGGGCCATCCTCTGCTGCTTTCCCAGGCACATAAGCAGGTAGCTGGGTCAGAAGTGGAGCAGCTGGACTAGAACCAGTGACCATATGGGATGCTGGTGCTGCAGGCTGGGGCTTTAAATCGCTGCACCACAGCACCAGCCATATATATATATATATATATATTTATAATTTTCTATTAATTCCAATATTTATACCATTTCTGGTTCTATTTCTATTTACTGCTTATATATATATATATTTGACAGGCAGAGTGGACAGTGAGAGAGAGAGACAGAGAGAAAGCTCTTCCTTTGCCGTTGGTTCACCTTCCAATGGCTGCCGGGGCTGGCGTGCTGCGGCTGGCGCACCGCACTGATCCTGGTCTCCCATGGGGTGCAGGGCCCAAGCACTTGGGCCATCCTCCACTGCACTCCCTGGCCACAGCAGAGAGCTGGCCTAGAAGAGGGGCAACCGGGACAGAATCCAGCACCCTGACCAGGACTAGAACCCAGTGTGCCTGCGCTGCAAGGCGGAGGATTAGCCTAGTGAGCCGCAGCGCCGGCCTACTGCTTATATTTAGATAGGACCAATGAGGTCAGCCATTCTTCCATCTAGTCTTTTTTGATTGTATGCTGGCCATTGTAGATACTCTATTACAGAGACTCAGATTTAATTTTCTTCATTTATTTTTCAAAGCAGTTACTTTTCTGGTGAATCTTTTGATCCTCTTGATGCTTGATTTCAATCTTCATTACAGCCTACCTATAATAGTATTTATTCTGGGGTGGAGTAACCCCATTCTCAGCATGTGGTTTTCCTGGGATCGCAGAATGCCTAAGGTATTGACTACAGTCTTTGTACTTGTTCCTATTTGGAAGACCCGAGTCTCTCAGTACTATGAAATCTTGGTAATCTCTACTTAATCCATATCTCCCCCATAGCTGGTTTTTGCTAGGCTTCACATAGTCTTATCCTGCCCCTGTGTACTAAGTAATAAATTAAAATTTTGAAAACACCCTGTTACATTTCTAGAGCCCCTTCTCTGTAGGTTCCTTTTGACAAATTGCAGTTATCCTGGTAGTCCAACACTGATTTCCTCTCTCTCAGCTGCCAATGAAGGGTACTTATCTTTGCTTTCAGTAAACAACATGCAGTCTTAGCACTCCAGATCCTTTTCGGATCCCATCCATAACTTGGCTGAAGGCACATACTATTTAAGGGGCAGTCTCAGGACCATATTTTGCCTACCTTTAGAACAGCTAAGCCACCAGAAAGCTAATGCATTGACTGTGTTGTCTTATTCATGTGTAATAAATTTAACTTTTATGTGATAGTCATGGGTTTTGAGATTTATTACTAATAAAGGCAATCTGAGCAACAACAGTAACCAAAAAGCTGTCATTGAAGACTTAGGCTTTATTCAGTATACGTCATATAAGAGGATAAGTTTTTGTTTGAGAATAATATTTAAATACTTAATACCTAGACAAACATTGTAGTGACCTTAAAGAAAATTGATATTTATTATTTGAGATAATTAAAATGAAAGTCTATGTTTCCTTTTTGTCTTTGTTTAATATATGCTCAGATCCAAATTTATTGATTATTTGTAATAATGTCACCTTCTTTATAGTGTTCCTTTTCTGCTACCTGCTATTTTGAATTCTTGTTTTTCCACTTTATTAAGAGTGTCTTGATAATGTTTGTTGTAAACCACCAAAAATCCTTATTATTATTACTATTATAATCCATTCTTCTTGGGATATAAATAAATTTTATAAATTAAATTACTACTAACCCCATTAATAATTTATGGGTTAATAAATCATAAACTCTCACTATAATACCTTAATTTTTATCCACTTGATATCAAAAATGAGGTAATTATTCTGATATCCAATATGAATTCATATGTTTTCTAACTTCTCTTTGATTATGGAACTGAAATCAGTGATATGAATGGAAAACATTTACATTATTCACTTATGAACATGAATTATTGCATTTCTTTTTTTCTTTCTGGTGATTTCTAGGTAAACTGAGAAATCACACATTGTATTTACTCCCCTTTCTTTTATTTTCTTGGCCAAATGGATGCATCTGGTCTGTTATATTTAATTAAAGAGTAATTATTTTTTCTCAGTGAAAGATGACAATTTACTGTTTTATGAACTGAATCAAAATTCCCACATAGTGTATTTATTTGGAGACTTAATGTGCTCCATCAACTGCCAGTGTAAGATTTGATAGTTAATTTATTCCTTTTGAGGAATTACATGTCCACAGCCTTTGGGGTTTGTGCTGAAATCCTTTAGGAAGGGATAATATGGAATGACTTTTTAAGATGAGATAGATTTGCAGAGCTGGAGTTTCATCGTGACATCAATTAGATGGAAAAATATTATATAAGCAAAGGTTATTTGCATAGCTCCCAGCGACAAGAACAAGCATTATTCTGAAAGTCTCTCTTGGTTGTTCATCAGACTTCCCATGGGAATGTAGGGCCTTTGTGTCTGTTCCCTTCAGGGAGTGAGCAAGTGGTTAGGACTGGATTTAGTGCAGGAAGCCCACATTGAGAGGTAGAAATTTTCCTGAGAGGGATGGTAAAATTTGGAATACTTAAAAAATAAATGATGATAAACAAACTTGCCCAGTTAGAGTCTTTTGAACAAGGAGAGGTTTACACAAAACAGGTGAAGTTGCAAGAGGCTATGAGTTGACCATTCAAACAGGATGTGTCAAAGCATCTTCTAAGCTTTATATGTCTGCTGACCCATGGAAATTCTTACTGCATCGATTTTTTGTGTGTATTTCTCTGTATCTACCATTGGCTGAGTGAGGATGTATGGGATAATATAAATGTAGTTGATCATATTTCCAAGGTCAATTAGACTTCCAAACATGCATAGCCATTATTGGGAAAGGGAATGGTGGGATAGAGAAAGGTTATCATCAGGTTCTACATTACAGTTTGACAAGAATAAGAAGTTCTGGTGTTTCTATTGCACAGTAGGGTAACTACAGAGAATGATAATGTATTGTAGATATTTCTACAAAAGGAAAAGCTAGAAGAAAAAATTTGAATGTTTTCACTATAAAAAGAATGATAAATATTTGAGGAGATAGGTGTTTGTCCTGATTGGACATTACACAAGATATACCCAAATTGAAGCATCACATGATACTTCAATTTAAGTATCACATGATACTTAATTTTAACTGATACATAAAATTATACATATATTGATAATTTTATGTATAATTTTATATATCAGTTAAAATTAAAAAGTAAGGGCCGATGTTATGGCGTAGCAGGTAAAGCCACCACCTGTGATGCTGGGATGCCATATGGGCACTGGTTTGAATCCTGGCTGCTCCACTTTCAGTCTAGCTCCCTGCTAATGTGCCTGCAAAAGCAGCAGAAGAGGGCTTAACAGCTTGGGCTTCTGTACCCACATCGGAGACCAGAATGAAGATCCTGGCTCCTGGCTTCCTCTGGCTGAGCCCTTGCGATTGTGGCTATTTGGGGAGTGAACCAGTGGATAGAAGTGCACTCTCTCTCCCTTTCTCTCTCTCTCTGTAACTCCCCCTTTCAAATAAATAAAACTCTTCTAAAAAATTAAAAAATAAAAATAAATGAATGCAAATAATTTCACAGTATTAAAAATCACTGATTCCATTCAGATAAACTACAGTCTCCATTTCTTTGTTCCTTGTGGATCTGTGTCCGTTTTGCTGCTTTGCTCCTCTGCTGAGAGTCCCAATCCTCTGCACCAGAGATTCTTCCCATTGACTGATTTAACTGTAGTCCAGATAGCCCCAGCATTTCTTGGGCACATAGAGAAAGTAACTAATTCATGTAGTAATTTAGAGATAATCGTAGTAGCCTTTTAGAGCTTGCCTACTATTGCCAGTGGAAGTTCACGGGGACCCCAAACTTAAACTGAAGCTCCAATGATCCTGAATTAAATACAGAGTTGAGTTGACTTAGCTGAATATAAAATTTCATCAAACCATACACTCTCCAGAAACTTCACCAAGTAGGAAAACATTTCCTCTCATCCTGCTGATCCTTAGGCGCCGGTGGGAAAGAGGAGCACTGGGGATCTGCAGTAGGAGACCTGGGTCTTCAGCTCTGCAGTGCACTTTTCAAGTGACCTTTGCTATGTCCCCCAAACTTTCTTAGTCTCACTTTCCTGACTTATAACGTGGAAGCTAAAATTCAGCATTGGATGGCTGGGAAGATTTAATGTGTACAAGATTTTGTAAACTATAATGTCTCCTAGGCATATGAAGAATATTAATAATTATTACATAATGGCATTAATTTATATCTCATAAGATATTATGATAAAATTTTGGAGAGCAACTGATTAGATTTATTTCTTTCAAAGGTGTCCTGTGTGCCTATAGTGGTAAATAAGTAATGATGATAATAAATAAATCCAGGAATTAAGTATTTATGTATAATACTTTACAACTTCATTTGGTGGAGCATCTTTCATGCCAACTATATCCCCAAACAGATTACATTCAATAAAGACTTACAGTGATAAGCCATAAATATTAGCAGTGAGAGACAGACATTGAGATAAACAGGCAGTGGAAAGTGCTTTTCAGCTAAATTCTGAAAAGAAATGAAGAATTTAGGGGTGAAGAGACCCAGGAGAGATGTCACAATAGGCAGACGCTGTTGGAGATAAAGTTCTCACACTCAATTTTCTTAGTGAAAGGCCTGAGGCAGAAAATACCAAAGCCTTGAACTTCTGCCTGGGTCATCTCACGGGCAGCAGCAGGTCTTCACTGTAGGAAAAAAAAATGTATTAAGTCTGAAAGAGGTGAATTCCAACTTCATAGGAATTATGAAGCAACGAAAGCCTTTATAAATGGCTCTGCTTTGATCCATATGGACCAGAAGAGAACGATGTATTGGCATTTTATTGTCTGTAATCTACCCAAGAAGTGCAGCTGTGAAGTTCATCTCTGAAAATCAGCTAGAAATTTGGTTTGCAGTGTAAAGATTTTCAAGTTAGTTCATAATACACTGATTTCTAAACTCTGTTAGTTTGTCCTGGCTCAGCTAGTTTTGACTTAATTTGCACGAGTGATTTCCTTTTATGCTAATTTGATGTTTTAGTAGCCATGTGGATAACATAAGCTCTTTGAGCAAAGCTATGTGTGTGTGTGTGTGTGTGTGTGTGTGTATAATGGCATATACAGGATAAGGGAATGAGAAGAGGTGAGGAAAATGTTACTAAGCGAAGTCTTTTAAAGGCAGATCTATATAACTCTGACTTTAAAATAAAAATTCTTTAAAAAAAAAAAAGAGTTACAGAGACAGGAGGATACACACACACAAACAGAAAAAGAGAGAGAGAGAGAGAGAGAGAGAGAGAGAGATCTTCCATCAGTTGGTTCACTCCCCAAATGGCTGCAATGGCTGGGGCTTGGCCAAGCTGAAGCTAGGAGCCTGGAACTTATTCTAGGTCTCCCACTGGGTGTAGTGGGCCAAGCACTTAGGCCATTCTCCGTGGTTTTCCCAGGCACATTAGCAGGGAGCTGGATTGGAAGTGGAGCACCTGGGACTCAAACCAGTGCCCATATGCGTTTCTGGCATCACAGGCAGAGGCTTAACCTGCTGTGCAGCAATGACTGCCCCATAAAGTCTTATTGTATTAATTATATTAAAATTTATTTTATTCTGTTCTGCTTTTTGAGCCTGTCTCACTCAGACAACTGTGCCTTCCACTGACTGGCTCCATACAACTTTGCAACAGAAAGACAAAAGAGGACGCATTCATATATTCTTACATATGAATAATTTAAAAATTAAACTGTTTATTTTAATAAACATATAAAACAATGAGGAAAACTCAGTATAAGAATTTTATGTGGGGGCCAGAGCTGTGGCTCAGTGGGTTAAGCTGCCGTCTGCAACAATATCCCATATGGATGCCAGTTTGAATCCCAACTGCTCCATTCCCATCTAGCTTCCTGCTGTTGCACTTGGGAAGGCGGCAGAGGATGACTCAGGTGCTTGGGCCCCTGCACCCACATCAGGGACCTGGAGGAGGCTCCTGGCTCCTGGCTCCTGGCTCCTGGCTTTGGCCTGGCTCAGCCCTGGCCCTGGTCATTCTGGCTATTTGCAGAGTGAACTAGTGGACAGAAGATCTCACTCTTTTTGTCTCTCCTTCTCTCTCTCTCTCTCTCTCTCTCTCTCTCTCTCTCTAACTCTGCCTTTTAAATAAATAAAATTCTTAAAAAAATTATGTCATCTAATTGAAACATACTCTCTATCAGGGAGGCTAAGTTTATTTTCCTGAAATTATTACAATAGCCCCTCTCCTCTTATTTGCGGTTTTACTCTCCACTGTTTTAGCTACCTGTGGTCAACTATGGTCCAAAAATATTAAAATTTCCCCCAGCAAAGCAGTTTCCATGTTCTAAGCTGCACGTGGCTCTGAGTAGTGTCGTGATCTTGTGCTGCCCTGCTCTGTCCTGCCCAGGATGTGGATCTTCCCTTTGCCCAGTTATTTAGTAGCGGTTATCAGACTGACAGCTGTCACTGCTCAGAAAAAGTGGCCCTTACATAGTAGCCATGTTAAAGGTCTGTGTCATTCACTTCACCTCATGCAGTAGGCATTGCATCAACTTACATCCTCTTACAAAGGGTAAGTACAGTAAAATAAAATTTTCCTGCATAGCTGCCTGTACTGGACTCCCCAGGCTGGTTCTGACTGAGCTTGGCGGGGAATGTAGGAGTGGGGAAACCTGAATGGTAAAGGGAAAGCTGGTGCGGGCGATTTGATTTGGATAATCTCAAAGTGGATAAGAAAGAACCCCTGTATTTTCTATTAGTAAAATATTTTTGTTAATGGTGGTGGTTTGGTTTAAAGACAAATATGAAGGATGTTTTTACAAACCCGCTCAAAATCCTGTTACATTGTTTTCTATTGAGTGCTGATACAGTTATGTATCAGCAGGGTACTTTTGGCTGTCTGGGCACACATTAACAGCCTTAAGGAGGGCCAGGAAAATATCTTTCATGGTGCTAAAAGTGCCTCAAAATGAGAAATTCATTTTAGAAAAGTTTACTAAGAGTAAAATAAATGTTTAACCCAGAAGTGCTGTTGGGGGAAAGACCACATATAAAAGAAGAAATTTAGTGTGGAGTAGTCATGAAAACAACTTGTTTTCACAGTTGCTCCTGATATGGCCAATAAAAAAGATAAAAATTAGAATCAGCCAAACATCCATGAGAGCGTTGGCTGAGAGCAGGCCTCTGTTTAGTTTTACATGGTGTTTCCACAATTCCTAGAATCTGGGAGTGCATGATGGGTTCTCATTTTTCTCCAAATATAAATATTTACATTTATTATAAATATGGCTTGACTTTTTAAAACTAGATTGTTTTGATTATTGGAAACCCATAACAGAGGCTTTCTTTTAAAAAATTTCCTGTATATTTCTGTTGCCTTCTGGGTAGATATTTCCATTGGTGGTATTCTTTATGGGCTAATAGGTACAGGAGAGATCCCTCTAGGGATAAAGTGATCTGAGTTGTTACATTAAAGAGAGTTCTCAGGCAAAGCAAGAAATGGCCTGGAGTCTGCTCCTGGTTACAACTTTAATCATTCATACCAGCTGACTTTGACAATTCATCTGAATGATGCAGAAAATTATTTAATTTGGAATTCATCATGTTACTTTTGCAACTGTGTTGTTCAGAGTTGATAATAAGAGTAAGGAATATTTATCTGTAATTCTATTCTCCTTAATTACAGAAAATTCAAGAAAAGATGTCTGTTTCATGGAAGGAATGGGAGAGGGAAAAGACTGGGTCAGCAGGGAATCAAGAAAGGAAGAGATCTGGGAGGGGGAACAGTTCAAACCTCAGAAAATTAAGTTTTAATAACCGTTGGGAGTTTGGAATAGTGTTTGGAAAATAGTTAAGGAACAGCAAAAGCCAAAGAATTGATGACAATCAATGAGTAGAACCACACCAAATGTTTGGAGTCAAGCTGACTTCTGGAAGTCTGTGTCTAGGATATAAAAGGAAACTAAACTGCAACAGTAATGCGATCAACTAAGGTAAAAAAGAACTTCTATAAAATGTGGCTAAGATAGATAAGGGATTGGGGCAAGCACTGTGGCGCAGTGGGTTAACACCCTGGCCTGAAGCGCTGGTATCCCATATAGGTGCCGGTTCTAGTCCTGGCTGCTCCTCTTCTGATTTGGCTCTCTGCTATTGCCTGGGATAGCAGTGGAGGATGGCCCAAGTCCTTGGGCCCCTGCACCTGTGTGGGAGACCTGGAAGAAGCTTCTGGTCCTGGCTTCGGATCCGCGCCGCTCCGACCATTGCGGTTATCTGGGGAGTGAACCATCGGATGGAAGACTTCTCTCTCTCTGCCTCTCCTCTCTCTGTGTAACTCTGACTTTCAATTAAATAAATAAATCTTTTAAAAAAAGATACATAAGGGTTTGGATTCAGGAATTAGGGGAAGAGAATGACAGCACCTTTCAGAAAATAGGATGTAATTATCCTGATATATGGGTTATTGGATTTAGAACTATTTCATCTTGAAACTGGTAGGAACTGGTGCCCCAACACTATAGGTATACACAGGGTGGAGATTTGTCTTCAGATGCTTGTGTGTTGGGCCATAAATATGAGAGTGAGAAGTCCAGGATTGCTCTTGTACATGTTTTTCTGTAGCTAGTTTAATGATTCCCAGCTCAGAGTGAGGACTGGAAAAGGCTATGCCACTCAAAGAGAAGAAAATTAGGAAATGACGAAGATGACATCATAGAATCATCAATTCCAGGGTCAATTCTGGAATATATTATAGGAAGATGGTATTTCTTGCAAATAAATGCAGAAGAATTCCACGGTATATCTATGTCAATAAGAAGCTCAGTGATTTTCTCTGATCTAGGTTCCCAACACATGTAGTGAGAAACTCATAAGTCAACAAAAGCCATTTCCAGATGTAGTAGCCCCTAGGATCACAGTGAGTGTGGCATCGCTCCAGCTTTCCAAATGACACTGCAGATGTTCTTCTGTGGTTAGACTGGCTCCAAAATACCCAGAAGTGAAACTGCTTCTTCAGCAATGCCTGTAACATCTGATTCATAACCCCCATCATTTTTTAACTCTTATGATAACACAGCACATTGTGTATGCTTAAAGTATTGAAGTGGTGCTACTGGCTATAATTAAGTTCTTTTCAGCCTTTCTATTACAAATTCTTCTTCCCAAAGTTTAAAATCTGAGACTTCTAATCCCTCTAGACCAAAGTTAGTATAGAAATTGTCAGCGGAAATGCAAATTTTTCTGCTCACTCCTAAATGTTTCCTATCAAACAAATCTTTCCTTTTTCTTTCTCATTACAGCAGAGGTATAAAGAAATATGTTTCAAGCACTTTTGAAAGGCTAAAGAAAAAGTAATCTAAGCACAAAATATGAGAGAAATGTATATGAGAACAAAATCTATCTGGTTTTGGACTGAGTAGACAAATAATTGAATACTTCCAATGTCAGAGGGTCCTTATCTTGTGTTTTTTGAACAAACTCAAGATGTAGCCATGAAATAAACCAGAAGCATATATGTTGTTGGTTTGGATGTTTTATTTTTATTTTTCTTGCAGAGAAATGTTTGCTATTTCCATGAAAATGTAAGATGATTAATTGATTTTAATATTCTCATCTAACTTGGTTTATATTGAGATGTTTCTTTTCATTTCTTTGTGTCTTGGAGCCATTTGAATGTAGATCATTTGTGATCCTGATTTATAAAAAGTTTTTAAAATTTAATAGTTCCTTATTCTAATTTTTTGTTGTAGTAAAAATGCATAACATTATCTTAACCGTTTCTAAGTATGTAGTTCAATAGTGGTAAGTTTATTTACATTGCTATCTGAAAAATCATCACAGGTTTTTCATCTTGCAACTTTATTAAATAACATCTCATTTCCCCATTCTCCACTCCATGGAGGTCTCTGGTAAGCAGCTACTTTCCCAGCTGGGTTCAAAGCAAGTTCAGAAGTAAAGCAAAGTGAGAATATCAAATAAAAATGTCCCCTTTACCCTGGTAGAGTTCAGGTTGAGTGAAGGAGTTTTACATTTGTTACTCCGGTGAACTAGCTGATTTTCAATGAAGAAACGGAAAGACTTGTTCCAAACTTGATCTTGGCAGTGCTAGAATGGGGCAGGACATTGCACAAGGATAATTTCTCAAACTTTGCTAGATTTACTAAGCTCATATGACTCTCCTTTCCTAGACTGGAGTGAGGAAGTAGAGTAAGGAAAGGCTGGAGTGGTGCTAGTATATTTGTTTCATAGGAGGAAAACATAAAAAAATGAGAAATAAGTTACTTCCCTTAGTTTCTTCATTCTTTTTTGAAAGATGAAACTCAATATCAGTATGGATGGCATCGCCTTTCAGTGTTTTTATCCTTGTTTTGCCTCTGGTCTTCCGCACTGAAATGTTCTCTGCTTTCTCAGTAGGGAGTCTGTGGATGTCTAGCATAGATCTGTCCTTCTTTTATTAGAAAAGTCTCATCTTTGTTCTCTCAAGTTTTTCTTTTTGCTTATGAAAGGACACCATGTCTTGAAGCATAATAGAGTGTAGGAACTAGATGTGTTAGATGCTTTGCTGCCTTTAGCTCTGGCATCTTCTAGCTCTCTTCAGTATCTAGAATAGGTAGATTCTGTCAGGTGTGATGCTTAGTACAATACATGTGAAAGTGGTAGCCTGCTTATCTGGTTCCTACCCTTCAGTGTGGTCAATTTTTGTAAGACATTTAAATTATACTTTACATTGGTTTAAGAAGTCACCTCCTTTGCCTTTCCTCTGAATAGCATGGCCTCTGTGAGGTTTATGAGAGCTGCAGGAGCTAAAAATAGAGCAATGATTCTCTAAGGAAAGCTCCCTAGGAGGTGTGAGCCACTTGGAGTTTGTGAATGCTTGGAGTTTGATTCTCCCCATGAAATAAAATCAATGTGAGATACAAATGTAATGAAAGTGACACTTTGCTCCCACAGGCAAATTCAGATTGGTGACAACTAGGTATTCTGATAGTCAGGTTTCATAATATCGATTGATTTCTGGAGAAATTTAAAAATTATCAATTGTTACAATACTATGAATATGTAAAAGTACCAGGGGAGGTGATTCTAACATAAAGGAAAGCCAATGCCATCAATGCTAATTTGCTTTCTGTTTTGTTCATGACTCAACAAAACAGCTGAAGACATTTTTGCTGTTGTTGCGGTCTCTTATCTTCCAAATGAAATGATATGGTAGTTTCAAGATCACACTCAAAAAATAATTTCTGAATGGATGGTATATATTTGTAAAGTATGCATAGAACAGTGTCTGTCAGTAAATGCTGCAATGGGGTTTGTTAAATGAACTGTTAGAGTGAATGAGAATGAATTCACCAAAATTCACAAATAAATGGACATTATTGATCACTTATTGTTTGGCTTCCTCTTCCCTGTGTTCCACATCTTTTAGTGGCCACGTCTCTTCCGGTATTGCTGAATTAAAGGTTCTTCTGCAATATCAATTAAGTGTCATCCACAAAGAGCCTCCTTAGCATTATCCACATTTAGACATCATTGTAAATGTGAGGAAATTATAGAGAAAATTAATGAGAATTTAGGTGATAGCAAAGTGACTTGATTTATAGGAAAAGATGACACTGTCATTTGAAGAAGGGTAAACCATAATAATGCTTAAGATATTTGCCAAACTCAAGAGTGGACATTGAAACCATTTATTAGCTCCTTCCACTTGAGATCGTCACCACCACTTTTGTTACTTGGATTACGTAAAACAGACGGACCAAAGGCCCTGGAACCCTGAGGTTGGGCTGCTGGTAGTTGCCAGTCTATGTAGGATTCCATATCAGTAACCATGTAAACTCAGAACAATGTGAGGAGAGAAGAGATGGTTTCTAATCTATTATGTTTTATGGGAATTTGAGTGTAGTTGATTTGGACAATGCACTGAATTTCCTTTTTAATATATGAAGTTATGAAGTTAAATCTCAGAGGATCCTGAAACAAGGCAAAAGGAGTGTTTTGTCTTCTAGAAATAAAAAGGGCTGATTTGATGACAACAGGAATCATTTATAGATGTTTTCGTAAGAGGATAAACTTAAAGATGTGAGGAGAGAGAAGGAAGAAGCATACCAAAAGGTGCTTTTGGAAATGTCCTGCCTACCAAGGGCAAATCTGGTGTGGTAAGGACACATTTCAGAGGCTCATATTGATTTGGAGGATAGTTGGGGTTCATGTTGCAGATATTTGCACACCATAGTCAGAATGGCCCATAGAGTCCTCTTCTTGTGTGCTGTACCCAGATGCTTTAGATTTTTTGACCTAAGATAGGACATGTCCTTGTCCTAGGTAAGTTTCAAGTTGGTTTTCAGAATCTTTAGGCTTGCACAATTTATTTATTCATTTACAATTAGAATCTAGACCTCCCGGATGTATTTCTCTATGTCTCCCTGACACCAAGCATGTGCTGGTAGTCCAATGCTTCACACTTGTGTCCATCACAAAGAAAGAAAGGAAAAGCAACTATAACATTTCAAGTGTCATGTCTGTGCTTTATACTTCCACATATGCTATCCCATTATTTCTCACATCAGCTCTTTTAGGAGTATTTTGTTATTTATAGTTTGCCTTTGAAGAAATAGAAAAGCAGTGACATGAAATATATTGTTCATTGCCATGCAGCCAGTGACAGTGATGCTAGGAACCAGCACATGTGTCTGACTCCAGACTCCTATGTGTGCCTTTGTTTCAGGCCACTCTCCAGGCCAGTCCCATTGCTCTAGATTTTGCCTGGTGCTCAGTCATGCTTCTGATTTTTATGTAAGTTGAGAGACCTGCTCTTCAGTGCATCTCTTTCTTCTTCTTTTTTTTTTTTTTTCTGATAATCAAAATCATGCTGTCATTAATAAGTATCAATGTCTTTTTTAAAAAGATTTATTTTGAAAGTCAGAGTTACAGAAAGAAAGAGAGAGAGGGAGAGATATCTTTCATTTGCTGTTTCACTCCCTAGATGACCACAGTGGCCAGCCCTGGGTCAGGCCAAAGCTTGGAGCCTGGAGCCAGGAGCTTCTTCCAGGTCTCCCACATGGGTGGCAGGGGCCCAAATACTTGGGCCATCTTCTGCTATTTTTTCCCCCGGCCATTCACAGGCAGCTGGGTTGGAAGTGGAGCAGCCAGAACAAGAATGGGTGCCCACATGAGCTTTACCCTTTATGCCACAATATTGGCCCCACTTTCAATGTCTTTTTAACAAAGGCATATATCTTAACACTAAATAGAACTAATGGCAGAAATATAAAGCTTGTCATCATTCTTTGCATTGCCTATACTATGCCTGCAGGTAGAAAAACTTAGGATATATTTTAAGAGTCTACAGATACATACTGCAGAACTCTGTACATAGCAGACTTGGAAAACTGTATGGAGTGGATGAATAAGTGCATTCACTTATGGGCAGTATTCAACTTCAACAGAAAGTCAATTTAAGTGGAGTTTCGCTTGTGACATCTTTCTTTTTATTCTTCATGGATAGCAATACTAACTGTAAATCGAAATGTTTTAATCCAAATAGATTGTGGTGGAATCTAAGAAATTGTAGTGATAGGTGTATTCAAATCTTTTCAAACTCTGAGAAATTTATATAGTCATGTTTTTTGATTGCAGATAAATTCTTTTGTCTCTGTGAGTGCATTTTGATATTGGGATGAAGACGGTAGTATAAGGTGGTTGCTGAACTCAAGCTGTGTTAAACTGCCTGACTGCCCTGCTTTATTGCTTGTGACGAGAGGTAAGGCTGGGTGATCGCAAAATAAAATATTGATGAAAGTGCACTGAAAATGTGTTAAAGCAACATATTTTGAAATGTATGTAGAGCTCTTTGAAGTGAAATAATGGTTTTAAGTGAATTAATAAAGATGTTAGCACATTTCTTTAGTGATAAAATTATGGTGACAGTGGAAATTCTTAACCTCACCCAAGAGAATTGATGAACTATAGGATTTATTAATTTTCCAAATTTCAGAATAATTTAATAACAATGTAGGAAATATTTGTTTCAAGGATTGAATTTTTAAAATAAATCTCTTTAATATTGGCATGACCTAATAAAGATGCATGTGGCTACCACAAGATTTACACAATGCTAAATATTTTTAGATTGATTTCAACAAACGAGGCTGGAGAACATGCTTCCAGAAGTCTCAAGAGAACAGTTTTAGCAATTTTTTGATAAAGACTCATATGTACACAATAAACAACCTCAAATGTAATATCATTTGAACATTTAATCGAGTTACCTTTTAACCTTCATGGAATGTTAGAACCAGATTTCAAACTTAATCAAAGAAGTGACGTGTTTATCAATGTGGACGTTTTAATATCTTGCAGATCTTAGACTGTTTCCTCAGAATAACCAAATCCGTCTATTTTCAAGGAATTTGACAATAGGAGAAAATATGTGACAGAAACAAATGCATATGTATCTATATCTTTAAAAGTATTTATATATTAGGTCAAGGATCTGTCCGCTGGGAAGGGATTGGTGTAGGAGAAACTGTATTCTGAGGACAGCTGTGGACAGAGAAATGGCATAGGATGGACAGCTAGATGGAGCTGGCTTTCCATAAGCTACAGCTTTTTCATTGCTAGAAAAGCAAACTTCGATCGTTAGATTTGTTCTGAAGAGAAAAATAAAGAGCACACTAGAGCCTTCTCTCTGGTGGACCAGTAATGACAGTAAATGACGAGTCCCATTAAAAACAAAAACAGAATAAATTGTCACTTAATTGAATGCAACAATGCAAAGATTGCCAAGGGGCTTGCTTTCCCATAAGAACTATTTTGTTACAAGCATCCAAGATCACAAGTGAACCCTAGATTTACACCAACTCTAAATCTGTAGTGTGTAATTGCCTTACTACCAGGTAACTAGATTAAGTTGGTGAAATATTTTAACTGGAACATCTAGGGATATGTGCAGCACATTCAATTTCCTTTATTAAACAAATTTATTTCTGGTTGCTTTCTATTTCATTATAGCAGCTATAAATTTCTTTTTATACATATTAATGGGGAGATTTTTTTTTTCCGAAGTTAGACCCCAAACCACCACATCTAGATTCAGAGAGCAAAGGCCTAACACTATTTTTCTAAAGACTAAATATCTTATTTAATATCCTATGTCCTCCCCCTCTCTTCTCAAATTTTCATTATGTTGGGTCTTAAGTTGTAGGAACTTTTGTAGATCTGGTAATTTAGCACAAATGAGTACAATGTACTGAAAGCATCCTGTGCTTTCTAGAAGGTTTCCAGCACGTCACAATATTCTAGGGGAATACCTAAAAACATCTTAATTAGGTGTCCGGTTCATCATAGTGACTTTCTCCAGCCTTCTTGCATTGGATTTTGGGCATTCGCTCTCAGTTGTCAAAGCATGGTGTGTGAACTGCTGGGTGAGAGTGGGGTGTCACAGGGATGCTCTCAGGAGTCAATGTGATAAAAATCATTGACACAACAAAACCAAGACATTATTTGCCTATTTTCACCGTGTTCATATTTGCACTGATGGTGCAAAAGCCAAGGCGGACAGTGTATTGGGGTCTCAGCACAGACAAAGGCAGTGGCTCCAAGTGTGGCAGTAGTCATTGTGTTCTTCACTGTCATTTACTTGCAGGAGGTCTTGGATGAAGGAGAAAAATTACTGGTATTATTAAATCTCAGTTCTAAGCATACCTCCTTAATATTCTGTTGATAATGTGGGAAGCATCCATAAAAACGCTGCTGCTGCATATCAAAGTGCAAGGGCATCTTGAGAAAGAACTGGTGTAGTGATTTTGGTCTTGCAAGCTGAACTAGCTCTGTTTCTCTGAAACATTTTTGCTTTGAGAGGATGACTGAACAGATGCACCATGGTTAGAGATAGTTATTGAAAGTAAACATGATGAATGTGTCCCTTTAAGGAAAACAGCAGACAACTTTTGTTTTCAATGATAAAATTCAGACTTTCAAGCAAAACTTAGAATTTTGGAGAAATTGTATATGCTATAACATACTTGACAGCCTCTTAATACTTAAAAACTTTCCTGGTAAGATTGGTGAGGACATTAGTAAATGTAATTTTTGGTACATTACATGTTTAATGGAATGCATGAATTACACAAACATGTAGGCATGAAAGAAGGCTTTGAGATGTAAGATAGGTTAATACGTTTTGATACAACACAGTAGTTTTCAAAGTTATAAAGTTTATTAATATGGTTTCTGTTTCAAAATCAGTTCTTGCTGAATTTTGGTGTGCATCAAAAAATGTTCTCAATTACCTAAAAGGCTATTAAAATACATTTCTCTTTTCCAAGTAGATTCCTTTTATATCTGCTTCAACTAAAAATACCACTAAAATAGATTAAATGCAGAAATAATATATCCAGCTATCTTCCATTAAGCCAAGCATACATATGTGAACAAAATTAAAACCTGCCACTCTTATCACTAATTTTTATTTCCAGAAATATAGGCTTGTTTTCTACCAGGTAATATATTTATATTGTTATTTTAAAATAGGTTAGTAGGTGAATATTTTAAAATTTTCTGTTTTAATTTCTCTTAAGGTAACTATATATAATCCATGTGAACATTCATGGGGTTCTCAGTAGTTTCTAAAAGTGGAGTGGGATCATGAGACCAATAATTTGAGGAATGCTCCTTTATCTTTTAGATGGAGAGATATTAATCACAAGCATAGCTTAGGCATATGTGAGGACACTGGAGTGTGCTGGCCAGATTCCCCTTTCGAGAAGGGATATATTGCCACAATCGTTGAATGTGTTGCCCACTGTTGCCTTCTTTTCTCACTCCCTTCAGGGATCATCTCAGCTGCAAAGAGCTATCTCATACCACATAACATCCCTCCAAGAGTGGATTACACTAGGGACTAATGGGTACAGGGGTACAAAGGTGTAGGCGTCTGTGTCTAAGCCAGGGAAACTCTGATGGACCATGGTGGCTCCAGAACTCTTGGGGGTGGTGAGATAGCCAAAATGGCAGTTGGCCTGGGATGATGCTTGACTTGTGCCTTCACCCACTCTTCTTCCACATCCTTCTTCATGTGCCAATCCCAAGAGTTCTCCTTAGTAAACATCCTGTACAACAAATTCTACCCGGAGTCTGTTTCTCAGGGAACTCAATCCTCAACAACATGGCAGCTTGGTAATAGGTTATGAGTCAGTTCTCTTTACAATCTTGGAGTAAGCAGTGCTCATGAGGTGCTAGACGATACAGGGTCCTAAACCCCTTATGGATGAGCCCCACAAATCCATGGGCCTGGAAAGTGGTTCATGTGGCCTGGAAGCTGTGTAATTTTGGAATGCTCCTGGAAAACCTGTCCATGAGGGCTGTGGTGGGCCATCTCTGTGTCCCATAGGACTAGTTCATGGATGTGCATGAAAGAAAGCAGGCTTTGGGTTCTGGAGGATGCTGTGTGTAATGAGGAGACAAGATGAATAGGAAAGGAAGTCAAGAGGACTGGACTAGTCTTCTGTGCATTTTCCATCTTCACATTTAATATATCCTGACAGCCACAGCTGGGTCAATTTACTGGTGATCTGGAGCAGTTGTTACTACTGTCTAAAGTAATAGATGATTCTTGCTCTTTCTTGCAGACCTTACTACCTGACCTAGAGAACAAAATATCAAGTCAGCTTTCATTGGGTCGGGTAGTATTTCAGACTCTAATATTCCAGAGAAGGAGGAAGCTTGGGTGACTTTTCTGTAACTGTGTAGACATGATGAAATGATCACAAAAAGAACATTTATTTCTACCTTGACCAGGTTAATTTTGTTGCTCTGGGTATTGAAAATTATGTAATAGGTCTTGTATATACAAAGGATACATGAAGCCAAGTTTTACACTGTGCCATTTGAAAATGACCCATCTCTATACTGGTGAGATAAATACTCATTCACCCATTCATTCCACACTCATTTGGAGTGTGCATGTACCAGGAAATACTGTAGGTTCTGGAGCATACATTGATGAGTAAGACAAAGTCTCTGATTTTTAGAAGCCTCTTAAAACTGATTGGCATGTCTGGACCTTACTTGGTACATTTGCCTGTGTAGGCATAACCTACACGAGGTGGAACATAGAAGAGTTAATGGCCTTACAAGCATTGAAAAGTGAATTTCTCCTGAGATGCCAAAGCCCTGAATATTAGTCACATGGTTTGCATACTAAAGGTACTGTCTAGGTGCTAGGGATTCAGTGGTGTAGGGGCTATTTTATCTGTGCCCTGTATTTCATGAGAGAAAGTGAAAAATACAGACCAAAAATATATCTCTAAAAATCAATAGATTGGGGACAGAGTTGTGTTGCGCAATGAGTTGTTGCCTGCAATGCCAGCTTTCCATATTGGAGCACTGATTGGAGTCCCAGCTGCTCTGTTTCTGATCTAGTTCCTTGTTAATGGACCTGGGAAGGCAGAGGAAGATGGCCCAAGTACTTGGGACCCTGCCAACCATATGGGAGACATGGATGGAGTTCTAGGCTCCTGGCTTTGGCCTGGTCTGGTCGCGGTCATTGCAACTATTAGGGAGTCAACATGGAAGATCTCTTTCTCTGTCTCTTCCTCTTTCTATCACTTTGCTGTTCAGATACATAAATAAATAAATACATAAATAAATCTTTAAAAATAAATAGATTAAGACATCAAAAATAAGAAAAATCTATTGTATATTCAAATCATTTATATAATGCATATACTTTTCAAAATATGTAAAATATTAAAAGCTGACCATGTATTAGACAACAACACAAAAAATTCTCTAAAGATAAAATGCTATTTACTAGTCACAATATTTTTCCACATTGCAAATCATACTAGAAATAAAAAAATAAAGATAGCTTTGAAAAATAAATTTCTAAAATCCCTAAAGAGGGAACCAAAACTGCAGTTATAAACCATTTACAAACAGAAACAAAGTGCATTGTATATCAAACTGGTGGGATGCAGTCAAACTGTCACTGGGAAATTTTAGACATAAACACATCAATTAGTAGATAAAAGTTTGAAATAAATAGACAAAACAAACAGGAAGCTGAAAAAAGAAAAATTAGGTAAATTAGAAAGCAGAAAAAAGTTATATATATTTCCATAAAGTTAAAACCAAGCAAAACAGAGCTAGTAAATAATAAAATTAAAATTTTTCTCTGAAATGCCAAAATACTTTAAAACATCTGGTAAGTTATGTCAAGAAATAAAAGGAGAAAAGACAAATAGAATCTGAAATGAGAAATGAGACACAAACTCAGAAATGGAGTTTTAAAATTTTGAGAGAATAAAATGTATAACATCCTATCTATAAATATGAAAATCTTATGAGTTATTTTCCTGGACTATAGTTGTTAAGAATGTAAGTGCAGTTATGACTCTAGGGTTTTGGAAGCTGAGATTACCACCCAGACGTTTTTTGTTCCTAATGGCACCAAATCCTCAAACAAATAAGGCAGGGCTTACTCTTATTTTTCTTTTTTTAATTAAATTTATTTATTTATTGGGCTTACTCTTCTTACCAAGGTGTTTGATCATTATTACTAAAGGAATTTGGGTTGCTCTTAGGGGTTAAAAAAGGAATAATATCACCGAGACTTGGGGCATTCTCTAGAACATCTCTTGGTATTACAGTGTCCACTGATCACCTTCAATGGAAAATGGTGGTAACCCAGTAAACACAGGGCTCCTAAGGGCTGAGATCCTGGAGAGTGAAAGTAATAACAGAGGGGATGGGTGGCAGAAGAAGGAAGTTGTGGTTGTTCAACTTTAGCCTGGTGATCAGAGACAGAGGAAGGACCAAAACAGTTATGTGTATCTTGCACTAGCAATAATTTCTCTTTAACTCCTTTTTCCTGCTGCTTTTTATGAAGGGATACAAAGAAGTAATCCATGGGAAGGGAAATCTTAAGAAGAATCGTGCTGAATGGTGACCAACTCATTTGAAGTCAAATAAATAAATAAATAAAAAGAAAAAAGAAACCCCACAAAAAAAAAACCCCACAGTCAAGTAGCATTTCAGTGATATCAAATTGGCATTTTCTGTGATAAAATCTAATGTTTCAAGAAAATGGAGAAATTGGAAGTCTTAGAGGTGACTGATGGGAGAAAAATTATTTTTTTCTCTCTCTCCCTTTAAAGGTTTATTTATTTATTTGAAAGGCAGAGTTACAGAGAGAGAAAGAGAGGCAAGGAGGAGAGGCTTTGGTTCACTCACCGCAAGGACTGGGGCTGGGCCAAGCCAAAGCCAGGTGCCAGGTGCCTCTTCTGGGTCTCCAGCATGGATGCCAGACCCAAAGACTTGGGCCATCTTCCCCTGATTTCCCAGGCACATTATCAGGGATATGGATTGGAAGTGGAGAAGCTGGGACTTGAACTGGCACCCATATGGGATGCCAATGCTGCAGGCCATAGCTTTAAGTTGCTACGCCACAGCAGCAGTCTTTATTTTTCTCTTTTAACTGTATATTTTCAAATACCCTGCCTTCTATATTACTGATTCTTTCTTTGGTTTAATCTATTATTCTATTAATGCCTTCTATCACTTTTAAAATTTCATCTAGTGTACTTTTCCATTGAAAGAATTTTGTTTGATTTTTTAAAACTTCTCTTTGTTAAATATCTCTATGAGAATAGCAAATCATTTCTCCATGTTTTTTTGAATCTTTATGAGTTTCCTTAAGGCAGATATTTTAAATTTTGCATCCAAAGATTAGCATATGTCAGCTACTGTCTGCTTTCTGACATCTATTTGGTTCATTAGGTGAGGTCATAGTCCCCTGAAAATTCTTAATTCTTGAAGTGCGATTTTGTTTGTGCAAGGAATGATTATGAATTTTTTCCAGTCTTCATAAACTGGTTTTGTTGTATATGCTTTCCAGAAATTCCAAGTCTCATTTTCTCTGCGCCTGTGGTCACTCCTGTTGTTCAGCACTAGAGGGCGCATGAAGCCTAGGTCTATCTTAAGACTGTTGGTGTATTGTCGCAGACTCAGCACTAGGGGGTGCCCCTACCCCAGGTTCGTCCTAAATCTGCGGTTGGTGCATTGAGAATGAGTTGCTATAGCCTATCAGTGAGACATGTCCTGGGGACAGAGGCCTTTGGGCTCCTGGTGTCGCTGACGCAGGTCAAAGAAAACTCCTGTACTGACTGTCACCCTACTCTCCAGCAGCTGGAGTCTTGTTCTGCTGTGTGCCAGAGGCTGATGGAGGCGGCAGTAGAGGCAATCCCTTGTACCCTTAGCTGAGAATCCAAGGCTCTATCTGAAGGCATTGGACTGGGGGCAGGGCTTGTGGGGACGTGGCTGGCACTAGATTTTACAGTGGCCAGGTTTCTACTTCCCAATACTTTTTAAGATACTGAAATATTTTAGCCAGTGGTTGTTAATAATATTGTTTCAGCATACTGTGTCTGTACTCATTTGTTGCACTCTATATTTTGCTGCTTCTTCTTTTTCTCTTGAAATATATATTTTTTTCATTCAGTTTTAGAAAAAACACATTTTGGTCTTGTTATTCTCCTCCCATGCCCTTTACATTGTATCTATCCTTGATTACATGCCTCCTTAATGCTTTGGCTTTGTTAATTGCTTTTTTAGGCAATTTTTTGAATGTTGAACTGGTTATTTCCAATCTTTACTCCGTTCAATGACTATATCTAAATATCATCATTTAAATACTGTGCCCATAAAATATTGACAATAACATTTATATTATCATCTTTTAAGTATTTATCATTTCTCTTATTTTTAATTATAACTAAATTGATTCACATTATATATTTATTTCCAAACATATAAAATGATTCTATTTGCTATTTTTTTCTAATTTTATTGCATTATAGGCAGAGAACCTAGTTTTTAAAAATTTTGCTTCACCTACTTTTATTGTGTTTTTACATTAAAATTCTTTTTTTTTAACTTTTATTTGATGAATATAAATTTCCAAAGTACAGCTTATGGATTACAATGGCTTCCCCCCCATAATGTCCCTCCCACCCACAACCCTCCCCTTTCCCACTCCCTCTCCCATTCCATTCACATCAAGATTCATTTTTGATTCTCTTTATATACAGAAGATCAGTTTAGCATACATTAAGTAAAGATTTCAACAGTTTGCTCCCACACAGAAACATAAAGTGAGAAATACTGTTTGAGTACTAGTTATAGCATTAAATCTCAATGTACAGCACACTAAGGACAAAGATCCTACATGAGGAGTAAGTGCACAGTGACTCCTGTTGTTGACTTAACAAATTGACACTCTTGTTTATGGCCTCAGTAATCACCCTAGGCTCTTGTCATGAGCTGCCAAGGCTATGGAAGCCCCCTGAGTTCACCGACTCTGATCATATTTAGACAAGGCCATGGTCAAAGTGGAAGTTCTCTCCCTCCTTCAGAGAAAGGTACCTCCTTCTTTGATGACCCATTCTTTCCATTGGGATCTCACTTGTGGAGATCTTTCATTTAGGTGTTGGGTTTTTTTTTTTTTTTTTCCCCAGAGTGTCTTGGCTTTCCATGCCTGAAATACTCTCATGGGCTTTTCAGCCGGATCCGCATGCCTTAAGGGCTGATTCTGAGGCCAGAGTGCTGTTTAGGACATCTGCCATTCTATGGGTCTGCTGTGCATCTCACTTCCCATGTTGGATTATTCTCTCCCTTTTTTATTCTATCAGCTAGTATTTGCAGACACTATTCTTGTTTATGTGATCCCTTTGGTTCTTAGTCCTATCATTATGATCAATTGTGAACAGAAATTGATCACTGGGACTAGTGAGATGGCATTGGTACATGCCACCTTGATGGGATTGAATTGGAATCCCCTGGTATGTTTCTAACTCTACCGTTTGAGGTAAGTCAGCTTGAGCATGTCCCGAATTGCACATCTCTTCCCTCTCTTATTCCCACTCTTATAAAACTAACTGAGCACCCAAAAGGAAACCTGTTAAAGTGAAATGAACACTATGAGAAACGGTGACTTGATCAGCCCTCACCCTGACTGTTGATGAGCAACCTAATATGTTATCCCTCTTAGTATTTTTTTTTTTGTTTGTTCTACTTAATACTTTTGGTTGAATACTGTAATCAATACACAATTATTCTTAAGTACTGAAACTTAACTGAAAAGTGATCGCTGTTAAATAAAATTCTTTTATTAATATAAAGGGAACTAATTTAAGAACACAACCATACTTCCTTCCTTCCCTTTCTCTTCCTCCTTCAATCTGTCTCTTTCCTTCCTTTCTTTTTTCATTTTTGAAAAGAACATTTTTTTGAACAAAGCAAACTTATTTTTAAAGATTTATTAATTAATTTATTTGAAAGTCAGAGTTACACAGAGAGAGAAGAGGCAGAGAGAGAGAGAGAGAGAGAGAGAGAGAGAGAGAGGTCTTCCATCTGCTGGTTCACTCCCAAATTGACTGCAACAGCTGGAGCTGCGCTGATCTGAAGCCTGGAGGCAGGAGCTTCCTCCAGGTTTCCCAGGTGGGTGCAGGGGCCCAAGGACTTGGGCCATTATCTACTGCTTTCCCAGGCCATACCAGAGAGCTGGATTGGAAGAGGAGCTGCTGGATCTCAAACCAACTCCCTTGTGTTGTGCCGGCGCTCAGGCCAGGGCATTAACCTGCTGCACAACAGGGCTAGCCCCAACAACAAACTCTTTTGAAGTCATAAACCTCCTGCCTCAGTGTCAGGAGGGGAATTCCAAGAAATACCTGAGAAACTTGTTAAAGTGGGATTCTAAAGCATCATTCAAGGGAATAACAGAATAACAGAAGGACTTCAGTTCTAAAGGAGTATAAACAAGGGCTAAAAACAAATCAAATGATGTCTGTTTCATTTCCATGCATTTTCTTGTATTCTATTAATTATCTCATATCAAAGAAAGTGCATGATATTTATCATTTTGAGCCTGGCTTATATCACTAAGTCTAATGGTTTTCAGTTGTATACGTTTTGTTGCAAAGACATAATTTCATTCCTTTTTATGGCTGAGTAATATTCGGCAACCCTCCCCTTTCCCTCTCCCTCTCCCCTTCCATTCACATCAAGATTCATTTTCAATTCTCTTTATATACAGAAGATCAGTTTAGCATATATTAAGTAAAGATTTCAACAGTTTGTACCCATATAGAAACACAAAGTGAAAAATACTGTTTGAGTACTAGTTATAGCATTAAATCACAATGTACAGCACATTAAGGACAGAGATCCTACACGAGGAGTAAGTGCACAGTGACTCCTGTTGTTGACTTAACAAATTGACACTCTTGTTTATGGCATCAGTAATCACCCTAAGCTCTTATGAGTCGCCAAGGCTATGGAAGCCTTTTGAGTTCACTGACTCTGATCATATTTAGACAAGGTCGTAGTCAGAGTGGAAGTTCTCTCCCTCCTTCAGAGAAAGGTACCTCCTTCTTTGATGACCTGTTCTTTCCACTGGGATGTCACTTGCAGAGATCTTTCATTTAGGTCATTTTTTTTTTTTTCCCCAGAGTGTCTTGGCTTTCCATGGCTGAAATACTCTCATGGGCTTTTCAGCCGGATCCACATGCCTTAAGGGCTGATTCTGAGGCCAGAGATAGCACATTTTTTTTTAATCCAGTCATCAGTTGGTGGACATCTGGGTTGATTGCATATCATAGCTATTGTGAACTGAGCTGTAACAAACCTCGGGTTATAGATAATTCTTTCATATGTTGATCTCATTTCCTTTGGGTAAATTCCCAGGAGTGGGATGACTGGGTCATATTGTAGGTCTATTTTCAGAATTCTGAGGACTCTCCATGATGTCTTCCACAATGGTTGTGCTAGTATACATTCCCACGAAAATTGTATTAGGGCACTTTCTTCCCCATATCCTCACCAACATTTATTATTTTTTGATTTTTGGATGATAGCCAGGTCCTTTTATGTCCTTTGCCCATTTCTTAACTAGATTGTTTGTTTTGTTGTGGTTGAGTTTCTTGAGTTCTTTATAGATCCTGGATGTTAATCCTTCATTGATTTCATAGTTTGCAGGTATTTTCTCACATTCCATTGATTGCCTCTTCACTTTTTGAGTGTTTCCTTTGTGGTGCAGAAGCATCTTAGCTTGATGTAATCCCATGTATCAGTTTTTGCTTTTACTGCCTGTACTTCTGGGGACTTCTTCATGAAATCTTAGCTTATGCCAATGTCTTGCAGAGGTTCCCTGATGTTTTACCCTAGTAATTTAATGGTATCAGGTCAACGATTTATATCCTTGATCTATTGTGAGTTGATTTTTGTATAAAATGAAAGGTTTATATTCGTTTCATACTTCTGATGTGTAGATCCAATTTCCCAGTACCATTTGTTGAAGAGATTGTTGTTTCTCCAGGGATTGATTATAGCTCATTTGTCAAAGATTAATTGATTGTAGGTGTATGGATTAATTTCCAGGGTTTCTATTCTGTTCCATTGGTCTGAATGTCTACTTTGGTGCCAATATCAGGCTGTTTCATTTATAATTGCCCTGTAGTAAGTCTTGAAATCTGATATTGTGATGATTCCAGTTTCATTTTTGTTATTTAAGATTGCTTTAGCTATTTGGGTCACTTGCATTTCCTCATGAATTTTAGTGTTGTTTTTTCTAGATCTGAGAAGAATGTCTGTATTTTGATTGGGATCACATTGGGTCTGTAAATTGCTTGGGGACATTTTAATAATATCATTTTTTTCAATCTTTGAACACAGATTTTTCCATTTTTTGGTGTTGTCTTCTTTTTTTAAAAGATTTTTATTTATTTATTTGAGAGGTACAGTTACAGACAGTGAGAGGAAGAGACAGCAAGAAAAGTCTTCCTTCCACTGGTCCACTTCCCAAATGGCCACAATGGCTGGAGTTGTGCCAATCCAAAGCCAAGCCAGGAGCTTCTTCCCAGTCTCCCACGTGGGTGCAGGGGGCCAAGGACCTGGGCCATCCTCCACTGCTTTCTCAGGTCACAAAGGAGAGTTGGATTGGAAGAGGAGCAGCTGGGACTAGAACCGGTGCCCATACGGGATGCCGGCACTGCAGGCAGAGAATTAACCTATTGCGCCATGGCGCCATCCCCTTCTATTCCTTTTTAAAAATATGTTTTGTAATTTTCACTGAAGAAATATTTCACATCCTTTGTTAAATTTATTCCAAGTTATTTAAAATTTTTGTAGCTATTATGAATGACACTGAACTTACAAGTTCTTTCTCAGCCATGACATTGTTTGTGTATACAACGGCTATTGATTTTTGTATGTTGATTTTATATCCTGAAACTTTACCAAACTGTCTTACAGTTCCAATAATCTTATAGTGGAGTATTTTGGATCCCCTGTAGAGTCATGTCATCTGTAAATAGGGATAGTTTGACTTCCTCCTTTCCAATTTGTATTCTTTTGATTTCTTTTCATTGCATAATGGCTCTGGCTAAAACTTTCATAGCTATATTGAATAACAATAGTGAGAGTAGGCATCCTTGTCTGATTCTGGATCTTGGTGGAAATGCTTCCAGCTTTTCCCCATTCAATATGATATTGGCTGTGGGTTTGTCACAAATTGTCTTGATTGTGTTGAGAATGTTTCTTGTATACCAAATTTGCTTAAGGTTTTCATCATGAAAGGATGTTGTATTTTATCAAATGCTGTCTCTGCAATTATTGAGATAATCATATGATTTTTATTCCTCAGTTTGTTAATTGGATGTATCATATTTATTGATTTGCATGTAGATTTGATTAGTATTTTTTTTAGGATTTTTTCATCAATGTTTATCGAGGATATTGGTCTATAGTTCTCATTCTTTGTTGTATTATTTTCTGATTTTGTAATTAAGATGATGCTGCCTCATAAAGTGGTTTTAGAAGATTACCTCCATTTCAATTGTTTTGAATAGTTTGAGCAGAATTTAAATAGTTCTCTTCAAAAAAATTATTAATATAAATAAGACAGATTTGACCTATTTAATGTGTCCAGTTCTATGAATATAACCATACTTCCCTTGTTTCTTCTCTCCTTCCCTCAAATCCATTCCTACCTTCCTTTCTTTTCTAAAAAAAACTTTCGCAAAAGCATAATTTCTTTTGTTTTTAACTTTTATTTAGTAAATATAAATTTCCAAAGTACAGTTTATGGATTACAATGGATTTCCCCCCCCAATAACTTTCCTCCCACTCGCACCCCTCCCATCTCCCGCTCCCTCTCCCCTTCCATTCACATCAAGATTCATTTTCAATTCTCTTTATATACAGAAGATCAATTCAGTATATATTAAGTAAAGATTTCATCAGTTTGCACCCACACAGAAACACAAAATGTAAAATACTGTTTCAGTACTAGTTATAGCATTACTTCATATTGGACAACACATTAAGGACAGATCCTACATGAGAAGTAAGTACACAGTGACTCCTGTTGTTGACTTAACAATTTGACACTCTTGTTTATGGCGTCAGTAATCTCCCTAGGCTCTAGTCATGAGTTGCCAAGGCTTTGGAAGCCTTTTGAGTTCGCCGACTTCAATCTTATTCAGGACAGGGTCATAGTCAAAGTAGAAGTTCTCTCCTCCCTTCAGAGAAAGGTACCTCCTTCTTTGATGGCCCTGTTCTTTCCACTGGGATCTCACTCGCAGAATCTTTCATTTAGTTTTTTTTTTTTTTTGCAAAAACATAATTTCAATTCACTCTATAACTGCAGGCTTAATTCCACTGGGTGGAAAGAAAGCAAAGGGCCTCTCTTCTCTGGAAAGTTGAAAGTGACTGATTTCTGTCCTGCACCTGTCTTCATCCTCTGCACCTCTTTAGGACTGTGGTGCTGCCCTGAGATTATCATGAAGCTTTTGGAGAGCTGCTGGGCTTAAGCTTCTGATTTCTACCTAACAGTAACAATAGGGCAAGCCATCATCTCTTCAAGGTAAATGGGAAAATGAACGGAAGACCTAAACACTTTTCTTTGCCCATCCACTCAGCCATCTGTCATTGGCCCTCTAGACTATGGGTATGGCTGACACCAGTTCTTGACAGCCTTCTTTCCCTCAGGGTTTTTTTTTTTTATTTCCAGATCCATGTTTAGCTCTCCTATAATTTCTTCAGGGTGGTTTTCAGGGTAAAAAGTCTGCAGCAAATTGGAGAGCCAGTCCCCAAAAGACAAATATTATATATTTTCTCTGGGTTGTGGTAACATATATATAGAGCTAATAATGTAATATAAATGAGTGAAATTGACATCTTGAGATTTGATTACTTTTATAACCCTTGTCTATACTCTTGAGAAGCAATGATTTTTCTCTTATTACTCATTGAATTCTTTATTTAGTGGAGGATTAAGCTTGTAATTACAAAGTAAATTGAAAGTATGTCATCAGAGGCCGGCACTGCGGCTCACTAGGCTAATCCTCCGCCTTGCGGCGCCGGCACACCGGGTTCTAGTCCCGGTCGGGGCGCCGGATTCTGTCCCGGTTGCCCCTCTTCCAGGCCAGCTCTCTGCTGTGGCCAGGGAGTGCAGTGGAGGATGGCCCAAGTCCTTGGGCCCTGCACCCACAAGGGAGACCAGGATAAGTACCTGGCTCCTGCCATCGGATCAGTGTGGTGCGCCGGCCGCAGTGCGCTGGCCGCGGCGGCCATTGGAGGGTGAACCAATGGCAAAGGAAGACCTTTTTCTCTGTCTCTCTCTCTCACTGTCCACTCTGCCTGTCAAAAAAAAAAAAAGTATGTCATCAGAAAAATTAAAAGAAAGGAACAAGGAGGGAGAGACAGTAGAATGGGAAGTATCATTATGTTCTTAAAGCCGTGTATATAAAATACAAGAAATCTCTCCCACTTATATAAATAAATAAAAATTAAAAATAATCTGTAGCCAGTACCAGTTCTACATTGCAATGAAAACTAAAAGCTTGCTTATTTATTTTTGTTATTTTAAACTGCTTCCTTCCTTCGTTCTTTTTATTTTTGAAATGATCCACAATTTTAGTTGACATTATAGTCAAAGATTTACTACTCCATTAAATAGAGTTCTACAGGTAATGAGTAAAAATACCATAATGGTTCAATGAGAATATACACAAGGGCTATAAATAATAATCTAATGAAAAGATGTCCATTTTGCTCACATACAGTAAATTTAAAAATAATCACACATTATTTAAACTATTATATATATATACACACACTAACTACCAAATATAAAGAGAAAATGTGATGTTTTCTTTTTGGGTCTGGCTTATTTCATTTGGTTTAATGATTTCCAGTTACATCCATTTTGTTGCAAATGTCAGAATTTCATTTTTTATGGCTGAGTGATATTCCATTGTGTACACCAACTGATGACATAAAGAAACTGTGGTAATTCTGTTTTTAGACTGAGCTACTTGAAAGCAGGGATGGTGATTATTTGTCCCTACATCTCTGAAAATTGAATAATCACTGGATTATAATAAAAACTGGGGTTGTCAAAGCAGACCAGAGAGCTATTGAGTTCTGTCTGATCATGAGGCAGCCCCTCATCAATATGACTTGTCATTTTGAATGAAGGAATCAATGAGACCAGAAAGATTAGACCAGTGAAATCAGTGTTCTGATAGCCATGCAGTAGGGTGGGGTTTTGTATGTGAACTGCTAACATAATCATAAATTCCATGATGATATAGATCCTTCATATGTGGATTCTGCAAACTTCCCCCAGTGGGAACATAGGAAGCAGAGCCCATTGTTTATGTTGTTTTTAAATGTAGAGGGTAATCTGATTAAATACTGCAAATGTATAAAGTTCAACAGACAATAAATGGGTGCTTATAAAACAGTGGCATTCAAATGAAGTCTGTGGATAATATTGTACCATTGTCAATTTCCTGGACTTGATAATGTACTAGAGTTACATAAAATGTTACCATCAGGAGAACCCGGCTGAGGGCATGGGGAGCTGCTTGGTACTTTCTTCACATAGGTCTAAAATTCTAAAATTTAGACTTCCTATGGGTCTAAAATTATTCTAAAATAATGAAATAAAGGAAGAGTCAAGCCTTCATGACTAAATTATGAACTAAAGATTTGCAGAATAATGACCCTAGGGAGGAATATTTCATAAATTTATGGGAAATAAAAGGAAAATGTTACCTAATGTTGTAGGTGCTAAATTTACAAAATTCCTTACACTAGGAGAGGGAAGGTGCTAAAAATACAGGTGAAGAGAAAGTGTAGAAAAATTCACAAGTGATTAATTGTTCATTGACATATGAAGGGGGAAATGCTACTTCCCTAGGTAAGAAATAATTTTATTCTCAACCAATTAAAGACCTAGAAGTGGAAAGGTGTTTGATGCAGTTTGGGATACTGGCAACTCATATGGGGTTCTTGGGTTTGAGTCCCAGCTCTGGTAATGCACAACCTGGGAGGCAGCAAGTAACGACTCAAATATTTGGGTTCCTGCCATCCACATGTGACCTTCAGATTCAGTTCCTATTCCTGTCTTTGGTCTGACCCAGCCCTGGCTATGGCAGATATTTGTGGAGTCAATCATTGGATAGAAGATCTCTGTCACTCCCTCTGCCTTTGAAATAAAAAAAAAAAAAAAACCAGATAAATAAAAGAATAAAAGACTAGAAGAATTGTTGTTTAGTTTGGGTCTTCATAATCATTTACTCAAAAATTGACAGACATCTGGAGAAGACACTTTGCTCCTGTTAATATGAAATTGCTTTAGCCTCCTATCAAACTGAATTTCCTAATCAACCACCAAACATGCCACAGTTTTCCCTAAATGTACAAAAAGTAACAGCTTTATTTTCTGAGTGTTATTTGTATGTTATAATAGTTTAGTTGACTAATGAATGAAATTGCACTGACAGTATCTTAAATCACAAACCTCTTTCACTTATGGTTCCAATTAATAATGGCTTGTGATTTGGAGCTTGTTTGTTAGAAGTAGCATCAAGTAGAAACATTATCCAAATACAAATACTTTAAGATATTTTAATATTTTATCTGGAAATGATAGTTTTGTTTTTTGATATAGATTACTTTTAAATAATTTTAGTGAAAGAGTTTCTTTACTATGATTTGATATTGTGCTGTATAAAATCAAAAGTTAGTGGATCATCTACTTGGCAAATGCCTTGCATAGTAATTAAAGGATTAAGTGCTGAATATTTAGAAAAGTAGGCTTATTCTTTTGAGTTAAAATTTGCTCAAAGCAAATGCAAAAGTTTTTGACAAGTTGATATACAAGAAGAGACAGAAAGATAAACCTAAAAGATACTCATGTATTGCAAAAATCAGTTTATATTTTAAAATCATATCTGAAATGAAGAAGAAATACACAAGAAATGATTGACTTTTATTGAGGGGAGAAAATTCAAGCAATCATTTGAAATTGTAAACATCTTTTTGACTCAGAAAATACATATTTTAGGAATGACTTAGTGGTGAAAAAGGAGTCCCTTGTTTGGCTTTCCCCTAGGTGGTGATAAAAGCATTGCAAAGTAGAAAAGACAGGCCAAAAAGACAAATGTCAGCAGGATACCAAGTTCTTTTTTAGAGGATTCTGGTTTTGGTTCTTAGGGATAACTTGGCTCATATTAACTGTTTCTTTTCATGTGTTTGCTCATAAACACAATGCTTCTTAAGAGTCCTATATCTGGGTGTTTTCCTGATTTCTTTTTCCTCCTCTCCCATCCCAACCTCCACTAACTCTGGCACAAATACTCATTTACCTTGGGGCACTCGTTTTCTCAACTATCATCTTTGACTTATTAAACTTCAATTTTGATAGAAATCTATAATAATGATGAAATAACAAATGCTGTTCAGACTAGGCTATGTTCAAAGTTGTTCATTGTAGAATTACATTGCATAATAAATCCTTTGCCTAAAGACATAAAGAGTAAACAGCTAAATACTTATGTAATTTGATTATCACATCACAAATGAGTGCCTGAATTTTAAATTCACTTGTTACATGTGAAGACTTATCATTTAGCAAGAAATTCTCTGAGGATTGAACAAACTGATTTCCAATATTGAAACTGAAGTCCAAAATTGAACTCCATATTCTTTTGCACAAGTAGAAGATTAAGGAGTAAAGGAATCATGGTGTTTGTATTATCTACTTAAAATCTGAAGCAGAGTAAACGTTGTTTAAGTGCCATACTGTGCAACTCCAGGGAGCAACATTTCTATAAACTCCCTCAATTTGTATGAGGTGGTATCCTGAACTGGAGGCCTGGACATAATGACCTACAAGGTGCTTGCTTCCCAGGAGAAGCTGTTTTCTATTAAACACAGATATAAATACTGTCTAGTTACACGGAGCAGTCCAATTTCCTGAGATTAGCTGTTCTGTACAACAAGGAGACACAATTTTTCATCACTATAACTACTTCCACAAATGTTAGTTGAGCAGAGTGAGTGCCTGATACATTGTCAACTAATTTATACTTTTCTTGTTTAATATTTATGCTAATTTTATGGTGAAATTGAGATTTAGAAAGATAACTGATTGTCAAATGGTAGACAGCTGGAAAAATTCTGTCCAAATTCAGCAACAAATGCAAGTTTCTCTATCCTAGAAACAGGTGCTGGTAATGCATGCCTTGCTGTAATACTGCTGTGGTCCATTAAATAATTTCCATTGGTTTGTGTTAAAGTTTGTACATGGGCTTCCAGGACAGTGAGTACTTGAACTGTTGGCTGTGTCTGAAATATGAGTATGGGAATATTATGAAGAAGATAAAACTTTAGAAATCTGATAAATACAAAATAGTCTTGTCCATAAATGCCACGGTAGGATTTTTCAGCTACAGACAATTCAACTTGGAGTATGGTTTCCCCTTTTTACATTTATTCACTCTTCTTAGATGTAAATTATAGAAAGGGGGCTTTTGCTGACTTATAGAGAAGAGGAATTTGTGAAAATGTGATTAGGATTTCAGAGGATTGCTTATGAAGAGTAGAGAGTGAGGCTCAGGGACTTCTCAGAGAAGAGACACTAGGCATATAACCAAAAGCAGGACCTGCAAACAATCAGGGGCAGAATCCATAGATAATTTCTACAAGTGACATCTACATGATGATACAAAGGCTAGAACTTAGATGAGACATGGATAGCATTAACCTTGGGCACACAATTTAAGGGGAACTAAAAAAATCAAAAATCAAGATAAATAATATTTTAATAAAAATCAATGAAAAATTCCTGCTAAGCAAACTATTAAAATTTAAACACAGACGGGTTGATGGTAAAAGACAAGGAGCAGCATGAAGCATAGAATTGAGGAGTGTAAGGAGGTCAAAGACCTCTATGATGAAAATTACAAAACACAAAAGAAAGAAATAGAAGACGACACAAAAAAATGGAAAAACCTGCCATGCTCATGGATTGGAAGAATCAATATCATCAAAATGTCCATTCTCCCAAAAGCAATTTACAAGTTCAATGCAATACCAATCAAAATACCAAAGTCATTCTTCAAAGACCTAGAAAAAACAATGCTGAAATACATATGGAGAAACAGGAGACCGAGAATAGCTAAAGCAATCCTTTACAATAAAAACAAGGCCGGAGGCATCACAATTCCAGACTTCAAGACACACTACAGGGCAGTTATAATCAAAACAGCCTGGTACTGGTACAAAAACAGATGGATAGACCAATGGAACCGAATAGAAACACCGGAGATCAATCCAAACATCTATAACCAACTCATATTTGACAAAGGACCTAAAACCAACCCCTGGAACAAGGACAGCCTCTTCAACAAATGGTGCTGGGAAAACTGGATGTCCACATGTTGAAGTATGAAGCAAGACCCCTACCTTACACCTTATACAAAAATCCACTCAACATGGATCAAAGAACTAGAGTTGCGCCACGACACCATGAAACTAATTGAGAGCATAGGGGAAACCCTCCAAGATATCGGAATAGGCGAAGAATTCCTGGAGAAGACCCCACAGGCATGGGTAATCAAAGATAAAATGAACAAATGGGATTACCTAAAATTGAAGAGTTTCTTAACAGCAAAGGAAACAGTCAGGAAAGCGAAGAGGCAACCAACAGAATGGGAGACGTTATTCGCAAACTACACAACAGATAAAGGATTAACAACTAGAATCTACACAATGATCAAAAAACACCACAGAATCAAAACAAACAACCCAATAAAAAAATGGGCCAAGGACCTTAACAGACATTTTTCAAAATCCAAAATGGCCAACAGGCACATGAAAAAATGCTCAGGATCCCTAGCCATCAGGGGAATGCAGATCAAAACCACAATGAGATACCACCTCACTCCAGTTAGATTGGCTTACATACAGAAATCAACCAACAACAGATGCTGGCGAGGATGTGGAGAAAAGGGGACACTAATCCACTGTTGGTGGGAATGCAAGCTGGTAAAGCCACTATGGAAGACAGTCTGGAGAGTCCTCAGAAACCTGAACATAGCACTACCACAGGACCCAGCCATCCCACTCCTTGGAATATACCCAAATGGAATTAAAGGGGTAAAAAAAGCCATTTGCACCTCAATATTTGTTGCAGCTCAATTCACAATAGCTAAGACATGGAATCAACCTAAATGTCCATCAACGGATGACTGGATAAAGAAACTATGGGATATGTACTCTATGGAACACTATACAGCAGTAAAAAACAACGAAATCCAGGCATTCACAACAAAATGGAGGAAGCTGGAAAACATCATGCTGAGTGAAATAAGCCAGTCCAAAAGGGATAAATATCACATGTTCTCCCTGATCGATGGCAACTAAACGAGCACCTAAAATGATACCCATTGAAGTGAAATGGACACTATGAGAGACAATGACATGATCAGCCCTTGTCTAGACTGTTGAGGAAAAACTTACTATTTTGTTCCTTTAGTATTTTTGTTGTTGTTGTTGTTGCTCGGTATGTTCTACACAAGACCACTGGTTGAACTCTGCAATCAATGCACAACCATTCTTAAGCGTTTAAAAATTAATAGGAAATTGATCTCTGTGGAACATGGGAGTGGGAATAAGAGAGGGAGGAGATATATAGGACGGCACATACTCACTCAGACCTACCTCCAATGGTGGAAGTGGAAATGTGCCAGGGGATTTCAACTCAATCTTACCAAGGAGGCAGGTACCAATGCCAGCACACTTGGTAAAGAGACAAATATAAATACACAACTGATCCAAAAGATAGGGTAAGTGTCGAAGAGATTACACAAATAAGACCAGTGTAAGCAAATAATGAAAGATAGAATCAAAAGGGTTGAGAATGATCCTGCGGGGGAAGCAGGTCACACAGCAGACTCATAGAATGGCAAATGCCCAAAACAGCACTCCTGCCTCAGAATCAACCCTTGGGACATTTGGATCTGACTAAAAGGTCCATGAGAGTCTCTCAGGCATGGAAAGCCATGACATGGTGGCAAAAAACAATCTAAATGAAGGATCCTGGTGAACAACACTCCAGCAGAAGGATCAGGACATCAAGTAGAGAGGCGCCTTTCTCTGAAGGGAGGAAGGAACCTCCACTGTGATATGGCCTTGACTAAACAAATTCAGAGTTGGTGAACTCAAGGGGCTTCCATAGCCTAGACAGCTCATAACAAGAGTCTCGGGTGATTGCTGACGTCATAAATAAGAGTGCCAATTGTTAAATCAACAACGGGAGTCACTGGGTTCATGCTCCCCTCGCAGGATCTCTGTCCTTAATATTTTTATCTATGAAACTCAAAAACAACACTACTAGTCGAACAATACCCTATACCTGGTTCGGTTGTGTGAGTGCAACCTGTTGAAATCCCTGCTTAGTATATACTAAATTGATCTTCGGTATATGAAGGTAACCGAAAATGAAACGTGATGAAGGGGGGGGAGGGGAGAGGAAGTGGGTGAGGGGAGGGCCACGGGAGGGAGGGAGGTCGGGGGGAAGCCACAACAATGCAAAAGATGCATTTTATATTCTACTTAAAACTATTGGTTGAGCTCTGTAATTAATAGACAATTACTCTTAGGTGTTTAATTAATGCTATAACTAGTACTCAAATAGTATTTTACACTTTATGTTTCTGTGTGGGAGCAAAATGTGGTAATCTTTACTTAACATACGCTAAATTGATCTTCTGTATATAAAGATAATTGAAAATTAATTGTGATGTGAAGGGGAAGGGGAGAGGGAGTGGGAGAGGGGAAATAAAAAAAAAAAAGAATTGAGGAGTGTGTGTGTGTGTGTGTGTGTGTGTGTGACCAAGTTCAGTTCAAGATAGAGCAAGAGTTTGATACTCTATCAAACACATCCAAAGCTGTAACTTGTTACTTAAAGCTAGAAACTGTATCCTGGAATTCAAGATAAGGTAAAGCTAAACACATGAATACAATGGTTTTGTCAAATAGGTGTAGATATCATAGGAATCCTAGAGAATGCCCACATTGTTGGGTGTAAGGCAAAGGAAGAGTTATCTGGGGAGAATGAGAAACTCCAGGAAGATGGTAGGGTAAGCGGGAAGGGCAAATATGAGAGCAGCCAATGTCAAGATTGAGAAGGACAAATTAGTTAAGACTATCAGACAAGTTGCAAAGAAGTTAAGCAATCACAAAAGCGGTCCTCTATAAACATTCAACATTATCAATCACAGGACCATCTCTAACATGCATGTGGATTTTAATCTTTTCATAAATACCATAAAAGAGTATTATTCTCAGTGGCTATTTGAATAATGACCAAGATTTTGAGAGGTAAAGAATTTGTCCATGGTCACACAGTACTAAGTGACAGAGGGACATGGGACTCAAGTCTGTTCTGAATGCAAAACTCGCATGTTCTAGTATTCATGTCAACTCATGTTCTTTATCTCAGTTTGATCATCAGGGTCACCAGGAAAGCTGTGGAAATGCAGGTGCTGAGGCCCCAGCCTTGATGACTCTGGTTCTGCAGATCTCAGTAAATGTCCGCGACATGCTCAGTCAGTCTCTCAGGAACTCAATAACTTTATCTGAAAAAGGAGGGTTTCTGACCAGAGAATGACCAAATTCAATGGCTTGTCAATTGACTTCCATAAAAACTTAGTGACTTCATGAAGTTTACACACTTTAAAAAAAGATTTATTTATTTTAAAGTCAGAGTTCCAGTGAGAAAGGGAAAGAGAGAGAAGAAGGAGAGCCAGAGCGAGAGCGAGAGTGAGTGAGCGAGAGAGAGAGAGAGTGCACTTCATTTGCTGGTTCACTGCTCAAATGGCCACAACAGCCAGGGCTTGGCCAGGCTGAAGCCATCTGGGTTGCCCATGTGGTTGCAGGGGTCCAAGCACTTAGACCATTTTCTGCTACTTTCCTAGGTGCATTAGCAGGGAGTTAGATCTGAAGTGGATCAGCTGGGACCCAAATTGGTGCCCATATAAGATGCTGGTGCTGCAGACAGAGCTTACTCTGCTGTTTCACAGCACTAGGAACACACACACACACACACACAAACACACATTTTAAATATTTATTTATTTATTTTGAAGTCAGGTTTACCCAGAGGAGAAGGAGAGGCAGAGAGTGAGAGAAGTCTTCCATCTGCTGGTTCACTCCCCAGATGGTTATAACAGCTGGAGCTGTGCCAATTCCAAGCCAGGAAACAGGAGCTTCTTCTGGGTCTCCCACATCGGTATAGGGGCCCAAAGACTTGGACCATCTTCTACTGCTTTCCCAGGCCATAGCAGAGAGCTGGATTGGAAGTGGAGCAGCTGGGACTTAAACCGGCACCCATATGGGACGCTGTTATTGCAGGCAGCAGCTTTACTGGCTACATCACAGTGCCGGCTCCATCATATGTATTTTTTAAATTTGAAAAGAGACTTGGTAATTTCAGTAACCGATTGTTTTTGCAGTGGGTCCCTTCAGTTCAATAATCTGAAAGGCTTGCCACAGTGAAATCACTGAACATATTTATTGCCTAGCCCTAGAAATCTGCAAATCATAGCTTCTAGCAAGTTGTTTTATGTTAGCACTTGAGTATAAGATAATGCACAACATATCCCAATTCTTGCACTATTTAGTCACTGAGTTATTTGCTGTATGCCACCACTTTATTCACAAGCAAGAGTATCTGCTTCAGTGAACAAGTAAATAGGAACCAGAAAGATCATTATTGCTTGTGAAATGAGTTTTCTTTTTAATTCTCTATTAAATATCATTTGTATTTAATATCACATTTGGTTATGGTTATCTTAGTGCAGTTTGCAAAATAACCTATTTGTAGACACAATGTCTCATAGAGTGGATATTCAATATTGCACATTTGTTAAATGACTATAAAGTATGAAAAATAATATGATTATATAGTATTTATAGAATGTTAAAAAATTTGATTTCTGAAAATTATACTTCTGAAAGCATAATTAGAGACAAAATACACACGCATACAGCATCACAATCATAACTTATGAAAAAATACAAGAGACTAAAAATTAAAACTTATGGAAAAATAGAAGAGACTAAAATATTTGAATTTTCTCTGTACACATTAGATTTCTGTAACATATTAAATTGAAAATGATTGAGTGTGTATTGTAGCTGTCACATCACATACCAGAGTGTTTGGTTTAAGTCCTGCTACTCTGCTTCTGATCCAGTTTCCTGTAAATGTATACCTTAGGAGTCAGTAGATGATGGCTCAAGTACTTAAATCCCTGTCACCCACCTGGGAGACTCAGATGGAATTCCAGGCTACTGCTTCGTATCTGCTCAGGCCTGACGGTTGCAGGTTTTGGAGAGTAGTAGATGAAAGATTCCCTTTCTCTCTCTCTCTCTCTGCCTTTCAAATAAATAAATAAACATTAAAAAGACAACTGTATGTGATAGTACAAGATTAGATATTAATTATATCAATATTGCCTGTGCATGCCAGGGAAGTAGCATCTTAACAATAGAATTACAAATGTGAACCTACAACTACTGATATTTCTGATCAAATTTATCATAACTTTTGGGGGGATGTTTTATTAAATTGTAACATTTGAAATGTATATGTATCTTCATGGAAGGGACTCAAAACTCTGCAAACATTGAATATCATTTTGGATATCACTGACAAATGCGATGTTAGTAAGTGATCCTTAAGGCAATATCTACCCAGTCACTAGCACTGAAGACCACGTGAAACTTCATGTAGACTCTATTTCCATTTCAGTGGAAATAGATCACTCTAGGGGCAGGCATTTGGCTTAGTGGTTAAGGCACCAATTAAGATGCCTGTTTCCCATACTGGAATATCTGAATTTGATTCCTGACTCTAGGTCTTGAGTCTAGCTTCCTGATAATACAGACCTGAAGATACAGTGGTGATGACTGAAATTGAGTTCCTGGACTTTGACTCCAACCCAGCCCTGGCTGTTATGCTCATCTGGGGAGTTAACTAATGGATGGGAGTTCTGTGTCTCTCTGGCTCTCAAGTAAATAAATAATACATTTAAAAAATTATTCTATCCTTAATCACAATTTCCACCAAAAAACTCCTTGTGGGAAACATTTTCCAAGAGTAACCTCTAAAAATTCAGTGTTTAAAATGCACTCTTATTTATGTTGTTATCCAGAGTCGAGTTTAAATATTATGGGATGGGACAAGCCTTAAAATAATAGCACATTCATTGTCAGAGCTACCATTTAGTGAGAACTTGCTGTTGTTAGGATGTTACATATAATCCCATTTAATCTGAACAACAACCACATAAGATGGGTTTTGTATCCCCTCTTTTAGAGACAGAAAGAGCTTAATGTTCTTCCCAGTGGTAGAGTCAGAGTTTTAGTCCAGACCTTTCTGACTCCAAAGTCTGGACTGTTAATCACCAAGACCAATGCATCTGCAATTTCATGGTAACTAGTAGGACTGACTATTGTGAGTGGGAAGATACCTGGAGTGATGAGGAACGCAGCCAGTCCTATTGGTTGACCTGGGGTATCAATGCTCTAAGTAGTCTGCCTTGTCTTAAATTTCCCCAGGATAAAATATTCTCCATATAAATTATTTTAAAATTTAGAGGATCCCAATGCGTAAGTGCTTTTCAACCAATGGAGATAATAGACTATTCTCAGAAACAGTGTTGTGAGAAAAGCCATATGTTATAAGTAGCTATTGAGAAGCTCTGGCAGGGGTTTCAGATGATACAAGATTTTCTTTCTTAAAGTTATCTTGTTAAGCACTTTAAAGATACCACTACCTTATCTTCTGTCTTGCAAAAATTCTGATGAGAAGTATCCTGTAATTCTTTGTGTTGTTCCTCAGTGTATAATGTGTCTTCTTTCTCTGACTGCTTTCAAGATTTCCTCTTATCTTTGGTTTTTGGCAGTGTTAATATGACATATCTAGGTATTTTGTTTGTTTTTAAATTACTCTCCTTGTATCTGTGAGATTCTTGATCAGTGGCTTGATAAGCTTTATTAGTTTTTGGAAATTTCTCATTTATTATCTCTACAAATATTCTGTTCCCCTCCCCCTCATTTTCCCTTCACTTGTGTGGCAGCTCCATCTTCCTCCCTGTGGTTTTTTTTTTTAGATTTTATTTATTTATTTGACAGGCAGAGTTAAAGAAAGTGTGAAAATGAGAGACAGAGAGAAAGGTCTTCCCTCTGCTGCTTAACTCTCCAAGTAGCCACAATGGCCGGAGCTACTCCAATCTGAAGCCAGGAGCCAGTTGCTTCCTCCTGGTCTCCCATGTGGGTGCAGGGGCCCAAGCACTAGGGCCATACTCCACTATTTTCCCAGGCCACAGCAGAGAGCTGGGCCGGAAGAGGAGCAACTGGGACTAGAACCGGCACCCATATGGGATGCTGGTGCTGCAGGCAGAGGATTAACCTAGTGCGCCACGGTGCTGGCCCCCTCTCCCTATGGTTTATTTTAAGAGAGCAAGGGTTACTTTCTCACATCTCCTTGGACATGTATCTTAGATTTTTTTGTCTCCTATCTCCTTGGAGATATATATATAGCCTTAGCAATAGTATATTTCCCCGAAGTTTATGATCTCTAATGGAATCAAAAAATTATGATTTTGCAAATTATCTGACTTTCTTGTTGTTAGGGTGGGTGGGAAACTCTTTCTTACTTTTTGTTCAACCTTATTGTTTAAAGCTGGAAGCCTCACAGAGGTATCTTAAGGAGTTTGTGATAATTAAGATATTTCCCTTTCAAGTAGCCTGGAATCTGCTATCAAAATTTTAGTTACTTCTTATGGAGAGGGAGGTTCAGTTGGTGTTTTTTTTTTGGCACAGGTTGTAGCTTTTTATGGCTGTTTCCTCAGCAGTACTATCAGTTACACAACACCAAATCTCACAGTTAGTAGCTAGTAAATTGTTTCACAAGTAAAACCCCAGATGTCCTACACAACATGTGGTCAAGAAAACGGAAATACCTAGAACAAGTATATGATTTGTTCAAAAATATATTCAAGGTAGATTAACAAAGATTGATAGTTAATGAACAGATTGAATTCCACTGGTGGCATTATATTTCTCCACACCTCTTGTCAAAGACAGAGATCACCATTCAAACATGTTTGAAAGAAAGCTTGCTATGCAAGAAGGAACTCTATTTGTAGAGCACAGTGTCTCTGAACAGAGCAAAAAGTGATGTGGTTTTGCGGAAGTGTGCATTTAAGAGTTTGCTAACATATAGGAGTATTGCAGGGAGCCTATGCCTAATAGGTTTGGGCAGGTAAGAAACTGTGTGATTACTGGTTAAGACTCAGAATCGGGCAAAAGAACAGTAAAGCATGTGATACCTCCCCCCCCCCCCACCGAAACCTTTAAGGAATACAAACTTTATACATTTCATAAATACAACATTAGGAACATAGTGACTCTTCCAGCACTACCCACCCTCCTACCCGCACCCACCTCTCTTCCTCCAACCACTATTCTTATTTTTTTACTAAGATCTATTTTCAATGAACTTCATACACACATGATTAACTCTATACTAAGTAAAGGTTTCATCAGATTAAAAAAAACAAAAAACTGTTACTCAGTAGTCAAGACAAAGGCTATTCAAAGTCATTGTTTCTTGAAGTGTTAATTTCACTTCTATAGATTACCTTTTAGGTGCTCTGTTAGTTATCACAGGTCAGGGAGAACATATGATATTTGTCCTTTTGGTACTGACTTATTTCATTAAGTATGATGTTTTCCAGTTTCATCCATTTTGTTGCAAATGACTGGATTTCATTTTTTTAACCACTGTGTAGTATTCTATGGTGTACATATCCCATAATTTCTTTATCCAGTCTTCAGTTGATGGGCATTAGGTTGATTCCATATCTTAGCTATTATAATTGAGCTACAATAAACACTGGGGTACAGATTAACTTTTATATGCTGATTTCATTTCCCTTGGGCAATTTCCCAGGAGTGGGATAGCTGGGTCATATGGTAGGTCTATATTCATTTTCTGAGGTATCTCTATACTGTCTTCCACAGTGGCTATACAAGTTTACATTCCCACAAACAATGGATTATAGTACCCTTTTCCACACATCTTTGCCAGCATTTGTTGTTTGTTGATTGAAAGGCATTCTAATGGCGTGGGGGTAGTGAAGTGAAACCTCATGTGGTTTTGATTTACATTTCCCTGATGGCTCGTGATCTTTAAAATTTTTTCATGTATCTGTTGGCCATTTAATTTTGCTCCTTTAAAAAATGTCTGTTTAAGTCCTTTGCCCATTTCTTAACTGGGTTGTTTGTTTTGTTGTTGTTGAGTTTCTTGATCTCTTTATATATTTTGGTTATTAATTCTTTATTAATTATATGGTTTGCAAATATTTTCTCCCATTCTGTCAGTTGCCTCTTCACTTTCCTAAGTGTATCTTTTGCAATGCAGAAGCTTTTAATCTTCATGTAATCTCATTTGTTAATTTTGGCTTTGATTGCCTGTGCCTCTAGGATCTTTTCCAAGAACCTTTGCCTGTGCCAGTGTCTTGCAGAGTTTCCCAAATGTTCTCCAGTAATATGATGGTATTGGGTTGTATATTTAGATCTTTAATCCATTTTGAGTGGATTTTAGTGAAATGTGTAAGGTAGGGGTGTTGCTTCATACTTCTGCATGTGGAGATCCAGTTTTCTCATCACCATTTATTAAAAAGACTGTCCTTGCTTTGGGGATTGATTTTAGCTCCTTTGTCAAAAATAAGTTGGCTGTAGATGTGTGAGTTGATTTCTGGCATTTCCTTTCTATTCCATGGGTATATCCATCTGTTTTTGTACCAGACTGTTTTGATTATAACTGCCCTGTAGTGTGTCTTGAAATCTGGTATTGTGATACCTCCAACTTTGCTTTTGTTGCATAAGATTGCTTTAGCTATCAGGGTCTCCTGTGTTTTCATAAAATTTCAGCATCTTTTTTTATAGAAAAGAATATTTTTAGTATTTTGATTGGTATCTCATAATATGTGTATATTGTTTTTGCTTTTGGTGGTATGGACATTTTGATATTGATTCTTCCAATCCATGAACATGTAAGATTTGAAATAACCAGGTGCCCTATAATTAGGTTCATATATGTTTATAATAGTTACATCTTCCTGTTGAATTGATCCCTTAATCATTATATAGTGCCCTTCTTTGTCTCTTTTAACAGTTTTTGTGTTAAAGTCTATTTTGTCTGTTATTAGGATGGCTACATCAGCTCTTTTTTGGTTTCTGTTAGTGTGCAATATCTTTTTTCCATCCTTTCACTTTCAGTCTGCATGCATCTTTGTTGGTGAGATTGTTTCTTGAGGGCAGCAAATAGAAGGGTTTTGTTTTTTTAATCCATTCGGCCAGTCTGTGTCTTTTACCTGGAGAGTTAAGGCCATTGACATTCAAGGTGACTATTGATCAGTAATGATTTGGCCCTGACATTTTTCCATGAGTATTCCTTTTGTCTACTTTGGATTTCCTTTATACTTTCATTAGTAGATTTCTGCCTTCAGCTTCTTTCAAGTGATGACAGTTTCTGTGTTTCTGTGTGTAGCCCATCCTTAAGCATCTTTTGTAAGGCTGAACAGGTGATGACAAATTCTTTCAATTTCTCTTTGTTATGGAAGGCCTTTATTTCTTTGTTTTTTTATCTTTTATTTAATGAATATAAATTTCCAAAGTACGACTCATGGGTTACAATGGCTTCCCCCCCATACCGTCCCTCCCACCCACAACCCTCCCCTTTCCCACTCCCTCTCCGCTTCCATTCACATCAAGATTCATTTTCGATTATCTTAATATACAGAAGATCAGCTTAGTATACATTAAGTATGGATTTCAACAGTTTGCTCCCACACAGAAACATAAAGTGAAAAATAATAGATGATTTTTTTAAATGATGATGAAATCAGAGCAGACCTATTGTCATGTTTAATCCCAGTGAGAGTCAAGTTGGGAATTGATAATTTCTTTTTTTTTTTTTTTTTTTACAGAAGATCAGTTTAGTGTACATTAAGTAAAGATTTCAATCGTTTGCACCCCCATAGAAACACAAAGTGAAATATACTGTTTGAGTACTCGTTATAGCATTAAGCCTCAGTGTACAGCACATTAAGGACAGAGATCCTACATGAGGAGTAAGTGCACAGTGACTCCTGTTGTTGACTTTACAAATTGACACTCCTGTTTATGGCATCAGTAATCTCCCTATGCACCAGTCATGAGTTTTCAAGGCTATGGAAGCCCCTTGAGTTCTCCGACTCTTATTTTGTTTAGACACGGTCATAGTCAAAGTGGAGGTTCTCTCCTCCCTTCAGAGAAAGGCACCTCCCTCTCTGAAGACCTGTTCTTGGAAGGCCTTTATTTCATTTTCATTCATAAATGAGAGCTTTTCAGCATACAGAATTCTGGGTTGACAGTTTTTTTCTTTTAAGACTTGGAATATATCTCACCATTCTTTCCCAGCCTGTAGGGTTTCTGATGAGAAGTCTGTTATGAGTCTAGTAGGAGATCTTCTGAAAGTAAACTGGCTTTTCTCTTGTGTACATTTTAGAATCTTTTCTTTATATTTTACTGTGGAGAATTTGACTACAATGTGTAATGGTGAAGATCTTTTCTGGTAATATATATTAGTAGTTCTATCTCTTCCTGTACTTGGATGTCCCTTTGTTTCTTCAAATTAAGTAAGTTTTCTGTAAACCGTAAAAAGCCCTTCTAATCCATTTTCTCTTTCCACTCCTTTAGGGACTCCTAAGACCCATATGTTGGGTCATTTGATAGTATCCCATAAATATCTAACACTGCTTTTTAGTTTTTAATTTCTTCTTCTTTTTTCTTTGGTCTGATTCTAAAATTTCCAGAGGTTTGTCTTCTAACTTGGATGTTTTTTCTTCTGCTTCACTGAGGCTGTTCTTAAGGCTTTCCACTGTGTTTTAAATTTTGTTCTGTTGAATTCTTCATTTCCAATATTTCCTTTTGATTTTTCTGTAAAAATCTCAATTTATTTGGAAAAAATTTTCATTAATGTCATGTACGGATTTCTTTACTTCATGAATTTGCTTCTGATTACTTCTAAGTAATCCTATGATCAATTTTTAAAATTCCATTTCTGGCATTTTGTCAATCTCTTCATCTTCACTTCTAGTGTTGAAGTGCTGTGTTCTTTGGGGGGCATCACCTTGTGTTCCTCATTCTTGTTTTTGAATTGCTACATTTATTACCTGGCATCTGTGGTTAATACTTATTTTTTCCCCTCTGTGATGGCTTTTATCTTTGAAGTATGCCCCTATGCCATAGTTGAGGGTCTGCTCTTTCAGTCAATACCTAGAGGCATGTGGTAGGTGTGGTCAAGGAGCTCTGTTCAGTGCTCCAGAGTGAGGGGAGGGTCCAAGGTGACACCCAAGTTTGGTGTGGTAAATCTCTCTTTTGTTATCAGAGGGGAGCTGTGGGGAGCAACTCGGACTAGACTAAGTTACTGAAATTAAGACTTATTCTATGCATCTGCTCTCCCACAATATGGTGGTGGAAGAGGAGTAAACAACTTCTACACAGCTGCCTCCAGTTCGACTAATAACCTGCAGGAGCTGATCCTGCTCCTAATTGGAGGAGAGCAGCGTACTCGGCGTGTGGGTAGCAGAGTTGGGATTGGTGGAAGAGGACTATAAAGGAAGAGAGAGACAACATGCACCAGGAACATCCGGATAACATCTGAGCATCCCCTGAGAGAGCCGGCCGGTGGTGTGCCACTCCCCAGCGGAAGTGGGGAAAGTGGCAGGGGGAACCGCCCCTCCACAGAGTGGAGGGGTCGGCAGCCAACCCGGGAAGGACCAGCAGCAAACCGGGGAAGGGCCGAGCAGACAAAAGAACAGCGCAGGGTCTAGTGTCGTTCCTCCGCGAATGGGGGAGCAACAGGGAGCTTTGTTCTGCAATGTTAGTGCATTCTCATGCTCACCTCCTCACCTCAAAGGAGACCAATGTCTGGGTCCTACCCCTAGAGGGTACAATTTTTATCTACACTGCTACAAGAACCACACAAAAGTTCTGTACAGTCCTCAGTGTGAGCATGGATCCTGCAGCAATGACTCTCATCACACTATCAGGGAGCCCTGAGTGTGTGGAGCTGCCAACAGTGACTGCTTAGAGACCCAGCCGCACCCTACACCCTCCCATCTAGCCACAGTGTTTTCACAGTCCATCCCAGCACACAGGCTCCTACATTCACAAGCTCCCAGCCATGTGTCAGTTCTCCCAGCCAAATTCAGGTATTTCCTCTTGGCTGATTGCTGTGCACGTGAACACAAGCTGGCACAGCTATTGTATATGTCCAAAATGGCACCTTCCCTCTCACTTTGTTACTGGACACCAGTGCCAGGTAGTCAGGGAAGAGAGAAATGTGCCCCACCCTTTTTTCTCTCTAAGTTGGCAGGTACACTGTCTCCCAAAAGGCTCCAAGCCAGGCCCACGCCAGGCTTTTCCTACAGCTTTTTCACCAGTGGCTTGGGCTGCTGCAGTCTGGTCTTACCTCACTCTCCAAAGCTGGTGCTCAGGCTCTCAGCTGCTGGAATCCTGAACTGTGTGTGTCCAAACGCTCCATGTAGGTCCACAATGTACCCTCTATTTGCTTGGAGTTTCCCCTGCCATTTTCTCCCTAACCTTTCCCTGAGATTGCACTCTTTCCACATTTTTTTTTAAGTTATCCTCACCTAGGCTAGAGCTGTAATCTCCCCACCTATTCAGCCATCTTGAAAAATTCCCTGATGATTTCTTGATCTTGGAAACTAAACCTTTTATTCTCACTTTACACTTAAATTAATTAAGATTTAAAATGTTTATATTCACACACAGCCAATTATTTGATTATATTGATTATATTTGTTCAGTTGAGGGTTCTTGGAGATGAATGTTGTGTAAAAAAGCTGGGAACATGTAATGGCAGATGACATTATATGTTGGTGTACAGTGGTCTCCCTGTATCCATAGTTTTGCTTTTGTGGTTTAGTTATCCATGGTCAACCTTGATCAGAAAATATTAAGCAAAGAATTCCCCAAATAAATAATTCATAAGGTTTATTTATTTATTTATTTTTAAAAGATTTAGTTATTTATTTGAAAGGTAGACTTACAGAGAAGCAGAAGCAGAGAGAGAGAGAGAGAGAGAGAGAGAGAGGTCGGTCTTCCATCCACTGGTTCACTCTCCAGATGGCCGCAATGGCTGGAGCTGTGCCAGTTGGAAGCCAGGAGCCAGGAGCTTCTTCCTGTCTCCCATGGTGCAGGGGCCCCAAAACTTGGGTCATCTTTTAGTGCTTTCTCAGGCTATAGCTGAGAGCTGGATTGGAAGTAGACCAGCCAGGACGTGAACTTGCACCCATATGGGATGCTGGCACAGCAGGTGGCGGCTTTACCCACTACACCACAGTACCGGTCCCTTATAAGGTTTAAATCATGCATCATTCAGACTAACCAGATGAAATCTCATGTTACTCTGTCCCATTCCACCCAGGATATAAATCATCCCCTTGTCCATTTTGTCCACACAGAATATGTTAACCACCTGTTGCTCATCTAGTAGCTGTGAGGTTTCTAGGTTGTCTGTTGTGACATTGCAATGTTTGTATTTGTGTAACCCTTATGTAGTAGCCTAATGCCACATCAGTGTCTACACTGTTCTCCTCACTTCATCATTTCCTGTGAGCATTGAATTATCTCGCATCACAAGAAGGGAGAATATGGTACAATAAGATACTTTGAGAGAAGGAGCATATTCACATAACTTTTATTATAGTATACTATGATTATAATTATTGTTATAAATCTTTTATCATGCCTAATTTATAAATTTAACTTCATCATATATATGTATGAATATGGAGTATAGGAAAAACATACTGTACTTGTGTATAGGGCTCAGTTCTATCTATGGCTTTGGGCATCAGTTTGGGGTTCTTATAATGCATTTCTGATACATAAATGAGGATTGTCATTTTAACCGGATTCTTGGCTACAAGCAACAGAAATGAACTGTGATTGTTTTAGGGAAAAATTAACTCAATGGATATTGAGATCAAATAATTAGGGGGAGATTAAATATCTACACTTGGAAAAAAGGGAAGAAACCAAGACCATTTCAGAGGTGACAGGAAGCAAAATTTGGAAAATGCAAAATTACTTTCTCCTGCAGGGGCAATCTGCCCAGGATGGGCCTGTGTCCACAGGTGACTGACAGTGCTGCCATGGAGAATTCAGACAATCCTTCTTTCATATAAACCTATGAAAATATTTTCTAAGAACCTATTATGTGCCAGATTCTGCTCTAGGTACTGGAAAGACGGTTGCTACCGCACTGATGCATGTGTGGCCATCAATTCTGATTCTTGTATGCATACTTGTTTCCATCAGGAGGCAATATTTAGATTTTTTTTTTTTACAGATTCTTAACATAGAAAATTGCTTCATCCAATAGGACATTTATAAATTCAGGAAAGGAAGTGTGTTGCAAAATGCTTATTCCCTGGGAATTGCTGCTGCTTTTGGATCCTGCAAACGTAGATGCTCGCAGGGTGAGCACCACACAGCCCAAATGACCCATCACTCTATCAGTCAAAGAACAGATGAAGTGAGACCCTTCTAGATCACTAAAACCCCAATTGATTCACAAGCAGGCCCTAGATGTGAAATTTCAGTACATAAACCAGTAGAACTGGCCCACACAACTCATAAAATTATGAACTAAATAAAATGGTTGCTGTCAGCCACTAAATTTGGGGTGTGTGTGTGTTGTTATACAGCAAAAACTAATGATCTATAAAATCAATGCCATTCTAAACATAACCCAAGCAAATTGCTTTATGGATATCAATAGACTGTGTCAAAGTTTAATACGGAAAAACAAAAAGACCCAGAATAGCCACACAATATTGAAGAAAAGGAACAGGTTGCAGTACTGACACTTTATGGCTTCAGGAGTTATAATAAAGCTACCATAATTAGGCGCAGTCATTTACCATAGCACCTAAGATGCTGGTTGGGATGCTCACAACTCATATTAGAGTGCCTGAGTTCAAGTCCTGACTCTGCTCCTATTTCCAGCTTCCTGCTAATACACACTCTGGGAAGCAGCAGGTGATGGCACAGGTAGTTAGGTTTCTGTTTCATATGTGGGAGACTTGGACTTATTGCCCGAATCTTGGCTTCAGCCTAGCCCAGTTCAGCCACTGCAGACATTTGGAAGTAAAGCAGCAGATGAGATCTCTCTCTCTCTCTCTCTCTCTTCCTCCTCTCCAACAAGTGATTTTTTTAATTAGAAGCTTTTATTTAATGAGTATAAATTTCATAGGTACAACTTTAGGAATATAGTGTTTCTTCTCCCTATACCCGCCCTCCCACCCCAATTCCCGTTCCTCCTCCTATTGCCTCTATGATCCCATTCTTCGTTAAGATTTATTTTTATATTAACTTTATATACAGAAGAACATCTCTATACTAAGTAAATATTTCAACAGTTTGCACACATACACAGACAACGTATAAACTACTGTTCTAATAAGTAATTAAATTGATAAAACTGCAGCAATCAAGACAGAGGGATTGGGGCCAGTGCTGTGGGGCAGTAGTAGGTTAATCCTCTGTCTGTGGCACTGGCATCCCATATGGGCGCCAGTTCTAGTCCCGGCTGCCCCTCTTCCAATCCAGCTCTCTGCAATGGCCTGGGAAAGCAGTGGAAGATGGCCCGAGTCCTTGGGCCCTTGTACCCGTTTGGGAGACGGGGAAGAGGCCCTGGCTCCTGGCTTCGGAGCGGCGCAGCTCTGGCCATTGTGGCCAGTTGGGGAGTGAACCAGCGGATGGAAGACCTTTCTCTCACTGTCTGTAACTCTACCTCTCAAATAAATCAATAAAAACTTTTTTTTTTAAAGACAGAGGTATTGGTGGAAGAAAAGATCAATGGAATGAAGAGAGCCCAGAAATAGAACTGAATAAATAAAATCAACTAATCTTTTCTAAAGGAGCAAAGAAAATATAATGAAATAAAATATTTTCATAAAACAGTGCTGGACCAACCAGTCATCCACATGCAGAAAAGGAATTTAGACAACCTTCACAAAGATTCTAAATGTAAAACATAAAAACATAAGGCTCTTAACAGATTACAAAGTAGAAAATACAGGTGACCTTGTATTTAATAGTAATTGCTTTTTATATATAATACTAAAGACACAATCTGTAAAAATATTGATAAGATGGACTTTTTAAAATTAAACACTCTGCCCCATAAAAGGCAAGATCACCATAGACCAGGGGATTTACAAACATGTCTGATAAAGACTGTTTTCCAAGTTATAAGAATTCCTCCTAAAATTCAATAAGACAACAACCAACCTGATTAAAAGAATTAGAAAAAGACCTGAGTAGACACTTCACTGAAGAAGAAATATAGATGATAAGCAAGCATATGAAAAGATGTTCATCTTCCTATGGAATTAGGGAAACAACAATTAGATACCACTTTGTACCCATTAGAATGGCCAATTTTGAGAACACTGACAACACCAAATTCTGAAGAGGTTGTTGAACAACAAGAATTCTAGTTCATTGTTTGTGGGAATGCAAAATGGCACAGCCACTTTGGAAAGCAGTGTGGTACTTCTTACAAAACTAAAGATACTCGTATCATACAGTACTTCAATATACTCCTTGGTATTTATTAAAAGGAATTGGAGACTTACATTTGCCCCAAAACCTGCACACAGATGTTTATAAGCAACATTATTTACAATTGCTGAAACTGGGAAACAACTAACATGTATTTCGGTAGATAAATAGATGAACTGTGGTAATCCAGCTGATGGAATATTATTTGCCATTAAAAAGGAACGAGCTATCAAGCCACACAAAGATAAGTTATCTTAAAGGCACACACATAGTGAAAGAAGTTCTTTTTTTTTTTTTTTTTTTGACAGGCAGAGTTAGTGAGAGAGACTGAGACAGAGAGAAAGGTCTTCCTTTTTCCATTGGTTCACCCACCACGGGGAAGCTACGGTTGCTGCGTTGTGGCCGGTGCGCTGCGCTGATCTGAAGCCAGGAGCCAGGTGTTTCCTCCTGGTCTCCCATGCGGGTGCAGGGCCCAGGGACTTGGACCATCCTCCACTGCCTTCCCAGTCCACAGCAGAGAGCTGGCCTAGAAGAGGAGAGCAACCAGGACAGAATCCGGCACCCCAACCAGGACTAGAACCTGGGGTGCCGGTGCTGCAGGCAGAGGATTAGCCTAGTGAGCCACGGTGATGGCCATGAAAGAAGTTTTTGTGCAAAGGCTACATATTGTATGATTCCAACTGTTTGACATTCTGGAAAAGGAAAACCCATGGAGACAATAAAATAATAAGTTGTTGCCTGGGTTAAGGGAGAGAAAAGGATGAATGGAAGATCATAGAGGATTCTTAGAGCAGTGACACTACTCTGTGTGATTCTATGATGGTGAATACAGTCATTATACACTTGCCCAAACCCCAACAATATGCCAAACCAAGAGTGAGCCCTAGTGTGAACCATGGGCTTTGGATATTACTAATGTGTTAATGTAGGTTTATCAATAGCAATTAATGTCCTGCTCTGGCATGGGATGTTGACAATGGGGGAGGCTGTGTGTGTGGTGGTGAAGGGGCTAGGGGCAAATGGGCGCTCTCTGTGCTTTCTACTCAATTTTGCTGAGAACCTAAAGCTGCTGTAAAGAATAAAATCTATTTAAAAGAAAAAAAAATTCAAAGGTAATAAATACTCAAAATTCAAATCAAAAAATGAAGCCAAAAACCCGATACTTGCTTTTACTTATAAATAATTGCCAAAGAATCTGTGTGTAAAGATCCTAAAGGCCTAAAGTTAGGAGTAGCTGTATAAATTATTAACAGTAGCAACATATTCTTTTTCAACTTGAGTGAAGAATCTGATATCAGGTTTTAGTTGAGGAAGTGGAGGAAAAGCATGTCAGTTTATTTATTTGCAAATGTATTTAGTGCCTGATACTGAAAAGAGAGACCCCAGCCTGGTGACTGAAAGGATGCTTACTCATTTTCAAGGAAGAAAAGAATAAAAGATGCAAAGCTTTGGAATAGCAAAATGAACTTGTTTTGGAATTTTACACATTTCCAGGGCTGACAGGCCCTCAGGCAGAGGTTCTGGGGCCAGACAATCTAGTTTGCTTATTTTATCCCCTAATTTTCCCTGCAATATATTCCTCAAATTCGTATTATTTCACATGGCTCGCAGAAGAGACTGATGCTCCCTGGGTGTATTTCATTCTGAGAAATTCACCTAGAAGCCTCTCTGACTGAACTAACACATCCACAAGCATCATGTTATAAACTCATCAGTATTTTGAAAATTAATTCCAAATAATTTTTAAAATAAAAATATGTCCTGGTTTTGCAAACCAATCAGACCATTCATTTGAGGAAACTCTGCTTTGCAGACTAAGGGAAAAGTGGTCGTGTCCTGTTTGGAGAGGGATTACTTACACAAATGCTGAAGTACTCATTCTTGAAGAAACGCAGATGCAAGTGCATCAGGCTGCTAAACTAACTCAAAGAATTGGCCGCAGCTCTCCTGGGAAAATCATAAAGTATAAATACCTTTGCTGATGAGGTATCTGTTAAAGGAAGGACATACTAACTTATGGTGCCAGTCCCAAAAGAATATTCAAAGTAAAAATTCTTTCAAATTCATGAAATTAAAGATAGTCAATATTTTAAATCATGATACGATTTGTGACAAATCTATTGGTTTATGATTGCCAAAGATATTCTATATTATTAGATGTATATAATATATTCTCTATTCCAAATTTTTGTTATCTGTTTATTATGTAAATTTTTTATACCAAATATGGATTCCTTACCAATTCCTTCAAGTTTAGCCTTGATGGCTTCATATTGTTTTGGAGAAAATAAGTGACAAACTCTGTACAATGATCTAGCAACAACGGTGGCTAAGGAACAAAGGTGGGCTAATATCTTGCTCAATGCAGTCTTTCTGTTATCAGCCCCTCTGCAGCCCATCATCCTTCCAGTAATGTGATGCAAGTGACTAAACCCCTAGAGCTGATTGTATCACAAAGGGCTTCTCCAGTGCCATACTGGGAATTAAACCTGCAAACAAAGTGCAGATAGCTGGGATGCCTGCATCATTTTTTTTAAAGATTTATTTTATTTATTTGAAAGACAGAGTTCCAGAGAGAGAGGTCTTCCACCTGCTGGTTCACTCCCCAGATGGCCACAATGGCTGGAGCTGCGCTGATCTGAAGCCAGGAGCCAGGAGCTTCTTCCGGATCTCCCAGGCAGGTGCAGGGGCCCAAAGACTTGGGCCATGTTCTACTGCTTTCCCAGGCCGTAACAGAGAGCTGGATCAGAAGAGGAGCAGCAGGGACTAGAACAGGCACCCTTGTGGGATTCTGGTGCTTCAGGCCAGGGCACTAACCTGATGTGCCACAGTGCTGGCCCTGCCTACATAATTTTAACCTGGGTTATTAGTTACATATATTAGTACAGTCTGTGGCCACAGGATAGAATTGTACATGCTAGATATATCTCAAGGCCCTTTTTAAAAAATATTAATATGCTCCATGTGCTTTAAATACTCAATAGAGTAAAACTCAGAGCTAAGAATATAGAAGGAAAACTTAAGCTGGAAGAGCCCTGTGATTCTGCCAGTCATGTATCTGTGAGCCTGAAAATTGCTGACATTCGCTTGAAACTTGGCAAGAACAATAGTCACTCAACAATGGTGCCTTTCCTCACCCAATGTCTTGAGAACAATTTCCTTCCTTTTACTTACCAGTTGGAAAACTTGATTCCATTTAAAATGGAACTGAAGTAAATGATGTCACTATTTTTGTTTCTATGTCCTGATTGTTTTATAGCCACTGGATTAAAATCCAGAAATTAAATGGTTTCTGTTTGGAAATAAGATATCCAAGGAGAAGGTGTTGAGATGTAATTCAATGTTCTATTACTGCAATTAATTAGTTGCAAGTAGTTTACACCTTGCATTGAAACGTTAGGGCAGAGTTTTAGGAGATTTTTATTCTTGCTCAATATGAGAGTTTGGACTGTGGAGATGTAGCCAATCTTGGGCCTTCCCAGTATGCTGTGTCTGTGTGCTGTAATCATTTTTCCATTTTGATGCTTCCTGTGAAACTATGTTGTCAAATGGGATTAAATATTGAAAGGGATTACACTTGAAACAGCTCTCCTAAACAACACAACTTGATGGCACCTATGATATGCCTGCTAGCTAAACATGGATCTTATTTCCATTGAACTTTGTTTAGGTCCTGGAATCAGGATGTTACATAGTCGGACTTTAACACAATCAGTCAAATTAGCCTAGTCCTAAAGGCAAGGACCTAATAGATATTGAGTGAGAGCTAAGCTAAATTGCGTTAAGAGTAACACTCATAATACAAACAGAAAATTAGACTTACAGCTCTAGAATGAATTTAGATAGTTTAGATTAAATGTGGCTTTGGATTTAAGTTAGGCAATTTACATTCTTTGTGTGATTGATAAGCAAAGATATAAATGTTGAAGAATATATAGGGCCAATAAAACTTTTTCTGGGTCTGAAAATCTCTTTTTTTTTTTAAGATTTATTTATTTATTTGAAAGTCTGAGTTATAGAGAGGCAGAGACAGAGAAAGAGAGAGATCTTCCATCGCCGTTTCACTCCCAAAATGGCCGCAACTACCAGAGCTGGGCTGACCTGAAGTTAGGAGACAGGAGTATTTGCTGGGTCTCCCACAAGGGTAAGGGGGCACAAGGACTTGGGCCATCTTTTACTGCTTTCCCAGGCCATGGCAGAGAGCTGGTTCAGAAGAGGAGCAGCCGGGACTTGAACCAGTGCCCATAAGGGATGCTGGCACTGCAGGCAAAGGCCTTACCCGCTATGCCACAGTGCCAGTCCCTGAAAATCTTTTAAGCAAAGTACCTCTAAGGCAAATTTAATTTTTTTAACTTAGTGGTTTTTTTATTATTGTGAGATAACATTTTCAATTTACATTATACTCAAAGGCTCCACTAAATAAAGGGTTCAACAAATAAATTTAAGACATGAAATTCCATCATTTACATTCAAGAGGTTGGAACTGGAGGACTTCATATTAATGCAGAGGAGATAAATGAAATAAGCCAGATTCAGAAAGATAAATACCATTACCACATGTCCTCCCTTATATGTGGGAGCTAAAATTAAAGAAAAAGATTCAAAAAGGAAATTCAATTCTTAAAGAGGGATACTGAATATTTCATTTAATTTTATTTGCATCTTACCAGCACTGGGCAATAAATGTGAAAATGAATTTTTCCCTTAAACTGGCTGAAAATATGAAATTTTATTTGTAATTGTGATTTAAAAACATCCTGGAAAAGAAGCCCAAACGCATCAATGGCAACAACCTCATACCAAAAATATCAAGAGCAGTTTGTCCTTTATTTCCCAGAATTCCTTTGCTTTGTCTGGTTTGTAAGGGATGGTCCTCAATTAGCTGTGCTATGCTTCTTCTTGCTTGGTAAGCATTTTTGGTCAAACAAGGAATGGCAGAGTTCCACAATTAGATCAAAAGATCAATCCTAATGTACCATTTTCTCCTCACCCTCCTGCTGTAATAAAGTGGCTGCAGTTCTCCAGGGGACAACTCAAAATCCTAGGACTGATATTTCTAAATTAGCTGACTCTCTGACCTTGCTGGTAATTGCGTTAGTTTATCAATGTTCAACACAATTTATTACTCTCCAATATGTACCAAAGTGTTTGTCTCTCAACACTAACAATATTAAAAAATCTAAACTATCTATTGCTGCACAGAGGGACATCCTTTCATTAGGGAAAAACATAAATAAGTGGGAAACGTCACACGACCTGCCTTAGCTCAGAAGAGTTGTGTCTGCTGAAAGGAAGAAGGCAGCTGCCTCCTCTCATTTAATAGCATCATGTTTCTGCAACCTAGAAGAAGAAAAATTAAGTTTTATTTCCATCTGTGCATGTGATGAAGGAATAAAATGATGCTTTCTGCATTGCTGATGTAATGGCTTCATTCCAAGAAAGAGAAATGGCATTGATAGCTCCTTATCAAAACGTTTGAAAGTAATGCAGGTACAGATAGCATCTCACCTGGACGTTAAGCATGGTATACTTTGGTGGGAAAAGCACTAAGTTCATGGGTCATGTTTTGGGATGAAGAAAATCAACATCATGCATTCACTACCTTAGTCTTAATCATTTCATTGTGAGTTACTGAAACTTTGTGTTGGATTGTGCTGGTGAACTGTGACAAAACTCAGTATCACATTATTGAAGGTTTGCAAAAACAGTGTTGTGTAGCTTTCACATATTGTGGACTAGGAAATGTGGCATGACTTGGCTATGAGCAATGTTAGTAACTGCACAGGCAGAAGTAGGTGTGATAAAGATCATACTGTCCAACTTTAAATAATGGGCTACCTTTTATCTACTTACTCCTTCCCCCCAGAGCTAGCCTGTTCTCTATGTTTCTTCATGAATGATAGAGAAGTTAGGAAGTATTTAGTACACATCCATCCACTCACATCTTACTATTTCTCATTAAGCCAAAATCCTGTGTTCATTCTTTGCTCATACAGAACGTTTCAAAGGCAACTTATAGTCAGATAAAAGTACCTCTAAGATTTGACAGGCATTTGGTATCTCATCTTAAAATCCTGGAGTTTTAAAATTATAGATCATATTACCATTATAGTTATTATTGCAGTTTATTAAAATTTTTAAACTAATACGTCTGGAAAGGCAGATAAATTTCAATTTCTTTTGTTCATCAGCAGCTCAATCAGTGCAAAAGAATAAAATTCCTTTGGTAAGGGCTGTATTAGATTTAAGTTCCCTGTGTAATTTTCTCTCAGGTTTTACATAGCACTTTAAAATCCTTCTTTGAAAACTTTATTGCCTGAATCACATGTCAAGCCCTCAACTTTTCTAACAACTTTTCAGTATCTGAATGCTATTTATGCTATAAACATATCCAATGCTATTCAATAAGCAAACAGTCTGTCCACTGTGTATGTTACTTGAGCTAACCTTTGTATGTAATTTCCTTTGCTTGAGATTCAGATTAAATATGTTGGTCTCCTCTAAGGAGTGACATTCCATTTTATCCATGTCATGTACACTTTGTATCTTTACATTAGAAAAAACACCATGAATGAATTTTTGTCCATTTTAATAAAAGCTTTAATTAGCTTATAGCATTTTGTCTTAAGTAGATATATTATTTTCATTTGGGTAAAACAAAGAATAAACAAGAGTCCAACTTTTGATCTATAAACACAATTGTACTTTATCAAAATAGAAGATTTTGTAAATGTAAAAGACTTTTGTCTTCGTCTGTTCAGGGTGTTAAAATTCCTTAGACTAGTTAACTTATAACAATAGAAAGATATTTCTTGATTGTTTTAGAACTGGAAAATCTGTGATCAAGGCACCAGTAGATTTAGCATCTGGTGAGTACTCACACTGCTCACACATGTGCTTTATCAGGTGTCCTCAAGTGGTGAGGGGAAGACAGAGCTCAGGCCTTTGGTAAAAGGGCACTAATTCCCTTACTAAGTGGAAAGTCCTCATGACCCCAATACCCACCAAAGGTCCCAATGCTAATACTGTTGCCTTAGGGACACATGCATTCAGACCGTAGCAACCTCCTAGGTCAAGAGAGTGCTAAACGTGTATTAGCTGCCTATTGTGTACCCCCAGTACTTGAAACATCTTACCCATTCTCCACAAAATAGTAATTGAGCATGTATTTTGTGCTAGGGGCTGTGTTTAATACAGAGGATATGAGAGTGAAGAAAGAAAGAATCCACAAATTCAAGGAAATATAGAGAAGCAAGCAAGTTCTTTTGATAGAGTATTGCATTTGTTAGAAAAACGGTGAGTACAGGGTGCCACCAGAGCACATAGGAGTGGCCTGGTCCAAGGTGGATAAGGATGGCCTTGCAGATAAACTAGTGCTGCTGTGGGAGCACCTGTCTTCTATTCAGAACCCTGCCCTTCCCCCACTCAGTGCCTGCCTCTTTATCCCTTCAGTGCCTGTTGCCGTTGATTTCTCAGCAATGTTGCAGTGGATTCGTTTCTGAGAGGAGCAGCGTGGTGGGGGCAAGAGGCGCGGGGTCACCACACAGACCCCAGGAGTCAGGTGAAAGCAGGCTTGAGGCGAGCAGCCCACAGACTCGTTTATTACAGTTGGAACAACATCTTATATAGCCAAGACAGCCAATCTGATCAAGGGGCGGTCTATGCCCTAACCAATCACAGCCTGTTGCCAGGCAGGCTCCATTGCCAGGTGGGTTTCAAAGCCATTCCTGAGTAACTGACACTCACTTGCCAGTGGCCACCTTGGCATGGCCTTCTCATTCCACCACGTTTCCCCCTTTTTGCTTATTTTTGAGCATCGGGAGGCATGATTCTTGGCCAGACCATTGTTGACCCCGTTTCCATGTGGTCTCCGTATGCAGTTGTCCCTGTCTTAGGTTGTCCCCCAGGGGATCTTACCCGTCATTGACTAACCAGAGCTCAAATTGAGAGACCACGGGAGTGCTTGCTCAGATAGGGGTAGGAATGAGGAATAATGGTTATCAGGAATGGCATGACCGCACACAGGCTGTGGGCAATTTGAGTGGCTGACCAGAGCTAGTGGGGTATAAAACAGTAACAGACATGGCTATGGGCAGTTTCTCAGGGTAGGATGATAGGGCAGGTGCGTCTGCTAACAAGGCAGAGTCTCGGTCTTGTTCAGCTGGTTCTGGCTGGCTGTCAGTTGCAGGCTTGATGTTTCTGCCTGGTACCCAAATGGGCTGTCCCTCATTCTCTGGAAAGACACAAGCATATCCTCGACCTTTGGTTAGCAGAGGGTGTGGTCCTTTCCATTCTCCTGTCAGGGGGTCTTTCCACCTAACCATATAGGCTAGGGTCTGGGATGGAAAGGATCCCCAGTGTTTATAAGCTGGGCTTATCCCTTGGGAATCAAAAGTAAGAAAATTGATAGTGAAAAGGACCTCAGTCAAAGCAAGCTGTGGGTCTGAAGGCATATGATTGTTGCTTTGTCTTTGTAAGAGATCTTTAATCGTCCTATGAGTTCTTTCAATGATTGCCCATCCCTGTGGGTTGTATGGGATACCTGTGGCAGACTGTATGTTCCAAGATTTCAGGAAGGAATTAAATTCCTGTGATGTATACGCTGGCTCGTTATCAGTCTTTATGGTCCAGGGGACACCATGGACCAGCATGGCTGATTTAACCGCCTTTATCACATTACTAGCTTTTTCTCTGGATTGGGTGTTGCAAAAACAGCCTTTGAATAAGTATCTACCACCACATGGACAAACTTAAGTTTACCAAAGGAGTTAATGTGGGTGACGTCCACTTGCCAGAGCTTATTAGGAGCAAGGCCTCGCGGGTTCACTCCTGCTTGTTGCAGTGGACCTAACGGGTCGAGGGGTGCACAATTCTTGCAAGAGTGCACTAGGTGTTTGCATTGGCTCATTGTTAGCTCTGGGAAAAGCAATTTTATGCTGCTTGCTGACATATGAAATTTTTGGTGTAAAATATGGGCTTGTTCTAAGTGTCCAATGGAAGCTGTGTTGCAGGAGATAAGACAATCAACTTTTCTGTTGCCTTGGAAAATAAAGCCAGGTAACCCAGTATGTGATCTTACGTGTGAGATATACCATGGGTATTTTCTGTTTTCAGTTAGCTCTTTAAGTGTTGTGAACATCTGGTCAATTGGCTTAATGGTCGGGTTAAAGACTGCAAAAGGGATCATCTTTGCTACCTGTACTGAGTATTTGCTGTCTGAAAATATATTTACCCGTTCATCTTGGCTAAGGAGTAGAACCTTGACTATTGCTCTTATTTCTCCCAACTGTACTGATCCCCCGTGGGGTTCTACATGGATCTTATCTTTTTCTGCCTCCCTCCCTCTCTCCTTACTTCTACTTTTCCTGTTCATTTCACTACATTTTTTAAAATTACAGAAGTATTACTTGATTTTTGTAGCATATATAACAATGCAAAGATATAGAAGGCAAAAGTTTTTTTTTATTTAATAAATGTGAATTTACAAAGTGCAACTTTTGTATTGTTGTGGCTCCCCCCCCCAACCTCCCTCCCTCCCGTGGCCCTCCCCTCTCCTACTCCTTCTCCCATCCCGCCCTTCATCGAGTTTCATTTTCAATCACCTTCATATACAGAAGATCAACTTAGTATACACTACGCAAGGATTTCAACAGGCTGCACTGACACAACCACACAAGGTATAGGGCATTGTTCGACTAGTAGTGTTGTTTTTAAGTTTCATAGTAAAACACATTAAGGACAGAGATCCCACGTGGGGAGCCTGTACTCAGTGACTCCCGTTGTTGATTTAACAATTGGCACTCCTATTTATGACATCAGCAATCACCCGAGACTCTTGCTATGAGCTGTCTAGGCTATGGAAGCCCCTTGAGTTCACCAACTCTGAATTTGTTTAGTCAAGGCCGTATCACAGTGGAGGTTCCTTCCTCCCTTCAGAGAAAGGTGCCTCCCTCTTTGATGGCCTGTTCCTTCTGCTGGAGTCTTTTTCACTAGGATCTTTCATTTAGATTGTTTTTTTGCCACCGTGTCATGGCTTCCCATGCCTGTGAGACGCTCATGGACCTTTTAGCCAGATCCGAATGTCCCAAGGGTTGATTCTGAGGCAGGAGTGCTGTTTTGGGCATTTGCCATTCTATGAGTCTGCTGTGTGTCCTGCTTCCCCCGCAGGATCATACTCTCCCTTTTAATTCTATCCTTCATTGTTTGCTTACACTGGTCTTATTTGTGAAATCTCATCTACACATACCCTATCTTTTTGATCGGTTGTATATTTATACTTATCACTTTACCAAGTGTGCTGGCATTGGTACCTGCCTCCTTGGTAAGATTGAGCTGAAATCCCCGGCACATTTCTAGTTCCACCATTGGAGGTAAGTCCGAGTGAGCATGTGCCAACCTATATATCTCCTCCCTCTCTTATTCCCACTCCTATGTTTAACAGAGATCACTTTTCTGTTAATTTTAAACACCTAATAATGATTGTGCATTGATTACAGAGTTCAACCAGTGGTCTTATGTAGAACAAACAGAGCAACAACAACAACGACAACAACAAAAATACTAAAAGGAATAAAATAGTAAGTTGTTCCTCAACAGTCTAGACAAGGGCTGATCATGTCATTGTCTCTCATAGTGTCCATTTCACTTCAATGGGTATCATTTTAGATGCTCGTTTAGTTGCCATCGATCAGAGAGAACATATCATATTTGTCCCTTTTGGACTGGCTTATTTCACTCAGCATGATGTTTTCCAGCTTCTTCCATTTTGTTGTAAATGCCCGGATTTCATTGTTTTTTTACTGCTGTATCGTGTTCCATAGAGTACATATCCCATAGTTTCTTTATCCAGTCATCCGCTGATGGACATTTAGGTTGATTCCATGTCCTAGCTATTGTGAATTGAGCTGCAACAAATATTGAGGTGCAAATGGCTCTTTTTTTCTCCCCTTTAATTCCATTTGAGTATATTCCAAGGAGTGGGATGGCTGGGTCCTGTGGTAGTACTATGTTCAGGTTTCTGAGGACTCTCCAAACTGTCTTCCATAGTGGCTTTACCACTTTGCATTCCCACCAACAGTGGGTTAGTGTCCCTTTTTCCCCACATCCTCGCCATCATCTGCTGTTGCTTGATTTCTGTATGTAAGCCAATCTAACCGGAGTGAGGTGAAACCTCATTGTGGTTTTGATTTGCATTTCCCTGAAGGCTAGGGATCCTGAGCATTTTTTCATGTGCCTGTTGGCCATTTGGATTTCCTCTTTTGAAAAATGTCTGTTAAGGTCCTTGGCCCATTTTTTTATTGGGTTATTTGTTTTGATTCTGTGGTGTTTTTTGATCATTTTATAGATTCTAGTTGTTAATCTTTTATCTGTTGTGTAGTTTGCAAATAACATCTCCATTCTGTTGGTTGCCTCTTCAATTTCCTGACTGTTTCCTTTACTGTAAAGAAACTCTTCAATTTTAGGTAATCCCATTTGTTTATTTTATCTTTGATTACCTGTGCCTCTGGGGTCTTCTCCAGGAATTCTTCGCCTGTTCCAATATCTTGAAGGGTTTCCACTATGCTCTCAATTAGTTTCATGGTGTCGTGGTGCATCTCCAGTTCTTTGATCCATGTTGAGTGGATTTTTGTATAAGGTGTAAGGTAGGGGTCTTGCTTCATACTTCAACATGTGGACATCCAGTTTTCCCAGCACCATTTGTTGAAGAGGCTGTCCTTGTTCCAGGGGTTGGTTTTAGGTCCTTTGTCAAATATGAGTTGGTTATAGATGTTTGGATTGATCTCCAGTGTTTCTATTCGGTTCCATTGGTCTATCCATCTGTTTTTGTACCAGTACCAGGCTGTTTTGATTATAACTGCCCTGTAGTGTGTCTTGAAGTCTGGAATTGTGATGCCTCCGGCCTTGTTGCTTTAGCTATTCTCGGTCTTCTGTTTCTCCATATGAATTTCAGCATCATTTTTTCTAGGTCTTTGAAGAATGACTTTGGTATTTTGATTGGTATTGCATTGAACTTGTAAATTGCTTTTGGGAGAATGGACATTTTGATGATATTGATTCTTCCAATCCATGAGCATGGCAGGTTTTTCCATTTTTTTTGTGTCGTCTTCTATTTCTTTCTTTAGTGTTTTGTAATTTTCATTGTAGAGGTCTTTGACCTCCTTGGTTAAATTTATTCCAAAGTACTTTATTGTTTTTGTGGCTATCGTGAATGGGATTGATTTTAGAAGTTCTTCCTCGGCCCTGGCATTATCTGTGTATACAAAGGCTGTTGATTTCTGAGCGTTGACTTTGTATCCTGCTACTTTACCAAACTCTTCTATGAGTTCCAATAGTCTCTTATGAAAGCAAAAGTTAATAAGCTCTCCATTATGTATTCCAAATATTGATTACCTGAGGTAACTACAGAGAAAAGTATATATATATATATTTTTCCAAAAATGGGAACATCCTACACAGATTATTCTATGAGGCCATAGTAAAATTAAAAACTTTGTCGCTGTGGCATAGCAGGTAAAGCCACTGCCTGCAGTGCTGGCATCACATATGGGTGCTGTTTTGAGTCCTGTCTGCTCCACTTCCGATCTAGCTCTCTGCTATGGCCTGGGAAAGCAGTAGAAGATGGCCAAATTCCTTAGGCCCCTGCACCCGTGTGGGAGACTCGGAAGAAGCTCCAGGCTCCTGGTTTTGGATTGGTCCAGCTCCAGCTGTTGTAGCCATTTGGGGAATGAACCAGTGGATCGAAGACCTCTCTCTCTCTCTGCCTCTGTGTAACTCTGACTTTCAAATAAAGAAATAAATCTTTTAAAAAAATTAAAAACCTCAAATAAAAATTGCTTTAAACACAATCAGATGGATATTTCATTTATCTCTGTCATTTTTTGTTTTCATTTCCTTACGTCACCAATTAATATTGTGTCATGCAAATTCCATTTAATCACTCACCTTCTCTCTCCTTCCATACCATGTTGACTGTTAATATCCTCCTCACTTTGAACACCTTCCCTACATTTTGATTTATCAAGTTTAAAACCTTATTTGTTTATTTGAGGGACAGGGATACAAAAAGAAGGAAAGAGTTGGGGAAGCAGGGAGAGAGAGAGAGAGAGAGAGGAAGAAAGAGAGAAGACAAACATACAACAGATATCTCCCATTTGCTGCTTTAAACCCTAATGCTTGCAAAAGTTGGGACTGGGTCAGGCCAATGCCATGAGCCTTGAACTCTACCTGGGTTTCTTGTGTGGGTGGCAGGGACCCAAGTACTTGAGCCATCACCTGCTTCCCAACCTACCCCACCTCCACCAGGTGCACATTAGCAGGAAACTAGAATCAGGAGTGGAGCCAGTTCTCAAACCCAGGCAGTGTAATTTGAGATGTGGACACTCCAGCTGGCACCTTAACTGACAGGCCAGATACCTGCCCTGTTTGACTCGTCCTGACTCATATATTTTCTCTATGTTCACATTCATCAATTTAGACACATCCCAGTAAATACTTTCAAACACATTAATAGGTTTCTTTGAAAATATCATAAAAATTTGGTCATATAAGCAACATATTTCATAATAAAATTAAGTTCATCTAACTACTTCTCCATGGGGCACAATTTTGTTGCAGTTTAAACACTGCATAAAATCTTGCAACAGACAACAGGTTGGCTGGGTGCAAGCATAGGTGTACTTTTAGCTTTACAGCAATTGCCACATGAGGTTGTGGAAATACTAACCTGCAGGTATGAAGTTGTTCTGTTCTGATGACTCTGCCAAAACAGGAGTTTTGTCTGCAATTTCTGTTAATATTTTTAATAAAAAGGGGTTGTGTAATACATTGTTTAAATTTGAATTTCCTCAGCTATTAGTCAGAGTATGAATTATTTTATATGCTTATTTATTTATTTACTTGTTTTCATAACATGCCTGTTGATAACCTTTGCCAAATTTTCTTAGTGTTTAGTTTTTTCTGTTAAAAAAAATTTTGTGGAAACTCACCCCTTATCAGGTAGGCTAGCCCTTTGTATTGAACAGGACTTTCATTTGGTAGTGGAAACTGAACAGTTTAGGCAGGCAGGTATTTATTGGGGGATGTTGATGGAATCAATGAAAGCAGGTCTTGAGGAAGAGGCCGGAGCAAGGTCTCCAGGAGCAACACATACACTGACAAACTGGCCTGAGAAGAACATGCTACTGCCTATTCCTGCAAACGTAATTAACCTCACAGATGCTGTTCTCTCAGGTGGTTTAGTTCTGAATTATGCAGCTGCACATAATCGGCCCAACCCAGGTGCCATGGGCGTGTCCCATCCGGAGCAGGGGCTGGGAAAGTGAATGTTCAAGTTCCACTGGGTGAAGGTGGGATTCAGAATGCAGTAAGCTGGCGAAATGTGGGGTGAATGTGTCGTCTGTGCACCACAAATAACAGATGTCCATTCCTTCTTTTTCTGTCTTACAAGCTGCAAATATATTTCCCTATTGTGTATTTCCAATTTGACTATGATATCTCTTGTAATATAATGATGGAAAATATTTCTTTTTCTTTTATGGCATCTCAGTTTTCTGTGTTGTTTTAGACATTTTCTGCCATCACAGCATTATACAAATAATTTCCTAAGTTTTCTTTCAATGTTATTTTGCTTCCTACATTTGTATCCTTAATCCTCATGAAGCATATTTTTGTACACAGCATAAATTGTGCTCTAAGTTTTTTTCAGACTAATAGCACCAAAACAATCTGTTCTTTGAATTCAATATATTCATTGAATGTAAATTCCAATTGTGTAGTCTATTAAGTTCACACATAAATTTGTTTCATTTCTCCCCTCTCTACTTTCCTTTTTCTCTTGTGTAAATCTGTGCTTAAATTTAAAAAAAAAATTATTGAAGGGCAGGGTGGGTAAGCAAGAGAGAGTGGGTGCTTCTATCCTCTGCTTCAAACTCCAAATGCCCAAAATGGCCCTTGGCTTGGGCTCCAAGGGCCAAACCCTGGAGGCAGGAACTCAATCCAGGTCTTTCATGCAGGTGACAGGAATCCAACAACTTGCACCATTGTGAATTAGCCGAAAGCTAGAGTCAGAAGCAGAACCAGGAATCTAACCCAGGCTTTCTGATGTGGGACATGGACATCTTAACTGCTTAGGCCAATGCCCAAATCCTCTATGCTATTTTAAGTTATGAATTTTTAATATAGTTTGTGTATTAAAGATGGTCTTCTCAGAGAATTATGCTACAATCACTGCTCCAATCAGAAATCTGGAGTTATCCTGGACTCTTCCACTTTCTCAACCATCTCTAATTCCTAACTTCTGAAATCTTTCTCAGACCAGTCCACTACACTTCATCTCCACTGACACATTTCTGGTTTTGGAAAGCACTGGCATTCATCACCTTACTTTTAGTAATGAGTCACTTCTTTAAGAATGCAAATCTGATAGCCCAGACTTATTACTTCAGAATTGTTTTTAGCTTCAACCTCCTAACTTTGTTCTCCAGCCCGAATGAATTTTTCTTAGTTATTTGTATACACCATGCCCTTTCTTGATTCTGTGTCACTGCAAACTCATATTCCTGTCTGGGACACTTTCCTCTTATTTGTTAATTCTTCAGTTCTCTGCTTAGCAAAAGCAATATCAGCAATAACATCAAAGAAATCAATAACAGCAGTTACTGTATACTCACAATGTACCAGGTGCTCTTCTAAATGCTTCAACTACATCATAATATTTCATCTTCTTGACAAATTATGACATGTGATGCTAATGGTCTTATTCCCACATATGAAACAACCTGAGGCTTAGAGTTTTATGTAGGTCATATGTGAAGGAGTTAAGATTTAATTTTTTAATTTTATTAATTATTTATTTTTATTTGACAGGTAGAGCTATAGACAGTGAGAGAGAGAGAGAGAGAGAGAGAGAGAGAGAGAGAAAGGTCTTCTTTCCGTTGGTTCACTCCCCAAATGGCTGCTACGGCCGGCTCTGCGCTGATCCGAAGCCAGGAACCAGGTGCATCCTCCTGGTCTCCCATGCGGGTGCAGGAGCCCAAGCACTTGGGCCATCCTCCACTGCCCTCCTGGGACACAGCAGAGAGATGGACTGGAAAAGGAGCAACCGGGACCAGAACCTGGCACCCATATGGGATGCCGGCGCTGCAGTCGGAGGATTAACCAAGTGAGCTTGGCATTGGCCCACAGAAGGAGTCAAGATTTAAACACAGGTCTCTCTTACTCTGCAACTTCTTTTCTTGAGGCATAATCTGCTCTGGAAAGCATTTCTGGCACAATGTCTGGTCTCCTTTATGTTCATTTATGTATTGCACAGTCTCAGTATTCTAACACTTGCCATGTTGTAGTAGAATCACTATTCCGGCCGGTGCCGTGGCTCACTAGGCTAATCCTCTGCCTGCGGCACCAGCACCCCAGGTTCTAGTCCCGGTTGCTTCTCTTCCAGTCCAGCTCTCTGCTGTGCCCCGGGGGTGCAGTGGAGGATGGCCCAGGTCCTTGGGCCCTACACCTGCATGGGAGACCAGGAGGAAGCACCTGGCTCCTGGCTTCGGATCAGCACAGTGCGCTGGCCGCAACACGCCAGCCGTAGTGGCCACTTTGGGGGTGAACCAACAGAAAAAGGAAGACCTTTCTCTCTGTCTGTCTCTCTCTTACTGTATAACTCTGCCTGTTAAAAAAAAGAATCACTATTCCATATTTTGTGTCTCCAACTAGTTTATAAACACTGTAGAATTTTGGACTGTTTGTCCCTGATCTTAGCATGGGCATAGTGCTTGGAGTACTGCAGGTACTTAGTAAATATCTGATACATAACTATCATAGTCTGAACACTTGTGTAGGCCCCTGAATCCTATGCTGAAATCCTAAGCCTCAAGGTGATACTTTTAAGAACTATACCTTTGGGAGGTGATTTATTATGAAGACAAAATCCTTGTAAATGGGATTATTGCCCTTAAAAGAGGATCAAAGGAGGCACTTTGCCTCTTCTGCCATGTGAGGACACAATGAAAACAATGATCCTACATGAACTGGAAAGTGAGACCTCACCAGATACCAAATCAGCCAACACCTTGATCTTGGACCTCCTGGCTTTCAGAACTGTGGGAAATAAGTATTTGCTGTTTGTAAGCCCTTTAGTAGCTGGTATTTTGTTATAGCAACCTGAACAACTAAGACAATAACCCTGTTGGCTGGTGTGTGGCATAGCAGGTAAATCCTCCACCTGTGATGCCAGTATCCTATATGGTCACCAGATCGTGTCTCAGCTGCTCCATTTTGGATCCAACTCCCTGCTAATGGCCTGAGAAACACAGGGGAGGTTGGACTGAGTGTTTGGGCTCCTGCCACCCACATGGGAGACCCAGATGAAGCTCCTGGCTTCAGTCTGGCCCAGCCCTGGCTGTTGTGGCCACTTGGAGAGTGATCCATTGGATGCAAATCATTTTTTCCATCTCTTTCTCCCTCTGTCTCTGTAATATTGACTTTCAAATAATAAATAAATAAATACTTTTTAAAAAACTCAACAACACTGATGTCTTTTTTTTTTTTTGCCTGTAGATTTCTTTTTTTGGTTTCTTTTTTTTTTTACTTTTATTTAATGAATATAAATTTCCAAAGTACAGAATATGGATTACAATGGCTTCCCCCCCATAACGTCCCTCCAACCTGTAACCCTCCCCTTTCCCACTCCCTCTCCCCTTCCATTCACATCAAGATTCATTTTCGATTCTCTTTATATACAGAAGATCAGTTTAGCATACATTAAGTAAAGATTTCAACAGTTTGCTCCCACACAGAGACATAAAGTGAAAAATACTGTTTGAGTACTAGTTATAGCATTAAATCTCAATGTACAGCACACTAAGGACAAAGATCCTACATGAGGAGTATGTGCACAGTGACTCCAGTTGTTGACTTAACGAATTGACACTCTTGTTTATGGCCTCAGTAATCACCCTAGGCTCTTGTCATGAGCTGCCAAGGCTATGGAAGCCCCCTGAATTCACTGACTCTGATCATATTTAGACAAGGCCATGGTCAAAGTGGAAGTTCTCTCCTCCCTTCAGAGAAAGGTACCTCCTTCTTTGATGACCCGTTCTTTCCACTGGGATCTCACTCGTGGAGATCTTTCATTTAGGCCACCCCCCCCCCCCCCAACACTGATGTCTTTAGGGCCTCAATGCCTCTTGACCATCCTGGCCGGGGGAAATCCTGCACTCTTCCCACTATCTCTTCTGATTCTGGCCCTTATTTACTCATAGTCCCTTCTCTCTCTGCTTCTGCAGTATCCTGCCTTCTTGGCTAACCCTGTGTCTTATCCTTTGCTGTTTTCCATTAAGGACATCCACCTCACTTAGGATTTCATGAGTTTGTTAACTTTGTTGAAGTCTTGAGAACTTATAGGGAGGTACCATGTTATTCATTTACAAACCTCCCATTCTTTTTTTTTTTTTTATGCTCACTGCCTTGGATCCTCAATCTAGTATTCTTTCTGCTGCACTCGCATCTTGGCAGATATTCATTTCTATGAATTCCAGGACTTCTGTTAATAAACCCTTTACTATTTCATAGAATAAATGAATGAATGAGTGAAAGTATGAATAAATCCAGGCTGAGTGCACCTACCTTCTATGATTTCAAGCCATCCCGCACAACTTCTTTAAGGTTGCCCATTGAATATACTTATACTATACTGATAGAAAATTTTCATTTTCATAGATAATTTTATTTAGCTCCCTTTTAAGCACTGTCTTATGAGAGAGAATTGTTCATTTTTTTCCAATAAGTATGTTTATCTACTTTGGGCTCTGAGACTGAGGGAAGATGTCCTCTGCTTCTTGTGTCTGACACATGATTTAGCAAAATGCTGTGTGCAGAGTAGGCACTCACTTAACAGTGAGTTGATTGATTGAATAATTATTCCACCTATAAACACTTCTGTAGTACATTACCCGATGAGTGTCTATTTCAATATGACTATGGCTATGACCTTCGTGCAGTTCATTAGCAAATGAAAAGTATGCTCATTTCCATGGAAGGAAATGAGAATATAAAAAATGTGGTTCTATTTGCAGTGCCATTACTGTCTTACTATTTGATTAAGAACAAATTCTTAACCTTTTAATGCTACCAGTTACCTATGACTCTGATCTCAAGGACTACTGCAACACCAAAATCCTGGAGAGGATGGTATAATGCTGACCTACTTGAAGAGATAAAAATAAGCCACAAATGAGGGAACTCATTGACCAGAATCAATCAGAAGTAGAGGAGAGTTGATGTCTTTAGAAACAAACACACAAGCAAAGAAGCAGTCTTATGATCACTTTGTAATCATAACAATTCCCAGTGAGAGCATAGTCATTTTGCTGGAAAGGCACTAGAAATTGAGAAATTTTAAGTAATTTAAGCCTGGCTGTATAATTAGCAAGAGGCAGCCATTCTTGGGGCAGTGTTGTCCTTCCTCCCCTCTGCCCCAGCACACATCAACTTACTCTTCATTGTCATTTTCTAGGTTTTCAAATCCTCAGGGTAGGATGCCTAAAGCCATGACATACTAGTTCCCTAGGAAAAGGAAAACAGAATTACACTAAATGAAGTGGCAGCTTAACCTGTGAAACCTTAATAAGATCTTTGAACATCACTTGTGTTCACACAATTAAAGTGCAAGTACTGAGCCTCTTCTGTGTGCCAGGCACCATGATACGTCCTGGGAGCATACAAAGAGGAAAGCAAAATTCGGGGACTCTGTTGATGAAAGGTGAGAGGGTTTCCTGGTAGACAAGGAGGAGGAAGGTTACTCCAGGTAGAGGGAAAAGCAGGTACTAAGGCAGAGAAACATGCAGATCTGTGCATTTTGGGAAGCAGTTCAAGTGTGGCTGGAGTGCCAGGAATGTGGCAGAAGTGAAAGCAAAGGAGAGTGTAAAGGCAGAGGCAAAATCAAGGAGACTCTAGGGCTGTGAAATTGGGGTTATTATGGGGCAATGGAGAAGCAGCAAAGAATTTTAAGCAGGAAACTCCTAGGACTAAACTTGGGTTTCAGAAACTGCCTGCTGATATTGAAGAAGAAATGGATCAGGTCTGGATGAGATGGAAACTGCATGCAGGACGTTATTGATGAGAGTTGCGAAGCAGAAGTCAGTTTTCCTTTGGGTGAAAGTGGGGGATGCTACTTATTAGCTTTGCTTAATGATTCAGTTTGAGTTGTAGTCACATGAATTCTTACATTTAGTATTTTAAAGTTATCACTGAGTAGTAATTCTAGGTACTCTTTCTTCTAAATTAAAGCATACTCCGGTGATTTTATGTGTCAAGGTTGTGATGTTTCCTTTCACTAATGCTTTTTCCTTATTTGCTTCTATTGACTGCTTAAATCCTTTCCTGCCCATTTACCATTTATATTGTAACCCTCCTGTGTTTGCTCCTAATGTGTTATAATTCTTCATAATCTGGGCTTCACCTGATCCTGATTTCCTCTAATATTTCTTTTTCCTCCCTTGAGGAAACTATAACCATTTTTGGTTTCAAATGCTCATCATCTTTTGTAAATATTAAGGCAACGATTCAATGTAATTTTAAAAATAATGCTTTTCTATCTCTTCTTCTGTCAATAAATTACCTTTGTCATCTTTTAAAAGCTGTATTGTCTCATAATTTTCTTCTGTGCTCTTGTTCTTCCGTTTTGTTGTTCCCCAGAGGATGTAAGAATATATATTGATATAATGAACAATGTAGAAATAAAAAAAAAAGAAGAATTTAGGGTCATATTCCTACTCTATAGTGTTTACTAGTGATCTATTTCAAAATAAGACATATATTTCAGTCCTGATGAATCAAATATTTAAGAAACATTCTTTAAGTGGAGAAATATACATGGAAAAAATCACTACTGACCCTGAGAGGCCTCCCTGAAAGATTCTAGCTGTGGATGATTTAACTTCAATTTTAGTCCTGCTACTTCTACCAAGGGTTATCATACAGAACATTGCTCATGAGGGTTCTGGGAGTATAAAAGGGGGTCAGAGATCAAAAAACATAAGATATAATATTAGATGAAATATTATCAGCCCTGGAAATATTCACAAAGTCATACATTATGTTAGAGCTACCATATTCCATGTAGGAAAATAAAAATGGAAAATTGCACAAGCCACTTTCTTTTTTATTACAGAAATTAAAGGCTTAATTTAGAATTGTGAATTTATGTAAATAGCCATTAATACCATTTTATTGGTTCAGGTACTCAGGGTATGAACATATAAATATAAGAGGATTTTAAGAGTCTACATTAGTAATTAGTAATTCAATGTATAAATGAGGCTTTTAAAAAAATTTATAGAACTACAAAGATGCTCTGAGCAGCCCTTCAAGTGCATATTAAACCAAGTTTATGAAAGTTACTTAATGATACGCTTTCTTCTTCCTTTATGCTAATCACATGTTGATAGGTGATGTTACTGATGCTGACCAAGATGATGGCACATTCTCCAGTTGTTTTCACCTCAAAAGTACTTTGGCTCTTTCTGTCATATTTTGATTCTGCCACTTGCCTTTCCAACCCTGCACTTTAGGCAATATTCTGTAGATGAGGAAAAGGACTCACAAGGAGACAAAGGAACTTGCTCAATGTCACAGAAGTGTGCAGTAGAAGTAGGGATAAAAGTTAGGTTTGCTTTAGTCTTTTTTCTTTTTTAAGACTTATTTATTTATCTGAAAGGTAGAGTTACACAGAGAGAAAGGAAGATAGAGAAAAAAAAGAGATCTTCGACCTGCTGCTTTGCTCCCCAAATGGCTACAATGGCCAGGACTAGGCCAGGATGAACCCAGGAGCCAAGAATTCCATCCACGTCTCCTATGTGTGTGGAAGGGGCTTGAGCACTCCAGCCATCTTCCACTGCTTTCCTAGGTGCATTAGCAGGGAGCCCGATCTAAAGTAGAGCATCAAATTGATGCCCATATGGGATGTCCATAGTGTCGAAAGTGGCAGCTTAACCCTCTGTGCTGCAACACTGGCCCCAGGCTTGCTTCAGTCTTAAAAGAGCACTGAATATGAATAGAGGTAGAGATCGACTGCATTTAATTCACAGTGAGATGCCAGGTTTCATTTCCACTGGATTGTTCACAAAGAATCTTTATAATTCTGCATAACTTTTCTGTGTGTTATAACCCAGAGGGTAATTATATACTTCATAAATATCTAAGTCTTGGACAAAATGTAACCACCTTTGTTCTTTTCCTTTATTATCCCCCTTGAGCTTATTAAAATTTTGTGCCTATACTTGTGAAAGTGAAGGATGAAATCATGAGGGATTCAGTAAACTAAATTCAGGTCAACCTGAATTAATTATTTCCTTCCCTTGTCTTTTATTTTTACCTTACAAATTGACAAATGCAATATATGTACAGAAGTATAAATAGTACTTGAGTATGCATATAATTTAAAAAGGAGGAACGTGCACATACTCACACCAATCTTACTAAATGAGACAATATCAGTATCTTGAAATTACTGTTCTTCAGACCTATCACTTTCCTTCCCTTCTAGAGATAACTACATTCCTGAATTGTATACTTAATGCTTTCTTATTTTCTTCAAGATTTTACCCTACATGTAATTATTCTTATATATTTATTATGTTGTTTTATCTTTGAGTTCAATATTAAGCTTTTATGATTGATCCATCGTAATGTTTATAGTTGTAGTTCTTTTCACTGCATGCTATTTTATTAAAATAAATATATATATGACAACTAATCCATTCTATTGTTAATGGGCACTTGACTTTTCCCCACATTTTTACTGCTACAAGTATGATTGTTATGAATACTTTTTCCCTTGTCTCCCGATACACCTATTCAAGGCTTTCTGAATGGAATTGATGGTTCATCCTATCTGTAAATTTTCTAAAGTAGCCAGCAATGCAATGCTTAATTATTTCTTAAAGTGATTGTTAGGGAGCTACTTGTGAAGGAATGAAACTATGTAACTGCGCTACTATGACTACGGGACCTGGGAAGGTGGCGTTACTATGACTATGGAGCCTGGGAGGTTGGCGCATGGGCGGGGTTGATCTTTTAAAAACTATATAAGTAGACCTTCAAACGTTGTAAAGCAGAGGTTGCTCAGCCTCTCTCCCCGGTCCGTAGCGCCTTGTGCCTGTGGGGAAGGCTCCTGGTCCAAAGCGCCTTTGGCCCGCAGGAGTATCTTGAGCAATCTCTCCTCCTAGTCGCCTAGAATATCAATAAAGTGTGTTTAGCATGACTTTCCTCAGTCTCTTTGACTCTTCCTTCATGGCAACCTGGCCAGTTCCCGGAGAGGGAGATCCTGACAGTGGTTGTACAAATTTTCATTACCATAAGTCCAGGCAATGATATTGCTATGTGGTTGCTGATATATTATCAGGGTTAATTATCTGCTTGACATGGATGTATTATTTTGCTCATCTTTTTAAAAAATTAAATTTAAATTAATTTTTACCATATTCAATGTGATTTGTAGATACACTTATATGGATATATAATTTCCTATTTCCCTCTATCTCTCCTCCTCCTTCCCACCCACCCTCTTTCCTTCTCCCTTTCTTTCTTTTTTTTTTTTTTTTAGTTTTTCTCAAAAAATACATCTCATAATGTATTTTAAAATTACATTAGGGTAAAATGGCTTGACATTTCACAGAATAAGAAGTTTAACAAGTAAAAAAGCAAAAAGACCCAAGTTTATTGGGAATATAGACAATGCCTATAAACAATAATTGAATGGAAAAATGACCATTTCACTCATATACAGTAAATTTTAAAGTTATCATAGATCATTAAAACTATTGCAGTATCACATTCTTAGGTGGTTTGACCACCTAAGAATAAAATAAAATTTTATAAAACTATATTTGCAGCATTACTGATACACACAGATCTTTCTTTTTCTTTATTATTATTATTATTTTTTAAAATTTTGGCTCCTACTTATAAGGGAGAACATGTGGCATATTTGTCTTTCTGTGTCCAGCTTATTTCACTCAATATGATGTCCTCCAGTTGTGTCCATTTTGCTGCAAATGGTAGAATTTCATTCTTTTTTATAACATTAATATTCTATTGCATATATGTCACATTTTCATTAGCCATTCATCTGAAGATGGACACCTTGGTTGGTTCCAAATTTTGGCTATTGTGAACAGTGCTGCTATAACACAGTGGTGTAGGTATCTTTTTGATACATTGTATTCAAGTCTTTTGGGTATATGCCCAGTAATATGATTGCTGGTTCATATGGCAAGAATTTACACTGCACTAATTTATACTCCCACCAGCAGTATACAAGTGTTCATCTTTTTCTACATCCTCGCTAGCACTTGTTACTCTCTGTGTTTTGGAATTTAGCCATTATGACAGGGATGAGGTTATATCTCATTGTGGTTTTGATTTGCGTTTCCCTGATAGCTAGGGATGTCTTTTCATATATTTGTTGGCCATTTGTATTTATTCTTTTGAGAACTGTCTACTAAACTTCTTTGCCCATGTCTCAACTGAATTGGTTGTTTTTTGTTTTGTTTTGTTTTTTAAAGTTGTTGATATACTCAGGATATTAGTTATTTGCTAAATGGGTGGTTTGCAAATACTTTTTCCCATTCTGTTGGATGTCTCTTCATTCTATTGATTGTCTGTTTTGCTGTGCAAAGGTGTCTGAGTTTGAAATAGTATTAATTGTTTAGTTTAGTTTTTGTTGCCTATGCTTTGGGGCTCTTGTCCAATAAGTTTTTCCTTATAGCAACGTATTGAATTGTTTCTCCTACATTTTCTTCCAGAAACTTCAGAGTCTCAGATCTTAAATTTATATCTTTGATCCATCTTGAGTTTATTTTTGTATATGATGAGAAGTATGGATGTAATTTCATTATTCTGCAGATATACATTCAGTTTTGCACCATTCATTGATGAGATTATCCTTATTCTACTGTATGATCTGTCTGAGCACTTTCATCAAAAATCAGTTGGCTTACAGAAATAAAAAGAATCATCAGGGGGTCCAAAAAATCTCTACTGAGAAAATACTGGAGCTCATTAAAGAGTTTGTTAAAGTGGCAGGATATAAAATCAAAACAGAAAAATCAATAGCTTTTGTATACACAGACAATGTCATGGCAGAGAAAGAATTTTTAAGGTCAGATCCATTCACAATAGTTTCAAAAAGAATCAAATACATTGGAATAAATTTAATCAAGAATGTCAACAATCTTTACTCTGAAAATTAAATACATTAAAGAAAGAAATAGAAGAAGATATTTAAAAAATGGAAAAATCTTCTATGTTCATGGATTGGAAGAATCAGCATCATCAAAATGTCCATACCACCAAAAGCAATTTACAGATTCAATGTGATATGAATCAAAATACCAAAGACATTCTTCACAGATCTAGAAAAACTGATGCTAAAATTCATATGTTTACACAAGAGACCCTGAATAGCTAAAGCAATCATATACAATTAAAACAAAGCTGGAGGCATCACAGTACCTGGTTTCAAGACATACTACAGGGCAATTATATCAAAACAGCCTGATATTGGTACAAAAACAGACTTGTAGATCAATGGAACAGAATAGAAACTCCAGAAATCATTCCATGCATCTGCAACCAACTAGTCTTTGACAAAGCAGCTAATTCAATCCCTGGAGCAAGCACAATCTCTTTAACAAATGGTACTGGAGAAACTGAATCTCCACTTACAGAAGTATGAAACTAGACTCTTACCTTACACCTCACACAGAAGCCGAATCAAAATGGATCAAAGACCTATATATATGACCCAATACCATCAAAATACTAGAGAACATTGCAGAAACTCTGTAAGACATTGGCATAGGCAAAAAACTTCTTGGAAAAGACCCCAGAAGCACAGGCAATCAAAGTAAAAATTGACAAATGCGACTATATCAAGCTGAGAAGCTTCTGCATTGCAAAAAAAAACAAAGTGAAGAAGCAACACAGAATGGGAGAAGATATTTGCAAACTATGCAACTGATAACAGGTTAACATCCAGAATCTATGAAGAGCTCAAGAAATTCAACAACAACAAAGCAAACAATCCAGTTAAGAAATGGGCAATGGGCTTGAATAGGCGTTTTTCTATTTTTCTCAAAGAAGCCATTTATTTAATGAGTACAGATTTCTTAAGTACAACTTTAGAAATATGGTAATTTTTCCCACCATACCTGTCTCCCACCCCCACTCCCACCCCACCACCTCCTCCCTTTCCCATTTCCAGTCCCATTCTCCATTAAGAAAAAAACCTGTTCCTGGACAGTCAAGACAGGGCTATTCCAATCATTGCCTCTCAAAATGTCAATCACTTCTACAGATTTCCTTTTAGGTGTTCTGTTAGTTATCACAGATCAGGAAGAACATATATTATTTGTCTCTTTGGGACTGGCTTATCTCACTAAGTATGATATTTTTCAGATTCATCCATTTTGTTGCAAATGGCCAGATTTCACTTTTTTAAAACACTGTGTAATATTCCTTAGTGTATATATCTCATAATTTCTTTATCCAGTCTTCAGTTGATGGGCATTTAATTGATTCCATGTCTTAGCTATTGTGAATTGAGTTACAATAAACACAGGAGTGCAGATAGCTCTTTTATTTGCTGATTTCATTTCCCTTGGCTAAATTTCAAGGAGTGGGATGGCTGGGTCATATGGTAGGTCTATATTCAGATTTCTGAGTTATCTACAAATTGACTTCCATGGTGGTTTCATCAGTTTACATTCCTACCAACAGTCATTAGGGTACCTTTCCACCCCACCCCCAATCCTCACCAGCATTTGCTGTTTGTTGATTTCTGTATGAAAGCCATTCTAACTGGGGTGAAGCGAAATCTCATTGTGGTTTTCATTTGCATTTCCCTGATGACTAGTGATCCTGAACAATTTTTCATGTGTCAGTTGGCCTTTTGGAGTTCCTCTTTTGAAAAATGTCCCAAAAAATGTCTATTTAAGTCCTTTGCCCACTTGTTAACTGGGTTGTTTGTTTTTTTGTTGTTGAGTTTCTTGATTTCTTTATTTATTTTGGTTATAAATCCTTTATCAGTTTCATTGTTTGCAAATAATTTCTCCCATTCTGTCAGTGTCCCTTCACTTTCCCAACTGTTTCTTTTGCAGTACAGAAGCATCTCAATTTGATGTAATCCCATTTGTCAATTTTGACTTTGTTTGCCTGTGCCTCTGGGATCTTTTCCAAGAACTCTAATCCTGTGCCAATGTCTTGCAGGGTTTTCTCAATGTTCTCTAATAATTTGATGGTATAAGATTTTAGATTTAGGTCTTTAATCCGTTATGAATAGATTTTTGTGTAAGGTATAAGGCAGGCATGCTGCTTTATACTTCTGCATATGGAAATCCAGTTTAGTAAGTACCATTTGTTGAAGGGACTGTCCTTGCTCCAAGGACAGGTTTTAGCTCCTTTGTCAAATATAAACTGTTTGTAGATGCTTGGATTGACTTCTGACATTTCTATTCTGTTCCGTTGGTCTATCCATTGGTTTTTTACCAGTACCAGGCTGTTTTGATTATAACTGCCTTGTAATATGTCTTGAAATCCCGTATTGTGATGCCATTGGCTCTGTTTTTGTTCTATAAGATTGCTTTAGCTATTCAAGTCCTCCTGTCTTTCCATTTGAATTTCATCATAATTTTTCTAGATCTGAAAAGAATGTCTTTGGTATTTTGATTGGTATTACAAGTTGCTTTTGGAAGAATGGACATTTTGATGATGCTGATTCTTTCAATTCATGAACTTGGAATTTTTCCTTTTTTTTGTATTTTTTTCTATTTCTTTCTTTAATGTTTTATAATCCTCGTAGAGATCTTTGACATCCTTGGTTAAATTTATTCCAAGGTATTTGATATTTTTTGTAGCTATTGTGAATGGGATTTTTCTTCGAAGTTCAGTCTTAGCCTTAGCATTGTGTCTGTATCTGTCTGTATCTGAAATCTGTTGATTTTTGTGTATTAATTTTATGGCCTGCTACTTTACCAAACTCTTCTATGGTTTCCAATAATTTCTTGGTGGAGTGTTTTGGATCCTCTATATATAGAATCATGTCATCTGCAAATAGGGATAGTTTGACTTCCTCTTTCCCAAATTGTATCACATTGATTGATTTGAGAATATTGAACCATCACTGCATACCAGGGATAAATCCCACTTGGTGTGGGTGAATGATCTTTCTGATGTACTGTTGGGTTTGATAGGTCAGAATTTTGTTGAGGATTTTTGCATCTATGTTCATCAAGGAAATTGGTTTGTAGTTCTCTTTCTCTGTTGTGTCTTTTTCAGGTTTTAGACTTAAATTGATGCTGGCTTCATAGAAAGAATTTGGGAGGATTCCCTCCTTTTCAATTGTTTTGAATAAATTGAGAGGAAGTGGAGTTTGTTTTCTTTAAGTGGCTGGTAGAATTCAGCACTGAAGCTATTTGATTCTGGGCTTTTCTTTGTTGGGAGTATCTTTATTACTTATTCAATTTCTGTCTTGGTAATGGGTCTGTTTAGGTTTTCTATGTCTTTTTGGCTCATTTTAGGGAGAGTGTATGTGTCCAGGAATCTATCCATTTTTTAAAATTTTTTTTAACTTTTATTTAATGAATATAAATTTCCAAAGTACAGAATATGGATTACAATGGCTCCCCCCCCATAACGTCCCTCCCACCCACAACCCTCCCCTTTCCCACTCCCTCTCCCCTTCCATTCACATCAAGATTCATTTTCGATTCTCTTTATATACAGAAGATCAGTTTAGCATATATTAAGTAAAGATTTCAACAGTTTGCTCCCACACAGAAACATAAAGTGAAAAATACTGTTTGAGTACTAGTTATAGCATTAAATCTCAATGTACAGCACACTAAGGACAAAGATCCTACACGAGGAGTAAGTGCACAGTGACTCCAGTTGTTGACTTAACAAATTGACACTCTTGTTTATGGCCTCAGTAATCACCCTAGGCTCTTGTCATGAGCTGCCAAGGCTATGGAAGCCCCCTGAGTTCACTGACTCTGATCATATTTAGACAAGGCCATGGTCAAAGTGGAAGTTCTCTCCTCCCTTCAGAGAAAGGTACCTCCTTCTTTGATGACCCGTTCTTTCCACTGGGATCTCACTCGTGGAGATCTTTCATTTAGTTTTTTTTTTTTTTTTTTCCCCCCAGAGTGTCTTGGCTTTCCATGGCTGAAATACTCTCATGGGCATTTCAGCCAGATCCCATAAATATTCCTACTTTTTACTTTGGATATCCTTTGTACTTTTACTGGGAGATGTCCTTCCTTTCCCTTCTTCCATAGTGAAGACCATGTTTCTGTGTTTCTGTGTGCAGCACATCCTTAAGCATCTTCTGCAGTGCTAGATGACTGGTGACAAATTTTTTCAGTTTCTGTTTTTCATGGAAATCTTCTGTGAGTCTAATTGGAGATCTCCTGAAAGTAATGTGGTGTTTCTCTCATTCATATTTTATAATCTTTTCTTTATGTTTTACTGTGGAGAGTTTGGTTACAATGTGTCGTGATGAAGATCTTTTCTGGTATTATCTTTTAGGAGTTCTATGTGCTTCCTGTAATTGGATGTTTCTTTTTTTCTTCAAATTGGAGACAATTTCTGTTACTATTTCACTAAATGTCTTTCTAATTTTTTCTGTTTTTCCACACCTTCAGGAACTCCTAGGTTCGGTCATTTGATAGTATCTAGTAGATTCCCAACAGTGTTTTTCAGTTTTCTATTTCTTCTTCTTGTGTTTGGTCTAACTGTATGTTTCCTATGCTTTGTATTCTAAGTCAGATATTCTTTCTTCCATTTCACTGCTTCTGTTGTTAAGGCTTTCCACTGTATTTTTTATTTGTTCTATTGAATTTTTCATTTCTAAGATTTCATTTTGATTTCTCTTTAACATCTCAATTTTGTGGGAGAAATTTTCTTTCATTTCATGTATGGATTTCATTAGTTCGTGCATTTGCTTCTGATTACTTCTAAGTAATCCTATGATCAACTTTTTGAATTCCATATCTGGCATTTTTTCAATATTATTATCTTCATAATCTAGTATTGAAGTGTCATGTTCTTTTTTTTTATTTTTTTTATTTTTTATTTTTTTTGACAGGCAGAGTGGACAGTGAGAGAGAGAGACAGAGAGAAAGGTCTTCCTTTGCCGTTGGTTCACCCTCCAATGGCCGCCGCGGCTGGCGCGCTGCGGCCGGTGCACCGCGCTGATCCGATGGCAGGAGCCAGGAGCCAGGTGCTTTTCCTGGTCTCCCATGGGGTGCAGGGCCCAAGCACCTGGGCCATCCTCCACTGCACTCCCGGGCCACAGCAGAGGGCTGGCCTGGAAGAGGGGCAACCGGGACAGAATCCGGCGCCCCGACCGGGACTAGAACCCGGTGTGCCGGCGCCGCTAGGCGGAGGATTAGCCTAGTGAGCCGCGGCGCCGGCCTGTCATGTTCTTTTGAAGGTGTCGTGTTGTCTTCCTCATTCTTTTTTCTTGAATTGGTGCATTTGTTATTATTAGTGGAGACTCTCATTTGTTTCTTGTTTTTTGGTTTTTTTTTTGCCCCCCCCCTTTTATTTTTACTGTGGTGGCTTTTATCTTTAACTATGTCTGATTGGATTTGTGTTATGTCTTCTCTCAGAGAATATCTAGAGGCATGTGGTGGGTGTGGCCAGGAAGCTCTGTTCATTGCTCCATGGTGAAGGGCACATTTGAGGTGACACTCCTAGGCTTGGCATGGTAAAACTCCTTTTTTTATTTTTTAATCAGAGGGGAGGTTTTGTCTTGTCTGTTGGCATAGACTCTGCTGAGTTCTCCTCCAAAGAGACTAGTGTCTGGGGGCTAGCCCTAGTGAGTATATTATTTGCTTTGCTACAAGGACCGCGCAAATTATCTGTGCAGTCCTCAGTGTAATCTCAGATTCCCTAGCAGTGTCTCTTGCCAGGTATCCAGGAAGCTTCCCACAGTGACTGCCCAATGTCCCAGCCACACCCTGCATTTTGGCAATGTTGCTTGTGGGAAATGTGGCTTCAATGACTTCACCTTGGCTTAAACATTTATGAGGGTAAGCAGGATAAGGTGGTCTTCTAGGCTTTCGACATCTGCATGTGCTTCTCCACACATGAAAAAAGCAACAAATGGACTCTGAATTTACTCATGATCACACAATGACTCAGTTTTAGCTGTATCATGAATTAATAAGTTGAAAATCTCAGTGGAATTGTTGCAATAGAACAGAAATGCAGCTAATCCTATTTTTCAGAAACTAATCAGATTGAATGTCAATGACATTCTACATTTCTACAAATAATCATATTTCAACCTAAAAAGTGTGAATGCTAATAGAATTAAATAGGAAACCAATAATTGCTCACTGTTAACAGATTAGTGTTAGGATAAGATGACTTGATAGCAGCTGTAATGGAAAAACATTTACAAATACCTGCAATTTAGGACAATTAAAATATAAAATAAAAGTCTAGTAGCATCAATGTTACTGAAACAAAATTAAGTATGTGTATGTGAAGCATCTTTGGGTATGAGTTAAATAAGAATATTATAGTGAAGTTTTAAGATAACAAGTTACAATACTTATTAAATTTTTGTGGATATTCTAGACCATATACAGGATTTACAAAGGAGGCATCCCAAAATCGGTTAGAGGTTTCTTAAACTACTTCATCCACAAAAGATATAAATTTACTGAGAGGTCATGTAAAGAGATGACAAATATTATTTCTGAGGATTTTTTTTTAAAAAGCTCATTCAAAGGCAGAGAGATTGAGACAGAAAGGGAAAGAAAGAGAGCACACACTCCCATCTGCCGATACACTTCCCAAATCCCTAAACTGGTCAGGAGCTGGACCAGGCTGAAGCCAGGAACTGAGAACTCAATTTTGGTCTTCCACAAGAGTGGACAGGATCAAACTACTTGCACCTGCTGCCTTCTGCCTCTTGGTGTGTGCATTCCAAGGAAGGTGAAATTGGGAGGCAGAACCAGAACTTGAGCTCAGGTACTCCAATAAGTGTGGGCATCCCACTCACTGCATCAATTGGAGAGAGGGAGGGAGGGGGAGAGAGAATAAGAGAGGGAGGGGGAGAGGGAGGGGGAAGAGAGGGTGGAGAGGGAGGGAGGGGGAGAAAGGGGGGAGAGGGAGGGAGAGGGAGGGAGGGGGAGAGGGAGGGGGAGAGAGGGAGGGAGGGGGAGAGAGGGAGGGAGGGGGAGAGAGAATAAGTTGAGGAAGGAGGTTACATTAGAGAGTAGTCAGTGATGAGTAAAAGAGAAGAGAAGGTACACACTTCATTTCACAGGGGTCAGGCCATCGGCTCCAGTTAGGAAAAAGTGGATGCACTAGCAGAGACAACAGGAAGTTGAACAACATGTGCAGCAGGGCCTTTCTGGAGAGGGAAAGGAGTTTTTAATTCCACATTGAATTCAAATTTCTGATGAATACCCAGGACTGGACAATTGAAATTATTGAACTTACATTTGGTTTGTGAATTAAAGAATCTTCAAGGGTTTATAATATCTAGGAGTGAGCTGCAAAGTATTGGGTTTTGTCTGAGTTTTCATCCAGTGACAGGGCATGAGCTCGCTGAGTGGAGTCCATGGGAAGCTTTTACAGAAGAGGGGATTGAAAGCAAAAAGGCCAGTGAGATGTGTCCAGTTTACATTGCAGCAGGCTGCTGGTTCAGTGTGTTTTATACATGTGTTCTCTAACTTTGATACCCTAGCAGCCCTACGTATAATTAACGGAGGAAGTATTCACTTCATTGTACCAGCAAAGGCACTGAAGTATACCGAAGCTGATGATTTTCCCAGGATCATAGTGATACTAAGTGATGAAAGCAAGGCCAGAACCTGGGTCTTTAGTTGCATCTGGTTGCTCTGTGCTACTTTTCTGGTCCAGGATTTTTGCACATAGTCTAATAAATCCAGGACAATGCTAGATATTTAGAGGAACTCTGAGAAATGGACTAAAATGTTCCTCTTGGAGATGTAGATATTAATTATATTTGCTGTTGGATAAATTAAGGAGCACCTACAATGTGCCACCTGTCGCTTCCCCTCTTCGTGGAGGAACGACACAGGACACTGCGCTATTCTTTTGTCTGCTCGGCCCTCCCCGGGTTTGCTGCTGGTCCTTCCTGGGTTGGCTGCCGATCCTTCCACCTCCGTGGAAGGGCGGTTCCCCCTGCCACTTTCCCCACTTCCGCGGGGGAGCGGCACACTGCCGGCCGGCTCTCTTGGGGGCTGCTCAGGTGTTCCTTCAGATAGATGTTCCCCTTAGATGTTCCCAGTGCATGTTGTCTCTCTCCTCCTTTATAGTCCTCTTCCACCAATCCCAACTCTGCTACCCACACGCCGAGCACGCTGCTCTCCTCCAATCAGGAGCAGGATCAGCTCCTGCAGGTTATTGGTCGAACTGGAGGCAGCTGTGTAGAAGTTGTTTACTCCTCTCCCAGCGCCATATTGTGGGAGAGCAGATGCATAGAATAAGTCTTAATTCCAGTAACTTAGTCTAGTCCGAGTTGCTCCCCACAGCCACCAATGTGCTTGGCATTGCAAGTGGATGGTTAGAAAGAAAATAAAGAAAAGCAAAAGGAAGGGGGGAAATGGAAGGAAGGAGAAAGGAAACATACTCTGGCTCCATGCAGGAGGGTGGGAACAGACTACAATGAGAGAATCACACAATTCAGTTACCTGTCGGCTGTCCTACGTTGTCAGCAAGGAACAAAACAATGTGCTGTCTAAAGATGCAGAGCATGGACTCCTGTTATGGTTGTGGAGTCAAGGCCTGCTGAAGGAATTCAACATTTTGCCATCAGAGATGAACTCAGTACCTTCTGTTGGAGTCAGGGGGGAGAATGGGAGATGGCTTTTAGAGATTTCCCTTCTGGAATTGTTATCTTTCTTCCCTGAGAAAAATAGGCTATTAATAGAAATAGAATTAAAATTGAATTAATTTCCATGGGGAGAGCATCTTACTTTCATTGATCTAGGAAACATGAAAAACAGGAACTTAGTAGTTCTGTAACTTCTGTGCTTTTAATTTCTGTGGAATAAGCTCTTTGTCATGCTCTAGGCTTTAAGGGAGCAGGAATTAAGTCTTGGACTTAATTTGCTTTTAATGAACATACTGACAAAAGGAAAGCTTAGCAGGACTCAGCAGTGGTTTCCCTTCCTGAGGCAGAGGAATCTGGTAGTGAATGGTCCCTCCCAACAGCTTCACTGTGGAGTGAAGCTGGCAGAGTGTTGTGTTGGGATGGTAAGGAAGGGTGAGAGGATTCTTGGGTGACCCGAATCAGGTGAGAGTTGCTACACAGGAAGAGTTTCTATGACTTATCTCTTGAAGCAAACTCCAGATAAGTGAGGATATTTGTGTTTCACTATGGTGTTGTAGACCCATGACTGACCACTTTGCCCAGGGAGAAGAGCTACTCACATATCAAAATAAACACAAGCTGTGAAGAGACAACCTGTAGAAGGAACGAGCAGTGAGTTATTCTTTGTTTTTCTCTCTTATCTTTGGTCTGAGGGTGGCACTCAGTTGTGGAGCTTTTTGGAAGCAGCAGCTGAAACTATGGTAAAATCCTGTCTCCACTAAACAAAGAGTACATCAAGTAAAAAGGAAAAAAGGACTTAGTTCAGCAGGAATATAGGTAAGGGCCATCAATAATAATCAGATGAAAATATGACCATTTCACTCATATAGCTAATTTTAAAACACAGATGATTAAAACTATAGTAGCATACCATTCTTGTACATTGGTTTGACAGAGATATAGGAGAAAGCTTGACAAAACTATATTTGTAGCAATACTGACACATTCTGGCATTTTTTATTTTTTGATTTTTTTTTACATTTTAGCTTTTGAATTTAAGGGAAAAATATGGTATTTGAGTTTTTGTGTCTGGCTTATTTCACTCAACACAGTGTCTTCCATTTGCATCCATTTTGGTGTAAATGGTAGAAACTCATTCTTTTTTATAGCAGAATAATATTCAATTATATACACACAACACTTGTTGATTCCATATTTCGGTTATTGTGAACAATGCTATTATAAACATGGTGGTGCAGTTATCTTTTTGATACAATGCATTAATGTCTTTGGGTTATACACAACAAAGATAATTTTTTTAAAGAAATTCAGGGCCTGGGGCATAGTCTGCAATGCCAGCATTCAGTATGGGTGCTTGTTCATGTCCTAGCTGCTCCATTTCTGATCCAGCTCCCTGCTGATGGCCTGAGAAAAGCAGCAGAAGATGACTCAATTGCTTGTGCCCCTGCTCCCCACTTGAGAGACCAGGATGAAGCTCCTGGCTCCTCACTTCAACCTAGCCCAGCCCTGGCTGATGTAGCCATTTGGGAAGTGAACCAGTAAATGAAATATCTCTCTCTCTCTCTCTCTCTCTCTCCATCTGTCTCTCTGTCTCTGTCTTTCCTTCTCTCTCTCTATAACTCTGACTTTCAAATAAATAAATAACTCTTTAAAGAATTCAAAGTAAAGATGAATAAAAGAAAACCTTAGTTTTTGAGTCAAGCTTGCATTGCCCTAAAATTTAGCAGGCTCTTCGGGTTGGCAAAATACTATGTCAAGTGGCATAGAGGCAGATAATAATTCCCAAGTGTTATAGAATAATTTGGGCTACACCAAAATTCTTATGCTGAATTCCTAAACCCCAGTATCACAGAATGTACCTGTATTTGGAGACAGTGTACAGTGTATTTAAATAGATAATTAAGTTAAAACAAAGTCTTTAGGGGAAACTGCTAGTCCAATATGGCTGATATCTTCATCTGAAGAGGAACTAGGAATCCAGATAGATGTGGAGGGAGGCTCATGTGAAGACAGCTGTCTGGAAGCCAAGGAGAGAGGTCTCAGAAGGGATAAATCTTGCTGAAACTTTGACCTAAACTTGTAGCCTAAAGATTTGTGAGAAAATAAATTCCTGTCGTTTGAATCACCCAGTCTTTCATACTTTTCTTAGGACTATGCTAGAGAGCTGATGCAGCAGGCAAATGTCAGGCAAGCAGCAGGAGTAAGGTGAGATCTTTCAGGGTTCAGCAAAACTGGACAGTCTACAGTGGAAAGCAAAGATGATCACTCATGTTTCAGGATTTTACTGTTATTATTATGAAGTTTTTCAGTATGTGTAAGTACATATACAGGTTTTTCTTGGGAAAGGAGAATAATGGAAGTAATAATAAATGTTAGAATGGATGTAATTGTAGCTGAAAGGATGATTTCATTATACACGAAAGGATACTGTTGGCTACAGCCAATTCATTAGACGACTCTGGCAGTCTGTTATTATTATTATTATTTTTAGTCCTTCCTAGATTTCATTCTTTTAGATAAAAAACATGCATATCAGCTTTGGAGTTTGATTGCCTTATGGGCATACAGCTTTGCATATTTACTGCCCATGAATCATACCAGTATGTGAAATCCAGAGAAGATTCAATTTTTCCTGCTAGATGCACCTCCAGCCGTTTAATTAAAATATGTATTATTAATAAAACTATATTTAAGTCATATTTTTTACAGATATGACTGAAACATTAAGTGCAAATTGTTTCATACTTTCATAGTAATTTGCTTTTAACGTTTTGCGCCTTAATCAAGGTAGCACACTAGTCAAAGGTTTGTGGAACTGCAGACTTCTTGATAGCAAAATTGAGAAAAAACAAGTGGAAAGCAGTGATTAATGAAAGGACACGTTTGCTTTTCAGAAAGGCTTTGTAGTTTTATTGCAAAAGGGGTCAGTACTGCACAAGAGAGTGCAATAAGGGAAAAAGTAGAAAAGAATATTTATTCCCCATTTTAATACGTAACAATGACATTTGCTATTTGCTCCACACCCTTTGCATGTTTCGGAACCAAGGCTCTGTTTCAGCCTGACCAGCTGCCTTTAGATGTCACAGTTGTTCTTCCACTGAACTGGCTTCAACCATTCATGATTCTTCCACTTTCTAGAGAACTTGTGTAATCAGT